>NW_019724742.1:3730509-3835381 GCF_002891405.2 Cryptotermes secundus
TGAATAATAATAATAATAATAATAATAATAATAATAATAATCTGAGGACGCTGCAGTCCACGATGATCCTTTGCCTCTGTTTAGAGTTTCGTAATCATATAGAGTGTGCGCAGTACTCCTTGGACTGGGGATGAGTCCGCCGCAAGGCGGATACCTACACTCAGAGCAAAACAAACAAAAAATAAAAGCAAACATGCATGTCTTGAGTAGGATTGGAACCCGCGACCACAATATTCCAGCGGGCGAAGATAGTTCATATCTTATACGGCGCGGCCACTGTGATCGGCGAAGCCATAAATTACTAAAATGTAATTGTGGTAGGGAGTCCTTGTTGTGTTTTGTGTATTGTTTGAACGTGTTGTTACTTTTTGTAATTACTTGTCTGTTGCCCTTTGTTGCACTACTGCCACCGGGGTAAAACCCAATTGCAGTAAAAATAATAATAATAATAATAATAATAATAATAATAATAATAAAATAATGATAATAATAATAATAATAATAATAATAATAATAATAATAAAAATATTTTATAGATCCCCGGAAATAACGCTTTCCAGAGAGTAGCGTTATGGGTCCTGCCGTATAGCCCGATATGGATTTCAGAGGATGAGGAAAGGTTCGATCATTCCACAGTTCCAAAAGTATTGTCATTTCCCCGGAGAACTGCGAGGAATCTTGGGTTAGAAGCAGGAGCCCTGCCTGGTCAACTTCCCGATGCTGATATGTGAAAGGAGGGTATAGCATTTTGTTGCTGGTTGTCCCTAGCCACAAAAATAATAAAATATATAAGTTCAGCGTGTGGTTGCCTCTCGGTTTCATATTTATTTATACACACCGCTTTCTGAGTGTCGCGCGCGCGTCGCGGCGGGGAATCCCAACACTGCCGACGATATATTCCGAAATTACCTCCAGGCGGAATGTGAACACTCTCTAAATGGATACAGAGCCATGTACAGGAAAGGGAATGTGGATTGGGAACAGTGTGAATCTTGCAGACACGCAGGCTTTTATTGCTGTAATGGATTGTAATGTAATGATTGTATTGTGCCATGACGCCCGAAAGCCGGAATAGAGAAATCAGAGTAGATGTTCATTGCTAGGCAACGGTTCGCTTAACTTTTTCCCGCAGAGACAAAACAACGTGACAACGCCGTTGCTAGGGCAGCAGATAGTAAACAACCCATTGCTGGGCGGCGTAAGCATAATCTCGTGAAAGCGGTTAGCATAACAGAATGGGCTGTGTTTTCTGGGGTCCGTCTCCAGGCGCACAGCGATTCGCGATTTGCACATGGCTTTCAAACTTTCATGTACATATATAATTATATAATGAAATTACACAGGCAACAAGCAGAAGTCGTACAAAACCATGAAAATGCAAATGTTAAAACTTTTCTATAACATATCTCGTACTAAACGGAGAACTGTCCAAAGAGGAAATTTCTTTTGACCCCACGAATTTAGAGCAAACATCAGTATATTGTAAATCCACTCCAAATGGGTGGAAAGTGTGTAACTGGGAAACGGGAAACAAACAGAAGAAAAACAGAAAATACGTGTATTCTTAATATCTTAGTCTTTCCCAAGTACTCTATTAAATGGTTTTCATGTATCGTGTGCTGTACTTCCCGTCTGACTGCACCTTTTCATTTCTCTTGTTTATTTACTGGTACCTCTGTTTTGATGTTAGCTGAGTCATGACAAAGGGCAGAAGCGAGACAGTGTCGCGAGGAAATTCAAGTCGCAAACACATGATTTTAAGTTCCATTTGTTAAAGTACAATAACACTCCCTAGCAAAATGTTTACCGTTATGCAATGGGTAACCATACCACCGAGATTTGTATTTTTTTTATATGCAACCTTGGTCTCCAAAAAAAAAAAGAGAGAGAGAGTACTTGATCTCAACACAAATCTAAAAGTGGTCGAAGCAAATGAAAAACCACGTTGACAACCACGGAAACCATGATGAAGATCAGCGCTAGGAAATCTCAAGTGGGCGATATATCGAAAGGCAAGTCGGAAATGAGAAGTCGGTGGCAAAATTGTGTCAGTGGTTCAGGGATTCAGGGCGTCTGTAAAAGCGAGACCTAACACTTTCTGACAATGATATATTGCGTTTCTGCACATTATCTATCGTCCTGATCCCATTTAAAACACACAGCGTTTAGGAGACTGGAGTCTGTCTCCGTCTTCAGGAGCAACCCAAACGGTAGAGCTAGTCCCTGTCCCAGGCCACGAGCACCAGAGTCAGAGTCGGAGTCAGAGTCACTTTACGCTTAGCGGTTTAGCGCCAATCAGTTCGTCTTGGTACCAAGATCTTTGAGACTCACGACCATGAATTTTCAACTGAACATTTATGGTTATAGTCCTTATGTAACATCCTCTCTGAGGAGAGGATGGGTCTGATATTTACAGTTGCTGCTGGTTCTCGCCAGTGCAGTCGTTCACAGGTCCGAGTCCCGCGGGACTCACGATCATTATTTTAGTCTCTCAGATTCGATACTCTCTAGAATAAACGCTGTGTAGCCAGCTGAAAGTCAGCCGATGTTTCGGAGGAACACTTCCTCTTCAATTCTCAGCATCAAATAACAAGCCAACATGAAGCAGGTGTCACGTTCGTTTCCTTGTCTTATTATTCAACCCCGAAAATGGAAGCGACGTGTTTCTCCGAATTGTCTGTTGACTTTCAACGAGCTACACGCCGTTATGTCCTAGAAGATGGAACTGTTAATGAGCATGTAATTTTGTAGGTTGCTGCTTTTCCGGACAAAACTAATTTCGGTGCCCCAGTGTTTATCGTGCTATGACAGCTTTGTGAGCCGGGACACTGCATATCGCGTTTTCCCTCTATCCGGGCGTGAAATCTGCCGAGAGGTGGCGGTTTGGTTAATCCGTCACGACCGCATCGACCCGATACGTGCCGACATAGCAATTATAACATGAAAGCTGTTTCAAAGCAAAGCCTCCCTTCTCCAACCGATGCTGCTCAAGTTATAACACACACGTTTCGTTTATGGCATTATCATGCCTCGGGTATTTCGTTCAGAATATGTTACGTGCCATCATATCGAGTTCAGTGTGCTCTACGCTGTGGACTGTTGCGCAGCTCTCTCTGTATCGGCACTGTATAGAGTGGAGTTATGTGACGATTAATGAATTGGAAGGGATTTAGAAGGAGAAGCCCATGTCATTCCGGTGTTTCCTTGGAGAAACAGAGAACCTCTGTCAGGTTGACCAGTCTCTCGAACGAGATCTGAACCGAACGCTCCTTCTGAGTAACTGTTTCATATGGTGAAAACTGTACTGCCCTAGCTCTGTTTATTTGTTCAGCAAAAATGTCTGAAATATATACCCTTTCTCGGATATCCTGTATGATTTCTTAAACTCGCCCTTAAAATTTGAACGTTTATTTTAAAGCCACTTTTTCCTTTTCTCTTTCTATCCGGTCAAGAGATCTGATCGTAATCTCATCACCAATAAGGCCGTCTTTCATCAGGTCTCTCAACTTTTGTTCCTCCGCGAGTTCTACTGTATTTCTCCCTTAGGCAGTCCACAACCCCTCACTCTTCCCACGCGGGCTCTGCTTTGCTTTCGCTGTTTCCCAATATCCTCTGCTCCCTCTCAAGTCCTTTCATTACGCGTAACGTGTACACAGCAAATCACAGGAGGCATCTCATCTCCTGCGCCTGCAAGCTCATCTGCTTCCTTGTCTGAGATCTGAACGTCGCTGTTTCTGCACATCCTCTGATCTGTTTCCATCTAAATATGTCCTAATTGATCAACTCGTTTATTTAAAGTATTGACACATGTTAGGATGTTGAGAGTATTTAGACCGAAGAGAGATGAAGTGACAGGAGGTTGGAGAAAACTGCATAATGATGTGCTTCATAACTTGTACTCTTCTCCAAGTATAATTAGAATGTTCAATTCAAGGTGGCTGAGGCGGGCAGTGCATGTAGCACAAATGGGGGCGAATCGGGAATGTATATAGCATATTGGTGTGAAAGCCAGAAGGAAGATTGGCAGGGGAAACCGAAGTACTCGGAGAAAATCTGCCCCAGCGCCCCTTTGTCCACCACAAATCCCACTTGACCAGACCCGGGAGCGAACCCGGGCCGCCGCGGTGGGAAGCCAGCGACTGACCGCTTGAGCTATAAGTAAGTAAGTAAGTAAGTAAGTAAGTAAGTAATTCACGATCCTTAGAGTGACTATAATCGGGGTTTCGATTGGTAATTGGCTTTATTGACCATTTACGGATTATAACTACATGTAATTATAACAGTCTCTCTGAATTACATACTCCAAATACAGCACACAAAGTTTTTCGGTCTTTACTAGTCGTTTCCTGGTAATGGATTTTAATAATGTCCTTACCATCTGACGAATATTCCGTAACTGAAGTAACCGCCAAATTTGTCTCAATGACAATCCTCCGGCAGCGACCACGTAGAAAACAAAGCCTTCCTATTAGGTTAGAGGCGTGTTTACCGCGCCGTTGCGTAGCAGTTGTCGCCGCGCAGACTACAGAAAACACCCCTCGAACGGGTTCTTTGTTCTTGCGCGTTGATTTGTTGCCATGAGAACCTGCTTGCGATGTTACCTAGTAACGAGCCTACACGCTACAATGTTCATCACACTTTCCTAATCTGTACTTCTACAATTCGAAGTTGTATTTCCTAACTAGGCCTACTTGCACATCTTCACCTGTTCTTTTTTTTTCCTTGGCACTAGAAACCCAGTGGGCCTAGGCCTACCTCCATGAGCTTCTCCGTTCACTTCGGTTTTTCTAGATCTTACACATTCGGTAGGACTCCTTGGGCCGGTGATCAGCTCGTCGCAAGGCCTCTACCTGTACACAAACACAGAAAAACTCGCACACACGAACTAAACATCCATGCCCTGAGTGGGATTCGAACCCACGATCCCGGTTTCCAAGCGAGCGAAGACAGTACATGCCTTAGACCGCTCGGCTACCGTGACCGGCTCTTCACCTCTTCACATAACTGATTATTATGAGAGATTTTGGTTCCCATTACTGAGTGTATCCAGCTCAGTGTTCAGGACAGACAAGCGCAGCAGGTTCCCCGAAATCTTGGTAACGATCTGCCAGTCTGCACGACGTCACATACAGGAGGCTGTAATCTCCATTATTACAAATTTAACCACAACTGCACCATTGTGATTCATTTGATTTTGTTGGGCATTGTATTGTGACAGATTAGACCGTTTCTAGGAGACGAATACGTAGACATGTTCCAAGCAACGAGCATCCAATGATATAGGGCGTCCGTTGCTAGGCAATGCATAGATGGACACGCCTGACAACAATACCATGATATCCCTTTCTGAGCAGCAATATGTTTTCTGTGTGTGGTCCGTGCCGAGCCTATATAGGGAGCAGTGAACACTGTTCGAGAAGATTCGTCTGGAAGACCTCGTTCAAGGCAGTCCAATAGTTTATGTAGTTATGACGTGGAAATTATCGAAAAAATCGAGTTATCAAATCCGGAACAGGTTATTTACTGTCGTGTTACCAAAATACACGTTACAACATTATCACGTGATCTAGTCGTTCCAAACTAGGGTTTGAATTCGTAATCGCATTTATTGGATACTTTGATACACAACGCTTGACTAAATTATACATTTCACTGTTACACGCACACTAGTGTTCACAGTCACGTGCTTACTGCAGTTGCTTGGCAGCGGCTTCCAGTAGCGGACGTTCCCCTTCCTCTGGGTTCCCGAACTGTCTAGTACCTCAGCGTCGAGCTTCTCATAGCAACAGATCACAAGGACTGAACCGCAGCGGTCCTCTGACTAACTGACTGGCTCTCCATCCAACTCACTCACCAACCAGTTGACTCAACAGCTAACTGGGCCAGCTTAAAACATCTCGGCACGGACCGCGTAGAAAACACTTCCCCTGTTACAGTGCAGTTTTTGCCTTGGAGACATGTTTGTTTGCAGAGTCGTTACTTAGCTACGGCTGTTATATATTTGCTTATTTCGTGATCGTTACCTAGCAGCGGGCCTACATGCTACAATATTCTGTAAGATACCCAAGCAGCCAGATATTCTGACGAGTCAGTAGGTTTGCTTGAAGGTCCATCTGTTTTCGTGGGCAGACACTAACATTTGGATACAATGTTAAGAAACGCAATTCGTTGCAAGAACGATGTGCCCTTTGCTTAGCAAAAGTCGGGCGCATGCTTTTTATGTGAAGAAACGAGGCTGGAGCCTGAAAGATAAATTGCTTCGCTCGGGTTCGAAACTGCGAATCTTAAGTCAAACAGAAGTGTCGTAACTCAGAACGCTTTCAAACAAATTGAGTGCAAGCAGAATGCAGTATATCTGATCTGAGTGAATACTAAGATAACGGTTTTTTGGGGGCGTGAGACCCTGCAGTTCTGTAGAAGTGTTCCGCCGTTTCGGAGGTAGTTCCGGCCTCATTGTTCAGGGCAGAAGACCTCTGTAATGAAGTGTAAGTAGCAGGTTCCCGTACCTGTCCACTACTTTGCACGGCGTCAAGTAATTGAACAGAGGTTAGTTGGTATTAGAACAGTATCAAAAGTAGGGTGCCACAGCACGTAACGGCCGCCTGGCAAGCAGAGCATTCGGCAGTCGAACACAGAGTGTCCCCGTTTTTCTTGACATTATTTGTTATATTTATATCAAGGAAAGTAAACACGATTATTACTATGATTCTAGTGATTATGGCTCACAGCCCTTTGTTGGGCCTTGGCAGTTTTTCTTCGGTTTCTCGATCTTGATACAGTCGGTAGGTCTCCTTGGACGGTAGATCGGTCCATCGAAAGGCATACGCATAGAACAACACAAACAGTAAACGCACACAACCCAGACGACCCAGACATCCATGACTTGAGCGGTATTGGAACCCACGTTCGAGCGAAAGCAGTTCATGCCATAGACAGCGCGGCCACTGAGATCGGCAAAACACGATACTTCTTAAAATATTATGTTTTCATCTAAAGCACCGTCCTGTTTACATTAAGAAACATCGTTTCGGAGACTGAATTCGGTCTCCGTCTTCAGATAAAACGTACTCAGTTGGACCCAATCGATAAAGCTAGTTCGTATTTCCGGACACCAGCACCAACACAAGGTAGGGTATACAATCCAAGCACAACACAAAGCATCTGCGAGAGTTAAGAACAATACGTCACAATATATTAAAATCTCCATACGTATGAGGTCTTGCACCAGAGAACTGTAAGTCATCACTGGAGAGAGGAATGTCCCTATGGTACCAGCACAAGAAACAGCAAAAGTCAAAGAACTACAAATCCGTTCAGTGTGGACTGAGTGGAGAAATTCGATATTCGCCTGTCCTATCATTCGGCACACTCCCAGCGTCACAGGGTAAAGCAGGGTTCGTTATGAGCGTAACGGCGCAAAGTATTGTCACGTTTCGGAGTGGCTACAGACGTAGTTTATATTGGTGATCGAATTTGTTTGCCACTTAGAGGTCGTAACTACAAGTAACTATAGCGCTTTCGCTAACTCATACACTCTGCAGTTCGGTACAGCACGCACTAAGTCTTCTCAGTCTGCTCTGACTTCACCAATCGTTGCTTGGTAACGGCTTCAACGGCGGACGTTCCCCTTCCTCTGGGATCCCGAACTATCTCCATGCCTCAGCTACCAGCTTCTAACAGCAACTGGTCACAGTGACTGAACCTCAGCAGTTCTCTAACGAATTCGTTGTCTCACCAAACGACTACTTCCCTTTACTTCACTCAACTGAACTGCACTGACTCTCACTAATTGTCCTGTTTGTAACATCTCGGCACGGACCGCACAGAAAGCACCGTTCCTCTGTTGCTCTTAAATTGTTGCTTGTTGGAAATCTGTTGCCTAACAGCGGGCGTTGTCTACATAGTCGCTACTTAGCAACGGGACTTCATGCTACAGTATGTATTGCAGCGAGCAATGTTTAGAACATAAGATGTGGCGAGAAATAAAACACGTTGTATGTCTATATACCGCCTCTGTGGTCTAGTGGTCAGCGTTCCTGGTTACAGATCCAGAGGTCTGGGTTCGATTCCCGACGCTACCAGATTTTTTTTTTTTAGAAGTAGTGGGTCTGGAACGGGGTCCACTCAGCCTCGTGATGATAATTGAGGAGCTAGAAAACCGAAATTAGCGACCGTGGGGATTCGTTGCGCTGACCTCGCGACACCCTCTATCCGCAAACGTTGGCACTAAACTTCGCCGACAAGCGGCGGTCGCTCGATCGGTATAGTTCGCTTGCGGACTCAAATCGCGCAATTTGACATGTCTATATATCTAATTTTTGTCATAAGTTCATAAGCGTCGCGGAATTGTTACGCAGTGCGTAAACTTATAATTCAGAAACAAAAAATGATATTCGACAACAAGCGAAATTACCGAACATTTTTATCTGTATATAGTTCATATGATCGCAGAGCTGATGTTACTTACTTGCGTAAAGCTATGAAAAGAGTTTTTAAAATGTATTTAAGCAAAGCTATCCCTGTAACAGGCCGCGGAAGCCCATAGGCTTGTGAGGCATCGAGGCTACAACATTTTCTAAACGGCCTGCTCATAGATGGCGTTGAGGTTGTCAGCGCTGTGGTGTACATATCCCAACCTGCATATCGGGCGCTCAGAGCGCAGGTGCAAAGTGGCATATATCTATTGAAGAAGATTAGTTGAACTGGGTTGCAGCTTACCCTGGCTTTTGTTAACGTAAATAGCGAGCTTGTCTGCATGTCGGCAATCCCTTGTAAGCTCTTGTGGAACTGAGCTTCTCTGCTGCTTTGAGTCGCATGCAGAAGCATTTGACATCAAGTTACAGTCACCCATTCTTCCTGTAATTTTCTCAGTCCATGATCTACAAAATATCACAGCTCATGAGGCACAAAACATTGTACATGATCCACAGTTCAGATCACCATTGAGCTGTCGAATGTTGGTAATTTTCTTTACCTTTTCTTGTATTACATTTCTAGCACTGTCGTGTCGCAGGTTCCTTATGCCTAGTAATTCATGATTAATTAGGTGCTCTCCCTCTCTGCGTTCTACCGAGGGGGGGATATTTTCATCCCTCCGAATTCTGAAATCCATCTTATATTTGTTAAAGTTCAGGGCTTAATCTAAACCCCTGACAATGTGCCCAAGAGGGAGTTGTGGTAGTTGCTTCGTGTTTAGCTGAGTGAAGGATATTCGAGATGTACCTATGCTTCAGTCGGTAATGCAGGTTTGACCTTCCACATCAGCCGACTTAGTAATACTTGCATGATTGACCGTCAGATTGCAGGGACAGTGGTTCTGCACGTAAAGTGTTCTTATTGTTTTCGGATTTTAATTAAATTTGTAATAAAACAGATTTTAACATTAGTTCCGCGATATCAGATTTCATGAGGATCCGATCGGTGGGTCTGTAGTTACTTCATACGTACAGACAAGGGAACGAATTAGTACACTTTCCGTGTGGTTATGTAAATCTAGAACAGCTAGGAAAACTTGAGAGATCTGTAAAAAGATGCCTGTATTTGTTTTGATACAAGGACAGAAATCCTCGAGACTCGCAATCTCAATATGTAAAATTGTAAGTACAATTTTACGCCATGCTGGACAAGTAAGTCCATACTTGGTGCCTATGTTCTCCGAAACGTCGGCAGCTTTCTACCTGACTGCCTGTGCAACTTAATTGGAATGTTCATGCGGAGCCTGGGTGTAAGCGTAAGCACATTTATAACATACAGCTTCAAGCTGTATCCTCTTTATCCTTTATGTCGTACCAACTAACATCCAATCAGTACAGGGCTGAGCCCCAGAGCCGATATGAACACTGCGGCATAATATTTATGTGCCTCCCCAGACTCGAACTCTGATCTCGGTTGTAATGACTGAGCCCTCCGGCATTAGGGCGTCTAGACCAAGTGCATGTGGTCCTAACCGTGTTATGGAACCTGTAAAATTGAACGTAAACAAAATCAGTCGTGCGAGGAATGCATGAAGAAAATTTCGTGTTTTTTTATATTTTTTTTTTAAATACAACCCTCGGGAATTTTCATGAAAAGCCTTCGAATGACCTCAGTGAGGAGAGTTGGTTTCACGAGGAGGTTCAAACCGGAGGTCTCACGAATGCGAACCAGTGTATCAAGATATTCGGTGCGGTGTGTAGAACTCCAAGAGGCAGAGTTTGCTTTTCCTCTTATTTGTGGTTTACTTTGCGACGGTGTCAGTGTTACGTCAAGCTGAAAACGCAGACGCGAAAGCTGCAAGTAAGGCAGAGGGTGTAGCGTCGGTGATTGGAGAGGAATGAACACTGGAAATGTGGAAGGAAGGTAAAACTGTCCCTGTAACAGGCCTTGGAGGCCCATAGGGTTGTGAGACGTCGAGGCACCCACATTTTCTAGACAATCGACTAACAGAAGGCGGTGAGATAGCCAGCCTTATGCTCTTGCTGCCTTCTACCCCGCAGGAAAATTCCTTGTACTCATTTCTGTTCGACGCTGAGTCGATCCCAGGGCCATAGCGTGGCTGGAAGGATGAAGTCAATTGAAAAATGAAATAACCCCCTTCAGGAATCGAAACCGCGACCTTCCAGCTTGTGTCATAGTGCCTCAACCAACTACGCAACCTTGTGCTCCCAGAATCACTCTGTATTATACATTCTACCCAATGCCTTAATTAGTGACAGATGAGAGATGGAAGCGTTGCTAGTGTCTGTTGCCTCGCTACGGCGCTCTGTAATCTCTGCAAAGAGATGGAAATCACTGAATTCGCCAGCCGAAGCACAGAGAGAACTCTTGTTACGTTAAAGTTTTCAGGGGGGGTGGGGTGGAAGGCGCAGGTTAGTGTTTTTGTGACAAGATGAAAGTACTGAAGAAAGTTCGTGGCTGCAAATTAATACTTTGCTCGGAAACAGCGTTCAGTGTTCTAACTGTCCTAACTTCCTTTCTAAAGTTTTCCATACTCAAGTTTGGTTTAGTATAAAAGAATTACGCGGCACAGAAAGATTGCAAACTAATGAAGATTACGTTAATTGAGCTGCTGGGTGATTACGCCGTGGTTGTGTCCAAAGTTTCCGATGTTTCGGAAGTAGGTACTGCCTTCATCCTCAGGGTCGAAATAATAGGGTTTGAGATTTTTCTCGCCCGTCTCCGTATTTAAACTGGACTCTGCCCATGCAAGCATCTAGGTATCATGTCCTATATTGATGAACTGTTACGTAACCCAGGGATTCACTCCCTGCACACCTGTGTGTGCACACCTGCCACACTACTTATATACACATTTTGGCTGTTTATATTTGATAGGATATTGGTGGGAAAGCCAGAAGGAAAGAAACCACTGGGAAGACCAAGGCGTAGGGGTGTGGACAATATTAAAATGGATCTTAGAGAGATAGGATGGTATTGTATGGATTGGATTGATCTGTCTCAGGATAGGGAGGGCTCTAGTGAACACGGTAATGAACCTTCAGGTTCCATAAAATGCTAGGAAATTCTTGAGTAGCTGCAGAATTGGCGGCTCCTCCAGAAGGGCTCAGCTCCATGAGTGCGTAAGTGCATTTGATATGGGGCCATGATGTAAGTTTGTGCAGCACACAAAGTGATGTGACTGGTACAGGTATTCCTGCGCAAATTGTGGATGTAGGTATGCCTGTTGTTATGATATTGTGGCATGTAGACCCGTTGTTAGGCAACAACTATGTCAACAACTAAGAGTCCTTGCTAAGTAATGGCTACACGGCAACAGAATATTCAGTAACAATGGAAGTGATGTTTTCTACGATGTCCGTGCCTAGATGACAATGCAGGGTGAATTAACCAGTCGTTGTGAGAAGCTGGTAGCTGAGGACGTGGACCGTTCTGGAACCCAGAGGAAGAGGAACAAAGAATAGATTAGTGAAGACTGTAGCAGACTGAGAGGACCTGCATGGCGTCACATCGCTTGCTTCCTTGCTGTTAGAACCTGAAATCCAACTAGGAGCAGTGTTCTCTCTGGAAGTAGGAACTGAATTTATAACAATAATAATAAAAATGATTATTATAACCCAATTTTACCCAGTAAAGTCCCTGTTAAACTTACTTCTATACTCATGACAAGTGTTACTTCTTAATTTGTACTATCTTCACTTCCCAACGCTTTACCCTCTCTTCAATACATCTTTGCCAGAACGACGAGCGGGTATCGCTAAAGTCTGAAGATTCTCTGCCCCCTCTCCATTCAAAATGTCCCGGTAGTTTTAAGAATGTTCTTCTCTCCACGTCGTCCAGACCGGTTTTGTGTTTAAAGCAGCCGGAACGTGAAACTGACCATTCACCTCCATCTAGTGCTGATGTCAAGGGAACCTTAATCTATTCAGTCACTCGCCCATATGTCTTCATGGCGTAGTGCTTAATTAGTTAACCACAGACACAACTTTAACGTTTTTACCTCCCCGTAAAATGTAACGTTTGTCATATTCGACCCGCAACCTGTCTCTCTCTCTCTCTCTCTGTGACCGGGATAGCTCAGTCAGCATAACGACGGACTACTAGCCGGACGCACAGGGTTCGATTCCTAACAAGGACAAGATTTTTCTCATCTTCATATTGCCAACATCGGCGCTTAGGCCCCACCCAGCCTTCGAGCCAATGAATACCAAGGACTCTCCTCCCGTGAATAAAGCGGCCGGGGCGTGAAGCTGTCCCTCACCGTTTAGTTCCAAGGTCAGGAATGATGGAGCTGTCTTTTCACTTGCCCATACTTCTTCATGGCGTGGTGCTTGGCTAATTAAAGCCCAATAATATCTTTTTCCTTTAATTCTTCACAGTGTTAAGCAGGCTGTACACGACAGAATGGCCGATGACCAACACTGATAGTGATGTATATAATAATCTGGCCCGTTTCTGAGTCTCCTTGAACCGTAGTGCGAGGACATCATGTTTGTTATTCATACATTTCATCAGACCGAGACAGGCGTTATCAGCCCTTTGGCTAGTAAAGGTTGCTTACGTAAGAGCCTCATTAAATGAGTTAACTGCAACGTCGAGCAGCAGACATCACAGTAAGCACTGGCTGGCACCCAGCGCTCACCCCGTAAACTGCGGAAATAAAATGGAGAAACATGTGAACGTTACTTTTATCTCGTAGTATCAGGATTACATCTGAGCTTCTCGGGCGTTCATTACGGTCCTATTTAATGCAAAATAACGTGTTAGGTTTCGGAGAGGTTTGGTGCCTTTATCTTCAGGGCAGAAGATGAAGGTGGAGGCAGCAGCAGCAGTTTTCTCAGAAACGCTCGTATTTATCCAACGAAGTAAACAGCGTCGCATCCCAGAATTAGTTTAATGGACAGCGAATATTTTTCTGTCATTTACCGTAAGTCAGCAAACCATTTTCACCGCACTGCAGCATTTCACGTGACAACAGATGGCTCTGTTACTGCTGAATGTATTGGATGTTACGAGTAAAGCTTTCGTGCGGTATAAACCTAAATTACATTTATTGTGGCTAAATTGGGATTGTGAGCAAGTTAACAGTTTTATTCTCCAACCCAACTCGCGCGATGCAGGACTGGGGATACTGTATTATTCATCATGAAAAGATCTGCCGCATATCAGGTTGGATACTGAATTAATTAATGTATTTGTTTTGTTACATGCTAATAAATTTATATTGTCACGTGATAGAGTGACTATAGACGGAGTTTGGATTGGTAATTGGATTTATTGAACTCTTAGAGACCGTGACTACAACTGATGATAACGTGCGCTTTAGTCTCCTCAGCCTGTTGTCTCTTCACCAGTCTCCTGGTAACGACTTCTAACGACGGATGTTCCCCTTCTTCTGGTTTTCCGAACAATTCCCGGCTTCAGCTTCCAGCTTCTCGAAGAAGTAGCTGACTGACTCACCATCCAGCCAACCAACTCTCAGACTCCTAATTCCTCACTAGTCCTGCTTATATCATCTCGGCACGGACCACACAGAAAACATTGTTCCTCTGTTGCTTTTGACAGGCCATTACCTAGTAACGGCCGTTGTCTAGTTGCTTATTTTGCGGCCGTTGCCTAGCGACAACTCTACATGCCACAGTATTGATATCGCCGTTAAGTAAACTACAAATAAACAAATATACGTACATAGGTGAGACAAAGGGTACGAGATGAGAGTTTGTATCCTGCAGTATCAGATGGGATGGATTTGTTTTATAAAAAATTCCCTCGTCATATTTCATGTAACGGATTGAATTATGATTCATATTGTGTTCTTCTGGGTTACGACACCGTGCAGTCTGGTACCAGGCTATGATTCTTTCGGAGAAATGTGCAGACTTTGTCCTGTAAATGTAAAAGATTCTGCCTTTCCTCTTTCCACAACAATTTGTGAAAGTAACTTCTTTTTGTGATAGAAAATAAATGCTGGAATTTTGTCCTGCATTTGAAATCTAGCTTTAGAGAATTCCTCCATGTATTCGCCGAACTTCTGACAAGAAAATAAAATCTCTCTGTCTTCACCGTTCCTAGAGAACTGGATTAATTCCCGTTGTCCCCCTGTTGTCTACCTGATAAAAAGTGTCTCATTTACTGTTCTTTTTATGTCTGCGAGTTTACTTTACGTTTTGGGATCCTTTTGGACTCCAAAAGCATTCCTCTGGCACACACAGCAACTTCTTGCTTTGTAACAAGCTAAGAATTTTCGTCTCACTTGACAAAGAAAGAACTACGAAATGTATTTAAAATTAAGAGCTCTATCTTCTGGGACGTTTTACGTGGTCTAGTATAGTAGTTTCAGAGGAAATTTTTGTTTCCATCCTCAGGTTGAAACCAAATCAGCAGAAATTGAAACCTTGATAAACTTCAACCACACCACAGAGCGTAACATTCCAGAAGGTAATATTATTTATTGTAACGTATGTGTGGATCTCGAAACTCGCGTACTTTTTACGTGTTCGTTAACATCTTTTATTTAGTAACTGATGTGCGGCGATTTCATTGTCAAGTCGTGTGATTAAAGTGATTCAGCTGTTGATTGCAGTTGTGAATCTCAGAAGGTGTAAACATTCGTTTCTCTCACCTTCAGCAAAGCGCACAGCAATTAGAATTAAATAACGTATTTCTGTTTTGCATCATGCACTGACTGTAGCACCCCGGATATTAATATATTTCTTTAAAGATATACACACTTTTATGCATAAAGGGCATATGAATATTTAAAATTCGGTTTCTACCTCACAGAAGAGGCTGTGACTCAATTTCAAAGACAAATCAATCAGTAAAAAGAAGTAAAGCTATCCTGTTAACAGGCCGTGAAGGCCCATAGGGTTGTGAGACGTTGAGGGTCCCACATTTTCTAGACAATCGGCTCACAGATGGCGGTAAGGTTGTCAGCCCTACGCGCCGGCCGCCCTTTACTCCCAAGAATATTCCAAGAACATTCCTGGTACTCATTTCTTAGAGGCTGAGTCGACCCCAGGGCCATAGGGCGGCTGGAAAAATTACGTAAATTGAAAAGGATCCAATGACCTCATCGGGACTTGAACCCGCGACCTTCCGGCTTGTAGCATAGTTATGTTGTATTTTAGCGTCCTGTTGCACTGATTCATATTCATAATGTGTATATATTGTAACGTGTTTCGTTACAGATGACGCCGTAGAGATGGTTAATTGGTTTATTTAACAATCTTCAAATAACGGCTACAATTAATTATCACAATCTTACGGGTTTCCACACTTTACAAACCCTAGAACAAAATCTCTTAACACTCTCTTCGAGAGTCTTCACGTACTAATAATGCGGGAGCTATACAAGTCTCCCTGAATTACACACTCCAGATATGACTGGTTACCACTGGTTATCGCACACGCGGCTNTTCAGAGCTCAACATGTCACAATATTAACAGTCTTCAAGTGCATACAATCCCGTCTACCACTTCTGCACTACATGTTTCGGCTGTATGCTGCCATCTTCAGGTATATCGATCCGTTAACCATTTCACTGCTTGCCTTTATATGTCCATTTACAAATAATATTAAATTTGTATACATCCTTATATAATAATAAAGTTTATGTATTTAAAACTTGTTAAAACCTATTATCTCATACGCCATATTTTAAATTCGTGTGTATTATTGATCATCCACATGGGGGTCGTTCTTCTTATGTTTCTAATGTTGTGTGTGTATTGTGTCTTATGGTGTGTTCTACTCTTGTGGCTGTGTGCGTTGTATCCACATCCAACGATACAACGCACGCAGCCACAAGAGTACCGCGGGCCCCCCAAATGAGTCAGTACTGTTTAAAAAAGTTCACTCCTATTTCACGTTGCTCCTCCTGGAGCATAAGGCATGTGACTCCTCTGACGGGAGGTCAGCAAGTCGCAAGACCACTACATACACAAGACAACACACAAACAGAAGAAACGCAGACATTCATGCCTCGAGTGGGATTCGAAACCCATGACCCTAGTGTTTGACCTGGCGAAGAGATTTCGTGCCTTAGACTGCGCGGGCGCTCTGATCGAATTTTAGAAATGTAATCGCTGTTTATTCTTTTTTTTTTAGGAAATAAATTATGTTTCTTTCAGTAAAATATCAGACAGGTGGTTACCACTTCTTCAGGACGCACTGGCTTGCCACAGACATTCAGTTTTATACTGTTCGAGGTAACCTGAATTCGAAGTGGGTGTAATCTGAATTTTTCTTTCAAAGTCAAATTCCTCCGAGCCTCCATTCAAACAGCTGTAAATTTGTTGTCCGTATATAAAATTGCTCTAGATACATCAAATTCTGAACTGTGTTCTGTGCCATATGCGGAAACAAGCTTAAGAGCGTTTTATAATGTTAATAACGAAATTGGGTGAAGCGAAATTAGCGCTTTATTTCCACAACGAAGCACAGTAACAGTCGTAGCCGTTATCTCCAATCTCGTTTTGATCGCGGCCTCGCTCCTCTTCTGCTTCTTGGCATTTGACCCTTTAAAGCCCTTTAACCCGTATACGACCTGACTTAGTCCATGTTTACTCTGAGAAAACCAGCGCCACTCGAAATGAAATAGAGCTGTAAAAGCCGCACGTAGCTGTAGCAGTGTGAAGGGGAGTGTTTGTAGACTGTTTCGGGGGATCACCCTAACACTTTCCTTCAAAGGTTTAGGAAATTACGGAAAGCATCAATCAGGATATTCGCTTCTGGAATCAGGCATCTCCCCGATGCTTGCCGGAAATATGACCACTGGAGCCAGTAAGGTGCGTTACTACGCACAGACAGAATTTCTTGTAACAGCTTCATTCATAAATGGCTCTAGAGCAATTTATTGGTCCCTGGCCGCTTTTTCAGTACGTAAACCTATACACGATAGGAGATCAGCTCGTCCCAAGACCTCTACCTACACAAGGTACAGAACAAACACAATAAGCGCACATAGACATCCATTCCTCGAGTGGAATTCGAACCCACGACTCTGGTGTTTCATTGGGCGAAAACAGTTCATGCCTTAGACCGTGCAGCCACTATAACAGCTTCTAGTTTCAAGTAAATTGTTTTCAACAATTTAAGATGCGAATAAATTGGTTATCGTTTCTGTCCTAGAATTTGATTTCAACTGAGATTCCTTCCTGTCCGTTTTCGTCGTAATTTCCTACATAGCTGAAATTAATTTCTCCAGCGCTGAGATAAATTTCATTAAAACAGAAGTTGTCTCTGCTACCGAGTGTAATTTCTGCGCATTAAAAACTGCAGAGAATGCAGTGCTCTTCATTCCGAACGAAACTGAAAGGCATGCACAGTAACCTTACCATTGCTCCTCGTAAGCGTGAGTGAGCGTGAGTGTCTTCTTGTGACAAAGCACGCAGAAAGACAAGATGCAGAAATTAAAATTGAAATTCGTTTCTGAAATAATAAAAAAACCTTATCCTTGGAAGAGGGCGTGGATACCCATAGGGATGTGAGACGTCGAGGCTCCAACATTTTCTAGACAGTCGGCTCACAGATGGCGATGAAGTCAGCCTTCCGCGCCGGCTGCCCTTTACCCCCAGAAAGATTCCTGGTACTCATTTCTGTTAGAGGCTGAGTCAACTCCAGGGACATAGCACGGTGGAAGGATAAGGCCAATTGAAAAATCCAGTGATTTTATCGGGAATTGAACCCGCGACATTCCTGCTTGTAGCATATTGCCTCAACTAACTATGCTACCGCGTGCTCCATACTGAATGTGTAGGCTGCCTGAAATATTTTTAAGACTGATGTCAATACTTACGTCTATATTTGCGATTTATGGGTCTCAAAACGCAGTTGCTACAAAGCCGACAGCGTACACGTCCTTCGCGTTCGTACCACGTCAGTCGATCCCGATGTGGTCACTGGATTTTCAGTTGAGCCTGCTGAATCCAGTCTGTTCTTTCTCTAACATCCATATTAATATTATCCTCCCACCTGTCTCTTTTTCTCCTTATACGTCTGTTTCCTTCTGGTTTATTTACCCGGTTCCTGTGACATTCCTCTTATCTCTCATGCATGCTACATATCCGGGCCCATCTCATCCTCCCTGACGTCTTCACTCTAATTATATATTCTTCCTTACTCCGAAAGGATTTGAACGAGTTTGTGGACATCTGACCGTATTGTTTAACCTTCTGCTTGAATCAGTTCTGCAGGAATTTCATCGTTACCTGGCGAATTATAACTTTTCAATTTTTGCAATAGCAATTTCACCCTCAAAAGGGCAATGTTCAGATACTAACGGCTCAGCTGTATGTCTTTCTATCTGCCTAACGTCGCTGACCCTATGTACATTCAATAACAGAGAAGTAGTTCCTCCACCTATTCAAAATGTTGGAATCTGCAAGCAGATCACCGTTCTAAGGCTTCGTCAAGTTAGGTTAGGTTGGTAACCCCTCTTCGATTCGTTCATATATGTGTCTAAGATTCTGACCTTCTTGTTCTTACATGTTTTGCAACGTCATTACTTTTGTGTCTTTGAGACATTTCCTCTTTTTGTTTCTGAAATTCCTTTTGGCTTCACGTCTTACATTGTTCAGGTTATCCTCAGTTACGTCTAGAATCTTGTAACAATTGTACACGTAGTTTGGTTTGTTTCGTTTGTTCCAACAGCTTTGAATATTCTTCGCCAAATCATGGCGTATGCTACTTAAATTCATAATAGCCTAGACTCACATTGGTTGATATTTTGGTATCCTCTGTAACAGTTTCCCCAAGGCCGCGCCATAGCTCAGGCGGTTAGTCTCTGGCTTTCCACCGCGGCGGCCCTGGTTCGATCCCGTGTCTGGTCAAGTGGGATTTCTGGTGGACAAAGTGGCGCTGGGGCAGGTTTTCTCCGAGTACTTCGGTTTCCCCTGCCAAGCTTCATTTCACCAATTGCTCCACAATCACCCTCACCTATCATCTGGGGCTGGTACAATAGGCCAGAAGTTGCCGCAGTAGAAGGGACTTGGTCCCACCCCACTGGCAATAAAAAAACAGTTTCTCGAAGTTCTATTCATATCCATAGCATCATCTAAGTTTTCCAAAGCTGCGAACCTGTTTCAGGTTTCAACACGATGTTGCTCTTTACCCTGTACCTTGTTTCTGTTTTTCCTGAGATTGAATTTCTACAGATCTGAGCTACTGGTTTAATTCTTATAATGAGTTCATAGTTGGCGACAGTGAACCTCACGGCCTTTCGAAGTGACTAATTTGCCTGTGGAGTACAAGTAAAGCCAAGACAAAGCATAAATTGGTACAAAAGACCACGACTCGACGCAGACATGTCATGTTCGTATATAGGCCTATGTTAAGTTCCGCATTGGTACGTACTGTAGACACGCGTATAGACAAGAATGAGAGAGATGACAGACGGACCCGCCTTATCGCCAAAGAGGTTGCCCGAGAACAAATAAGACCATTATTATAAGGTCCAAAGACCAAATTGTGGCCATGAGCCCCGCGAAGTGTCTCGATACCAAGACTAACCGACAGTCATAACCGGGCTCGGACGCTGCTACTAATGGAGCATTTCTGCAAGCTGAATTGGACAGGAGGTGTGGGAAATTATATTTCATTCACACACAAAAAATTGCTGCATTACAAGCGCAGATTTCTCCTTAACGTAGCACATTAAAAGTGTTAATGCTAATACAGCTATGCTTGTAGTGCTTTATGTAATTACGTTCATGAAACGTTAGAAAGTGGAAGGGTAAACTTATTCCTGTAACAGGCCGTGGAGGCCCATAGAGTTATGAGACGTCGAGGCTCCCACATTTTCTAGACAATCGGCTCACAGATCGCGGCGAGGTTGTCAGCCTTACCCGCCGGCCGCCCTTTACCCCTCCAGGAAGATTCCTGATAACTCATTTCAGTTAGAGGCTGAGTCGACCTCAGGGCCATAGTGCGGCTGTAAGGATTATGTAAATTAAAGACAAAAATAGTCAGTGATCTCATCTGGAATCGAACCCGCGACATTGCGGCTTGTAGCATACTGCCTCAACCATCTACGCTACCGCGTGGCCCACATTAAAAATTGTTACGCCTTGTACGATCCTAAATACTTTCATTAATGATTAATGTATAACTAAAACTTGCATAACTAAAAGCACTATTCTATGAAGAAGAAAGTTTTTTTGTTTTGTTTTGTTGTGGGACTGTGTTCGTTGACAAACCGACCCAGCGGGCCGCAAGAAAAGAAAGTTTGAGAACTAATAATACTCTCCGTGTCAGAGCCCGTAACATTACATTAGATAGGACATTGTGCGTCTGTATTGCACTGTTCATAAAATGTGGAATATGAAATATTTTGTCTGTATGGAAGAGGAACATTTTCCAGGAAGTTTGGTGTGTGGTGTAAGTTACGTTGTGGTTGCTTCCCTAGAAATTATGACGTATATCGCAAAAATGTAGTTATGAAGTCTCTCAGTTTTCTCGTGCACTTACCCCCAGTCACAATGTTAAATAAAACTTTTCTAATTAACCGACTACAGACGAATGGAAATCCGAACCATGAAAACAGGAGATTGAATTTGTTATTACTGCTCCATTTTATAGGACTGAAGCACGCGGTAGCGCAGTTGGTTAAGGCACTTTGATACAAGTCGGAAGATCGTAGGTTCGATTCCCGATGACGTCATTGGATTTTTTAATTGACCTAATGCTTCCAGCCGCACTACGGCCCTGGGGTCCACTCAGCCTCTAACAGAAATGAGTACCCGGAATCTTCCTGGAGGGGTAAAGGGCGGCCGGAGCATAAGGGTGACAACCTCGCCGCCATCTGTGAGCCGATTGTCTAGAAAATGTGGGAGCCTCGATGTCTCACAACCCTATGGGCCTCCACGGCCTGTTACAGGGGTAGCATCACATTTTTATCACAACACGGAAGACCGCAACATCAGTGTTCACCACGGAGGACGCTTACAAGCAGAAGTTTTGTTCTTTCACCGGAATGTAGTTACTTTTCTTGTTATACACAGTGGCTTACGTTTTGTATTCAGGTACTTAATTGTTAATTAATGTCTCGTCCCCTAACGTTTGGTTCCTTAATACAAATGAAAAACAATTAATGAGTTGAAAATTACCGGGTTTTTGGACTTCGTCCGTCATCCGGTATTCTAGAAACTAGAAAACAACATTTCGGAAACTGGATTTGTTTCCGTCCTCAGGTGAGGGGAGAGGCACCTACTCTGTTCTGTCTCTTAGGAAGGTTAACCTCAATCACTGGACAGAGGAAACGGATCCAGTTTCCGAAACGTTGTTTTCCAGTTTCTAGAATACCGGACGATGGCCAAAGTCTAAGAAATGAGCAATTCTGAGTGTTATACACCACCAGAAGCCCTTGGAATTGAAGAGTTGCCCATCTCTGGCACTGGAACTATGCAGAATCATCTGTTACACACATTTGGGCCTAAGCATTCGGCGCTTCAGCAGATGACACATGCAGTAACGATGTGTACGATGATAGAAATGAACATTAACGCGGCTTCTCAAGGAATAATTTTACCACATTGTCGCCCCAAAATGTAATTGTGAAGTTTATCAATTGCAGTGTGCAATCAGTTTCATGTAAGCGTGTGGCCTTCCGTCATCTGCTTCTTGTACTGAAGAAGAACCCGATGACCGAAAGTCATCCACAAGAAAATGTTTTTCATAAAAACTAATGCAGACATATAATTAAATTCTATTATTTTCATCACAGTATTGCGACATATTTGCACAAAACCAGAAATTCAGAGTCAGATTAGACGGTCTTGCTTAGGGAACGGCTCTGCAAATACGCTTCCGTGGTAACAAATACGCACGCAACAATAGAAGAACTGTTTGTGGCGGTATTTTCTATGTGGTCCGTACCGAAGTATGTACCAGGGACCGAAGGGGACGGCCGTGTGGAGGCGGGGTCGAATACCTCCACCATAACCGTGAGAACCGTAGGAGGCGACAAAAAGGGAACCCAGTGCCTGGGGGATATAAATACGGGGACCTAGCCCTCCAGTTTATGCGAGTCTCAAATCTGAAACAGTAAAGTACGGTCATGAGCCCTGTGGGACTCGGACCCGAGCTGACTGCGCTGGCCAGGCCCAGCAGTAGTTGTAAATTACAGATGCATCCTCTGGTCAGAGAGCATGTTACATAAGGACTATGACAGCAAGAGTTCCGTTAAAAAATCTCTGGTCGTGAGCCTCAAGTGGATTGGCGCCAAGGCTGATTGGCGGTAAAGCGCCATTTGTAACGCAACTCTGAGTTTTGGAGTGACTGAGTCTGCAGTTGTTAGACAGCCGCCCCGTGGCGGAGGGTTGGGCGCAGACGAATCCACAACGCTAGAAGTCATTACGCAATAAAGTCTTGTTAAGACATTAACGAAGGAGCGTCTAGTGAAACCGTGGATAACTGAGAACAGTAGTGTGCGTACTAAAGATCTGTAAAGTGATGTCACGTCTTCTGTAAGAGTTTAGTAAATGCAATTACCAGTCCAAACCCCGTCTATAGTCACTAAACAAGTGAGCATGTCTAAATTAATGCTTACGCGCGTATTTAAGGACAATAAGCTGGAGCGAGGATTCGAACTACATCCATAAACCGCGAACCAAGGCTTCCATCGTATTGCACTTGATAACGTACACAGCAAATTCCCTGTGTTTGTGTGTTCCCCGTTCGATACGCTGTAGGGAAGAGGAGATTGAAAGGATGGCGACAAAATACTGACAGGTCGTTTACAGATACGTTACGTCCTCTGGTTCTGTTGCGCTTTCTCATTTGTTATTGCACTCGTGTATCTAACTATTGATTGTTATAAATTATGCTATTCCGTATTGTCTGACTGAATTCATGCGTCCCAAACCCGTCGCTCATAAGTCTCGATAATTGTGCTGTTTAAATAATGGCGCTGATTAGCTGGAGCAGGAATTGCGCTGAAAACCGAACAGTGCTAGTGGAGGCCGGTACTGAACTGTCATTAAATGTCATTAGAATTTCCCTCCCACCGAGCCGTCCATTGTAGCAGACTGCTTTCAGGAATCTCGTGAATACAATTAGGATTTATATGCAGATCTATCATTCTCCTCTAACAGAATTAAACCGAAACAAGATTCCCTTGTAGTCTGAGATGAGACATTTAATATTGCACCATTTGTATCTGTGGTAGAAACTGTGGTTATTCACTTAATCCGTTCCACCAACTTCAGCACAACTCCGGCCTCCGGGATTCCCCTGCTTGCTGACTCCGACAGTTCTTATATTCGCCACTAGAGTGGGTGATGAACATGGCTTGCAACACAACAGTCCTATTGCTGCGCGACGTTGCCGCGTACATGCTTAAGCATCATATCTCATTGTGACAATTCCTCTGTTGTTTCGTGCGGGTATTAGCTCTCAACGTCTGTTTCTCTGGCTTCACAGTTCTCACTCTGGGCAAATACGCCGCAATATGATTATCTGCCAATAAACTTAAATCACATGTGCGCATGAGTCAGTAGCGTAAGAGAATAGATGGTAGCGTGTTTATGATTCTCATCTTAGTCTGTACCATACGATGTATTGCTCATATTTAAAACATCCAGAAATGGGCCAACAATTCGTTTATTTTATTTTATTTGCACCTCCCATTTTGGTGGTTAAAAATATGTAGCTTTATTTAAGAATCCTACTGCATTAATGCATAGCTTCTGTAGAAACGTATCCCCGTCTTAAATGCAACTCATTATCCAGTCACCTTTCTTCTACGCTGCATATTTCGATTATACACGGCCTTCATCAGGTGTCTTCTATCTCGCTAAAACTGTTGCACCTTATGTCAAAGCTATATATCCCGTGTAAACTCGGTATTTTTTATTAAAACGAATTAAGCTTTGAATCAAAATTAATTAGAATCTTAATGTTATTTTCATTGTCGTTGTCCTTTCGTTTAGGAGATATTTGCTTCAGAATATTGCTCGTTATTGGATTTATTCGCGCAGCATTGCCTTTGCGGCGAGGGCGTTATGCGTGTTATCTGTGCAGTTATGTGTGCTCCATTCACTTTTAGGTTTTCCCACGTTGGTAGACCAGGTGTGTTGTTATGCTATTTAAGACGCGTCTAAATCCAATAACGAAAAATACTCCCAAGAAAATATTTTTTTAAATAAATGGACGACGATCACAGTAAAAATAGTATTATGACGTTAATTAATTTTAATTCTAAGTTTAATTCGTTTTAAATAGGAAATATCGGGTTCACAGGCAATATATAACTTCGAACATATAGTGGAACAATTCTAGCAAGACAGTCGATACCTGACGATGGCCGTATATGGTCGAAACATGTATTGAGGAATAATGGTTACTAGATTGTATTTAAGAATGAAATATATGTACAAATGTATGTGTATGTGTACATACATAATACATACATATATACATTATGTATATATACATAATTTTGTATGTGTACAAAATGTGTATACTATTTCATTGGGATTACTTTACATAGGAACTCTTTACAGAACTTGCGATAAGGACTCATTTTTAAGAGCATGTTCCTTTCTTAATGAGAAGGCATATTGCATAATGCACTGCTCACCTATAGTTGAGACGATGGTGCCTACGAAGTGGAAGCTTCCAGGGAAGTCCCACCGCCTTCTCTTATGTATGATTCCTGCAGAAGTGGCATTTCCATAGGCGTACAGCAACTGCTGGACCTTGTCCATGTACATTTCATTGTGACTGATGCACTCGGAAGAATTCTGCCGCTGCTGTGAGCTGTCTTCTTCCACTTCCTCACCGGAAGTGCAGTTGGTCTCGTTGCCATGGCTCCCCGTACCGTTCCCAACTTGCATCAAGAGAAGCAAATAGTGACGGCGGAAATCCGAGTAGATGCGCCAGAATTCGCGAGTCATTCTCAGTTCTGCGTCCCCTTCCAGATATTGGAACAAGGCAGCTCCGGCCAGCATGTACAGAACAAGCACTATGGCGAGCAGAAGGAACCTCGCGTTGTCCTCCGTCAAATGCAGCAGGGTACAGCACCCCATTCTTACAGTGAACTGTTCCACAACAGATTCAGAATCAGCACACCCTGTATCGCGGCCATTTTCTGGACGTGCGTAGAACGTTTCCGAGACATACCGGATTGTTAAAATTGTTCCTTTCTGTTTGAAATACGAACATAAAAACCGTGTTTTAATTGTAAGCTCAACAAAAATTAATATAATGTTATAATTTAAAATATTATGAAGTTGGGATAATTATGTACCTAAATTTTTAAGGCTGTTATTTTTAATAATGTAAAACTATTTCAGAGCACGTATATCACGATATGATGACGGTAATAATAGTTGAGTTCAGTTCTTTGTTTATTTACGCGCAGAACTGAACAGCTACTTGCCAACTGCGGAGTCCATATAAATGCAAACAACAACAACAATAAAACAAACGTAAGGAAAAAACAATGATGATGACGGTAAATGTCATCAAAGAAATAAAAATTTATGATATATGAAGCAGAAGAAATTATAAAACTACATTTTCCTAAGGAAAATGCTCTATTTACTTAGAGATTTCAATGGCAGTAGCTAATAATGACATGACGGCACATACGGAGAAGAAATTCATTTGTGGATAAATGTCAAAGATTATTGCATGGAAATGCTGACGGCATTAAGATTTGCACGGAAGCAGTGGGTCTTCTGCACAGAATCCTTTGTTATGTAATTTAAGTACCGGTTCAATAGAAGTGCGGATAGGACATACATTTCTCCCACGAAAATTCTTTCCTTGGATGTGGCGATATATAATTTGGCATATGATTACCAAACTACACGGGGTCACATCCCAGAAAACAATATTTTTTTATAGTCACCACTATGAGAACCTCAAATCTGTTTTTTTTTTTACTCCTAGTGGGGTGGGACTAAGTCCCTTGTACTGCGGCCACTTCTGGCCTATTGTACCAGCCCCAGATGATAGGTGAGGGTGATTGTGGAGCAATTGGTGGAATGAAGATTGGCAGGGGAAACCGAAGTACTCTGAGAAAACCTGCCCCAGCACCACTTTGTCCACCACAAATCCCACTTGACCAGACCCGGGATCGAACCCGGGTCGCCGCGGTGGGAAGCCAGCAACTAACCGCTTGAGCTATTGCGCGGCCATAAGCTAATTAATTCTATTTTGAACAAGGAAAATTTGCCTGATCATTGGAAGGAGTCTATTATTGTACCAGTTCACAAGAAGGGCGACAAAACTGACTATAGTAATTATCGAGGGATATCACTATTATCAACGTCATACAAAATTTTATCCGATATTCTTCTCTCAAGGTTAAGTCCATATATAGATGAAAGTATTGGGGATCATCAGTGTGGGGTTCAACGTATCAGATCAACCGCTTGAGCTAAGGCAGGGCCTAGAATCTCACAAACTGTATCACATTCCAGCAAACTGCAGATAATAATGTGAAGTCGCGTGCACAGTAACACACGGAGCCGCGGACTGCTGCTGGGTGCTTCTGTCCCAAGGAGAAACACTTGAAACTCACAGCCACAAAACAGTCATGAATAGCAAATGCACCCTGGAGGTAAAGAATAATTTCCTCTTCAGTTTTAATGAGTTACAACAGACGGGAATACAGATCGACGG
Organism: Cryptotermes secundus; assembly: GCF_002891405.2. Classification (NCBI taxonomy): domain Eukaryota; kingdom Metazoa; phylum Arthropoda; class Insecta; order Blattodea; family Kalotermitidae; genus Cryptotermes; species Cryptotermes secundus. The sequence continues at coordinate 3,757,577 of NW_019724742.1, forward strand.
AGCATGACGTCACGGACCGAGTTTAAAAGCGCCACGACGTCGGACGCGAACTGACGCAGCTACCCCTACCGTTTAGATAAACCCTCAACTCCGCAACCACGTGTTCCGTTACAGAGTGCACTGCGCAGCCCTACAAGTTGTCTCTTGTGGAGGCGAGGAAATTTCTGAAAGAAGAGACCGATAAAACTAAGTGAAAAGATAACGTTCTAGTGAAATAGTCTTTCTGTTTGTTGTCGTTTTATTCTTCCCGAGTCTCCTTTATCCTACCTTCCTTTATGTGTCTTATTCAACGACGCAATCAGTGACCGGAACATTTTGAGGTGTCTGAGTGACTCCACAGAGTGCTTTCGATTCAATATTGGATTTATTGACCACTTTAACACGCAACTCGTAATTACATTTAATTATAGCGCCATCGCTGATTTCCACGCTTTACAAGTTTTTTTTTTCAGCCCGCAGTGTCTTCACTAGTAGTTCCCTTGTAACGGCTTCTAACAATGGCTATTCCTCTGCTTCCGTGCTCAGGTCCTCTCTGAACGGCTGCCCCCTTCCAAATACGAATTCTTGCTGCAAGTAAGCTTTACAGTTTTGAACATATAAGGAAATGTACAGTGTCACAGAATAACGGGCCAAATTATTAACTTTTCCCTTCTTTATAACTGTTGTTCCGCCTTCTGTTTCGGAGTCGTTGCCTAGAAAGAAATGTTTTCAGATCCGTTCTCTGGCTCCACAATTTTTGCCTTGAACAAATATGCCACAATATGTGGTGTTGGCTGGTAGGATGATTGGTGATTAGGACGGAAGTGATTGTGGCCTAACCGATGTACTTGGCTTGGTGGGGAATGCCGGTTCTTCCGGCCGGGATTCAAACCAACACCTCCACATTCCGAATCTACTCTTCCAGTCCACAATTTACGAGCTGGTTCTTTCAAATCCGCCTTTAATATAGCTTCCAGTGGTTCATTATAATGGTCGCGCTGCCTATGGCATGAACTGTCTTCACCCGCTCAAACATTGGAGTTGTGGGTTCGAATCCAACTTCAGACATAGATATCTATCTACTTTATTCTGTGTTTGTGTTGTCCTGTGTAGTTAGCGGCCTTGCGACCGGCTGATCCCCACCCAAGGGGTCCTGCCTACTGTCTATATGATTAGGAAACTATGAAAAACAGAGGCCAAAGTTTATGATGGACTTCACCGCCCGCAGAGTAGTGGTTGTGGTTCAGTATTTAAGGACTTCTTTGTCACTGAAGACTGAGTCACTGAATGAGTTACTTAGTCAGAGGACTGCTGAGGTTCAGTCATTGTGAGCTGTTGCTGTTAAAAGCTGGTAGCTGAGGCCGCGGTTAGTTCGGGAACCCAGCGGAAGGGGGACGTCCGTCAGAAGTTAGAAGCCGCTACCAAGCAACGGCTAGTGAAGGCTGTAGCAGACTGATAAGACCAAATGTGTTCTATACTGATTTGTGAATTTTAGTAAGGAGTTGTATAAGTCTACAATAAATGCGATTGCCAACACAAACCCCCGTGTATAGTTACACTACATAAAATTATGTGACTATTTTTAATGATTTAGACCCGTTGCTAAGTAACGAATCGATAAACAACGACCTCTGCTAGGAAACAGATTCCTAACAAGCAACAATTGAATCACAACAGTTGGGAGATGTTTTCTACGCGCTCCGTGCGGATGTGTTATAGGCAGGACAAGTCTAGAATTTAGTGAGTTGTGAGTCATCGCTAGCCAATAAGGACGTAAGCAGAGGACATTGTTAACATCTGTTACTAGGAAACGGCTAATGAAAGCAAATTGAGAAGATTTAGTGTGTGCTCTAGTCTGAAGACGAGTGCATGAATTGGCGAGAGCGTTATAATCACTTGCAGTTACGGTCTGGAAGTGATCAGTAAACCAAATCGCCAATCGCAACTCCGTGTGCAGTCGCCCATACAAGTTTTCCTTTATGAGATTATGCCGTTCTGAGATTTCATCGTGCAAAATAAAACCGGTACGACTGTCTCAGTGGAGTGTGCGTATTGCTGTGTAGTTGTGTTCGGAACGATATATCGATCAGTGTCCCATTTCTTTATCCGTGCATTCACGTTTGTCGTGGCTACAGCATGGCATTCGGAATGACAAATGTGTACGGTCAATTGCATACAAGAAGTCACATTAAGGAGGTCTGCATTTATATATCAACACGAATATAGCCTTTAACAAACAAAAAAACAAAAATGAAAGCCATCTGCAAACTGCAGATCCACGTGAATAAAAAGGAGTAATATATTTCGGCACAAAGAGACGAGTTAATGTGGATCTATACATCCACTCCCCCATACGGCTTCATGGCGTAGGGCTTAGTTACTTAAACAAAGGGAATTCACTTTTTTTTTACTTTACGAAACCAGATAACGCCTTATCAGGTTTAAAGTAGCTTTACAGTTTTGAACATATAAGGAAATGTACAGTCGTGATCGCTAATGGACGTTTAGTCATCGGCTTCCAATATCGACGGTTCCCGGGCTCGATTCTAGGTTAGGTCATCCGATATTTTTGGTCCACAAAGTCGTACTGTGGCTGGTTTTTCTCGAGGACTTCGTTTTCACCTGCCATCAATTTTTTCAACGTTCATTAATCATCCTATCATCCGACGCTGTGTAGTCCCGATGTTGACAGCGTCGTTAAATAAGCAACTGTCACTATCCGTTACAGCCACGCAACAGTGGTCGCAGTAAAAACAATTCTTGTTCTTTTTGCGAATAACATTTTAAGGCAAAGTTCTGGAAATAACTAATCGCCTGCTTTCCTTTGTTACTACACGGACCGCATAGAAAACGCGCCTCCAACAATTCTTCGTTTCCTCGGGTACATCTTTACGAAGTTGTTACCTAGCAACGATAGAGGGCTACAGACACACGCGTCCAAGAATTCTTCTATTTTTGTGACTTCTCGTTGCCGCAGGAACGTGATTACCACGCCGTTGCCTAGCAATGAAAGAGGGATACATTATACCGAACATTTGCCTAACAGAGATATGGGGATACACATACAGACACACAGACTGGTGGAAGGAATTTATGAATTACGCTTTTGAGATGGGTTCAGGAGACATACAAAATTTCATAAAAACTGGTTCAGCCGTTCAGAAGTTTAAAAAGGGGATACACAGACACGTAGACAGCGTGGAGATGGCATAAGCCTTCTTTTAGTTTCCAAAATACGTTAAATCGGCTAAAACAACGATCACTTTACGTATCTCGTCTGCATTTTTACATTGCACTGACTGTATTCATGTGTTTCCTGTGACTCTCGGAGTGAACAGCAGTTTATTTCCCTAAGCAGAATTTGTCGATTGGCTTTCTGTCGTATAGGAATTTAATTATGAAATCTGCGTTAAATGACCTCCAGGTTCAGAAGGCTCTGGGGAGGCGGGCCGTCGTGATGAAGAATTCAGCCCGTACCTCCTTCATTTATTTGGAAATTCAGAACTCAAGGTACGCAGTTTCATTGACGATGCTTTCTAACAAAGACTAGCGTGTTTCAGCAATAATGATTGGTGGACCAATGTTACGTAATTTCCGAGCGTGCTCATTTGGAACAAGAAGAATGGTTTTCATTTAGGTTTATTTAAGAGAAAGTACCCGTTCTTTGCCCGGGGTACAGTTACCTCTTATTATTTTATAATATTGTCACGTGTGGGGGGTAGGTGTGACAAAAGTAACGGGTTATAGATCGGATGATAGGATTTATTGGCCCTTCGGTTACAAGTTCTCTCACTTACAAAGCTATCGCTATTCCACAGCCTTTCAGTTTACTGTTGCACACGCACTAGTATTCTCCATCTTCACCAGCCGTCTCCTGGCAACGGATCTCAACACAGAACAAACACTTCAAATCACCGTGAAGTCTTCTTATTATTTTGTCTTCAGTCACTCTGTACTCCTGTATCACAATCTGTACTCAATCTTCACAGTTCACTGAGACAGGTTTCAACATTCACACAGTTAAGTCCAAAAGTTTTCTGACGAATTTAATGGGAAACTTTAAAGAGCGGAGTGTTGAGTATCGAACTTTCCAGTAATCTTGTCGAAAGTAAAACTGTCTGAGAAGCTCCATAAATTTTTAACTTGAAATCTGTTGAACTGCAGGAGCTCACGAAGCCTGTATTCCTTCCTCATGGACATCCAGCCGCAACAGATCCTACACATCCGACAGAGCTAAACCTGTTACTGTTATTACACCTCATATTTCATTATTTTGAGGCTGTCTTCTGGACTTTGACTCCGTACAGTCTGGTAAATGGATACAAAACTTTCGGAGGAATATAGTGGCTTCATCTTCAGAGTTACTTCTCTCTTGAAGATAGAGGAAACATCCTCCAAAACTTGTAAGATTTGAGGTTTTCACGGCGGTGACTATGAAGAAGGCAGTCTTCTGGGATTTGGCGCCGGTTACCGGTTCTCACGGTCTCTTCGTCTGTGCATTTCTTATATTTTTCCTTCTACCCCGAAGATGGAGGCGATACGTTCCTCCGAAACGTCGGTTAACACCACATATACGCGGTGCCAAATCCCAGAAGACTGCTTTCTTCACCCTCCAAAACGTTTGTAACCCCCTACCAGACTAAACTTTAGCGCTTTCCAGAAGCCTGAAGTTCTTTCGACCTCAGTGAAATCTAAAATCTCCTGTGACGTTTAGGCAGTTTCTCTCTGCGTTTACTTTGCAGGATATACCCTCAGAGTTTCGCACTGTCGCCATATTTGTGATTTTCTGCTTAATAAAATTCGAGACAGGATGTATAAGCACGCCTGAGACATATCTGGACCAAATTTCAGCTGTCTATCTCAAATGTCCCATAGCTATCGCTTTCGAATNTTGTAACCCCCTACCAGACTAAACTTTAGCGCTTTCCAGAAGCCTGAAGTTCTTTCGACCTCAGTGAAATCTAAAATCTCCTGTGACGTTTAGGCAGTTTCTCTCTGCGTTTACTTTGCAGGATATACCCTCAGAGTTTCGCACTGTCGCCATATTTGTGATTTTCTGCTTAATAAAATTCGAGACAGGATGTATAAGCACGCCTGGGACAGATATCTGGACCAGATTTCAGCTGTCTATCTCAAATGTCCCATAGCTATCGCTTTCGAATTCAAAGCGAAAGATAATATTCACATGGCAGCCATTGAAGTTCTTTGTGTTAGAATAAAAATAACTGAAATAAGAGTTGCATAGCCGTGAGAGGTCAGCACCTCATCACCTGAATTATGACATGGCCTCCCACATCACCGAATCTCACCTTATTTAGTTGAAATATTTGGAAAACTGAAATTTCCAGGTAGCCAGATTCATTACTTTACATGGGAATTTATTCGAGAGTTCCGACATGGAAGTACATTGCAATGCGCGAGCTCTGATGCCATGAAGTTCTCCCGCCTTGGAACACCTTTCTCAGCATCACGGGAGAGAAATCTACCTTCGAATTATAGAACTCCGAATATTAGAATGATAGATGAAAAACTTATTGGAAAGGATTTGGTAGGAAGATGTCGGGGATTAAAACACTGCCCTAGAATTTATCTTAAGGAAATGAGGAAAACCACGAAAAACTTCAGTCTGAATTGTCGGTATCCCGAGGGAGATTCGAACCGAAAACTATCGGAATATAAGTCTAGAGTGTTGCAGCTACACCATTCAGCTCAGTATGATGAATAGGAAGATGATTTCAATGTGATTAATAATTAAAGTCACAGTCTTCTGCTGCACGACAATCCGTTTTTGACAGAATTGAAAGTTAGGTTATTGGACGATTATGAACAAAAATAAAATATGTCGCGGCTTCTAGTGCGTAACTTCAGTTCTCAAATTTCACCGAAATCACATAACTGTTAGATAAGCACACTGAGATGCAGACAGACCCGAACCTCCCGTGTGCATTCGCGATGAAGTGTTTTTGATTGGGTCTGGATTTAATATTCGAGGCGTTTACAGTTCGCCAATCTACTGAATTGATATTCGCGTGAAGTTCCTACTTCAAATGTGTTGATATTTTCCTTGTCAGACTGTAGTCGGTAAAATAGGCTAAAACGACAAAAAATAAGTTTAAAAACATGCGTTAGGAGACGTTAGAATAAAAATAGAACTCGGGAATTATGCGTCTTTGTTTAGAGGGGTGGTAGCTCAGAAGAAATAGTTAGCCTTAAAAATAGCACCAAAAGGCGTAGACTTTTTTTTTCTTTCTACGAGCTGAGGAAACTGGAGATAGCAACATTGGAAGATGCTTGAGCCTTCCCTTATACGAGTATGTATATCGTAGCTTGAAGCCGTGGACTCTGAACTCAAGGTACAGTTAGTGTCAAAGAAAGATAACCGTATCCTCACACTTAACAACAACAGTGGGATAACTGTCACACCGAACTTCCTGATACATTGGCGCAGACGAATCATATGAGGAGAATTCCATTGAAACCGCGAGAAGCCATGCAAATCACGCGATGCCTTAGCTCGCGAGGGCCTAGAGCTTAAAGAAAGCACTTCATGTTCCGTTTATGGATGTGTTAAGGAAGCTGTCAGTGTGTTACATATGTATGATGTCCTCAGCCATGACCATAAATTGTAATCTCTTCTGGGAAGCGACACCGTATAGTCTGGCAGAATTTTACCTAAGTTTCGGAAGAAGTACTGTCTTTGAGTTTTTGTTAGGTTCTTGGGTTTGAGTGAGACTGAGTCCACTTGGTACGTCGGTCACTAAACTGGCCTAATGTACCAGCCCCGGGTGATAGATGATGAATGTGGAGCAGTAGGCGGAATGAGAATTGGAAGGGGAAACAGAAGTGCTCGAAGAAAACCTGCCCCAATGCCACTTTGTCCACCACAAATCCCACATGACCTGACCTGGGCTCGAACCCGGGGCGCCGCGGTGGGACGGCGGAACTACTATTACATGGCCTCTGTATCTTGAGAGGCTAAGAGTAAATTAAGCAATAGATCAGTAATACTCGAGCCTGTACTGCACTTGCTGCTTATTTCGTCTTGTCCCCCCGCTTACTGTTCTACCGCCGGGATAGCGACTGGCTATGGGCTGGAAAACCAAGGGGTCGGAGTTCGAGTCCCGGTAGTGTCAAGAATTTTCTCTTCTCCACGTCCTCCAGACCCAGCCACCTATCCAGTGGGTACCGGGGCTCCTTCCCCGGGGTTAAAACGGAAGGTCCGTGAAGCTGATCACTCACCTCCAGTTATTGTTGAGGTCAAGAGAATGTGGTTCTGTACATCCACTCCCCCATACGCCTTCATGGCGTAGTGCTTAATTAGTTAAGCACAGGGGCAACTATATATTTTACTGTTCTACTAGATGACACAGAAGAGTCTTCTTCGCAACTACCGCTATGAGAACCCCAAGCCCAGTGTTCTTTAAACTGCTCCTTGGGGAGCATACTGAACGTAAGGGGGCCAGCTGTGATCTGCGCTCAAACAGCCTTGCAGCAAGAGAGAACACAAAACAGTATAGCGGAAGCCTGAGGAGGAACGTGGAAAGGGGTTGGATATTTACAAAGGAAGGTAAGAGGGCCGGTAGAAAAGGACGCATTGGACTGAATTGTCAAAAACTTTTGAGTAGAGAAGTCCGAGAAAGTTTGTAAGGAAACGGAACAACAGGAAGCCCGGAAGGAAAGCGAAACAAGAGAGAAGTTACAAAGAACTTGGACGAGAAAAGGGTGGGCCGGTGACGTATTCTGGATGCCCCGTACTCTTCTTAAGAGTACCAAACAACACTGATGATGATGATGACTGTGACGATGACTAGGCCGCGCCATAGCTCAAGGGGTTAGTCGCTGGCTTCCCACCGCGGCGGCCCGGGTTCGATTCCGTGTCTGGTCAAGTGGGATTTGTGGTGGACAAAGTGGCACTGGGGCAGGTTTTCTCCGAGTACTTCGGTTTTCCCTGCCAATTTTCATTCTACCAATTGCTCCACAATCACCCTCACCTATCATCTGGGGCTGGTACAATAGGCCAGAAGTGACCGCAGTACAGGGACTCAATCCCACCCCACTAGCAGTAAGAACATGGCGATGACTAAGACTGCTGAGTTCTTGTTCTCTCTTCTAACAGTTTGGTTTAGCTGTGACGCTCTCGATTTGTGTGTGGGAGACAGCCATTTCGGATTTCGCTTTTGGTACAGTTGTGCTTACAGGTTTCTCTTGCATTTCCTACGCTTCTCTCGAGGAGGTTCTTAAAGAGGCGACTTCAACTTCTTTCCATGCAAAGTGCTTGCTGCCAGGTACGAGTATATGCAAGAGCTGCTTCAACATTAAGAGCCTCTGAACTTCCTAGAGATGTTATGTATGGGTTTCGTGTGATTCTCGGTATAAACAGTCATTAATTTCCCATAGAGCCCTAACCGATTGGTCTTTGTAATGGCGACGTAGTGTGTTTTCTTTGAAGTAAGAACTTCAGTATACATACATGCTATTTACACGTAGATTTAAATTTGTCGTTTTGTAATTCCTTACTGTGGAGGCCACCAAATTATTTTTCTCCTCTGTACAATTCACGATTATTCTGAAAATGAAAATTCTGCAGCCACAACTTCTCACCATAGCAAGAAGTGATGCTCTCTCTCGTTCTTCCACTACTTTCCCCGTTCGCTTCTCTTACAAAGGTCCACAAACTTGGAACTTACCTAAATTAATGGATTCTCCATAGTTCAGTAGCCACAGAGACTAAGCTGTGGGCTTGATGAATCTGAGCCATGAGTTTCCCAAGCAGACACTGTGCTGCAGAACCGGCGAGTGCTGGACGAGTGGATTATTTATTACGTCCATTACAGTTTGGACTTCGGGGCATCGGGTTTTGAGCCCCTTATCGTGTGCTCAGGCTTTGGGCTTACGTAAGATGGTGAAGCTATGCCATTGTGGGAACTGCCCACATCCAAGCAATGGTACCTGAGCTGTTAACTGTAACGTTTGCTTGAATGTGGGCAGTTCCCACATCATTAAGAGACCGTGGAGGCCCATAGAGTTGTGAGACGTCGAGTCCCCCTCATTTTCTAGAAAATCTGCTCACAGATGGCGGTGACGTTGTCAGACTTAGGCGACGGCCGCCCTTTACCCCCCAGGAAAATTTCTGCTACTCATTTCTGTTAGAGGCTGAATACAGTCCCAAGAACATAATGCCGCTGGAAGGATTAAGTCAATTGAAAAATCAAATGAATCGAACCCGCGACTTTGAGGCTAGTAGCATAGTGCCTCAACCATTTCCTATAATATAGAGCTCATGTATAACATATAAATATTTCTGTGATACATGTTCTGTTTTACTCATAACAACTACTCAAAGGTACTCATATATGTAATTTCTATTTCATTTTCTTTTTGTCTTATATCCCCTTATTTAGCGACATATTTGATCATATATACCTTCCTGTATTCTACCACTGCATCTTAATATTGCGTCCAGACCGCTTCTGAGCCCACCCATCCTCCTATCCAATGAGTAAAGCGGCCGAGGCGTGAAGCTGACCACTCTCCTCCATCTTGTGTGGAGGTCAAGAATAGTGGAGCTACATCTCCGCTCTCCAACATGTCTTCATGGCATAGTGTTTAATTAATTAATCGGAGGCTAAAATTCACTTTCTACCCCTTTAATACCCGTTCCCTCGTAGAAATATTTGAATCTCTTGTTTCGAAACCTATTTACTCCTAATCTTCGTTCCTTCACGCCTCAGCCTGACGCTCTGCACCAGGGGCAAATTCGTTCTTCATTGTTTTTTCTTTCTTTCTTTCAACCCCATTCTCCACGAGGGACACTCGGGTGAACAGACTGCAAATGAAGCCCCTTCACACATTTACCCAATTCTTTTCACTTTTTAATGTAATTATCACTGGCCTTATCAGGCGTATGAGATCGCTTTGTCATCTGTCTGTATGTTTCTGTATGTGTGTGTGTCTACATGTGTATCCTCTTATGAAAACTGTTTGTTCCCCTAACCAGTCTCCATAAAACTTGGTATGTATATCGTGCCACCTGAGGTCACCTCAACGGCGTACTACATAAAGGCTCCTAAAAATTTGTGGTGTTATTCCCGAGTACAAATAGGTGTATTATTTTATCCCGTTGCAAGAATTCTGTTTTGTTTTCACTTCTTCGCTTCTCCAAGAAATGCACACGGCAAGAGATTTCACCTTTTCTCAATACACGTGTTACAAAAAAGCTCTTTTGATCTAAGTCGGATGTTCTGATCAAAGAATATGACTCAGAAAGTTGTAACACAGGCGGTGTTTGTTATCGTGTCCTTTCTTTTGCAGGACGTATAAAAGACGTAATACTACTTACGTTAACTGGGAACAAAGACGTAATTTAAACGAGAATAAACTTTTGATCGTTATAAAAATATCAGTTTCATACATTACCTTCGACATAATTTATGAGAACACAAAAGGCAGAATGTAGAAATGGAAAGAGAGTAAGCATTGCTTTAGCTCACAGCTCAATAAACAGAGATGTGACGTGATGCGAAAATTCTGTGAAGAGTTTTGGAAGCAGAATATCTGAATTCAAGAAGTTGTTTCCCTCCCGTGTTGCCCCAGTAATCTTGCTGCCTAATGTCTGCAGAAATCACAGTAAGCTCCTTAGGTACCATAAAATCGTACGGATAAAGGAGACAGGGTTGTCAGTTCTTAGTTTCTCTTCCTTCCATAGATCCAAAAATCGTGACTACAGGGACAATTGATCTTTCTAAATACAGCGTACACGGTATGGCTACGGGCTAGGCGACCTGAGTTCAGTTCCCGGCAGTGAAAGTTTTTCTCTTCTCCACAGAGTCCAGAACAACTCTAGACCTCACTCAGCCTCCTGTTCCATTGGAACTGGGGGCTCTTTACGCGGCGTTAAAGCGCAAAGTGCGTGAAGGTGACCACTCACCTCCATTTAGTGCTGAGGTTAAGAATGGTGGAGCTATACCTCCACTCCCTCATATGTCTTCATGGCATTGTGTTTAACTAACTAAGCATAGGGACAATTTTATCTTCTGTTAACCAGTCGCTCATTGACTATATGGCGCGTCTAATACGGGCATGAATATAAATTAGAAGCTTCCTGTCAGTTTATTGTTTCCTAGCGTGGACCTTCCAGAGAACGTCGGAGGCACGAATTGTACTCAGTAATCTTGTAGGGTTGTGAGACGTCGAGGCTCCCACATTTTTCTAGACAAGCGGTTTCAGATGGCGATGAGATTGTCAGCCTTACGCGCCGGCTGCTGTTTACCCCGAGGAACATTCCTGGTACTCATTTCTGTTAGAGGCTGAGTCGATCTAAGGGCCATAGGGCAGCTAGAAAAATTCATTTCGTTCATCAGTAATCTGTCAGACGACAGGTCCACAGTCTCTCCCAAAACAGTTCCTCCACTTAATGCGATCTACAGATTTCTCCTTCAAATGAGAATATCCTCTTCTGTCCCCAAGGTCATCCAGCATCTTCTTACGTCTTCTGGTTCGCATACATGGTGTCTCTGTTTTTGGAAAGAGACTATCCAGGAAAAGTGATAATGTGGTAGTTTTTCCATTTGCTTTCCACATCGCAGTACATCAGCCGTTCAAACCACTCTGGTCACGCCTGTTGCTATACGAACTTGAACCATCTCGAGCATCATTTGTTCTGTGCTTCAAGTCGCTGCTTCCGGCATCAGTTTTTGGTTTTTGGTGTCCCTCTTCGTCTGATGCCTACCCTTTGACCTGTCCAGCAAAGGAGGCCCTGCCAGTAGCTACGCTACCGCTGGTATAGCTCTCAGGGTCCTTGGCATACTCAAACCCCCTCACCACGATAAGGTGGAGGCACCAACGAGGGGGTTAGAAAGATTAGGTCAATTGAAATATCCAATGACCACATCGGGAATCAAACCCGCTAGCTTCCGGCTTGTTGTAAAGTGCCTCAACAAAGTACGCTACACCGTCCCCCTCCCCTTCATGTAATTCATGCAAGTGTGCCTGTTGTCCCACCCCAGCGCCGCACTGCCTCGTGTTTCTTGTGCCACTGTTGCTGTGCGGCACTGGGGTGGGACCCTCGTGGCTGCAGTCGGCCATCACCCTCTCTCTGACGCGGTGCCATCGCATTCTTGTGCACGGGCTCCAGTCGTGAAAATGGCTTGAACTCACCAGAAGCGGCAGTGTGAGTGCGTGTGCCTTGTTCAGTGCTGTGTGTGCTACTCTTCTCAGACAGATATATTCTTCCGTTATTTTGCGATTCTGAATCAACTGCGTATGTTACACAGAGGCAAATGATTTTGAATGGTGAGTTTTGAGGATGTGAGAGGGAATGACCGCGCTTTGTCTGATGGTGCAATCCAAGCGAAATTCTGAGGTGGGATGTGTGGTTTAACGGCTGTAGGTATAGGGATTAGGATCATCTGGGATTTGACGCCATGTAATTACGTAGACGTGTACCAATTTACTGCCTCCATCTTCAGGATGGTTGAGTGCTCTTGATTTTATTGCATATCCTCGCCTTCTTCCCTACAGAGTTAACCTTAAAGCCCGCCCCAGTTCCAGTACAGGGTGTGTAACCTAGCAGTATCTATTCTTTTTCGTAAACTCCAGTTTTAAATTAAAAACAACTGTCCCTGTAACAGGCTGTGGAGGCCCATATGGTTGTGAGACGTCGAGGCTCACACATTTTCTAGATAATCGGCTCACAGATGGCGGTAAGGTTGCCAGCCTTACGCGCCAGTCGCCCTTTACCGCCAGGAAGATTCCTGATACTCATTTCTGTTAGAGTATGAGTCGACCCCAGGGCCATATTGCGGCTGGAAGGATTAGGTCAATTGAAGAATCTAATGACCTCATCCTGAATAGAAACCACGACCTTCCGGCTTGCACATAGTGCCTGAACCAGTTATCGCGTGCTCCTCTAGTTTAAAATAGGTTCCCATAACCTTTGCTCCAATAGACCTATTCTCTGGAGGGGTCCTCTACGCTTTGTCTGTAACCGTTTCTTTGCTGTCTCGAATACATCAACTTCTCTCATGTCTTGCTTCATTATAGCACCCGGTTGAGTACCTCAATCGTCACTTATGCAAACTGTGCTTAGTACAGTTTGTAATGTGAAGCTCGCGAGGAGAACTGTATAATTCGTATGAAGTGTAGCAGATTAATTTTGGGGACGTGTTTGTGGATAGAAACATCAGCGAACAACAGGTGCCCTGTAGAGCAACATGTAAGTGAGCTGCTGACAAATTTTGGCTCCCTTATCCGGAAAACAAAGGTAAAATGTCATTCCTGTGTTTAACTCATTAAGCACTACGCTATGAAGGCCTGGAGACATTGACCTGGGCACTAGATAGAGGTCAGTGGTCACTTTCACGTCCCGATCTCTTTAACCCTGGGGGAACAGCCCCGGAGCCCATTCAGTAGGCTGGATGAGCCCCCAGAGCAGTTCTGGATGCCCTGAAAGGTAAAGTTGTCCCTGTGCTTAACTTATTAAGCACTACGCCATGAAGGCGTATGGTGGAGTGGCTGTATAGATCCACATTTTCTTAACCTCGGGACTAGTTGGAGGTGAGTGGTCAGCTTCATGTCTCTGCCGATTTACCCTCGGGAAAGAGGCCTTTGTACACATTTGATAGGAGGCTGTGTGGGCCCCCCGATCCGATCTGAACGACGTGGAGAAGAGAAAATTCTTGGCCCTACTGGGACTCGAACTCATACCCCTCGGTCGTCTAGTCCGTAGCCAAGGTAACTGGCGCCAAAATTGTATTTGTCGGACCGAGAAAACGTTTCACATTTAAATTCTAGCCGAAATTGAAACACATTTTATATCCAGTACATGTTTTCCTTATATCTTAAAGTTATAAAGATAATTAAACAAGAGGTAATTCATATGCTACGCGTTAATTTCATACTGCTGTAATATACATCACAGAGAATGACATTTGCAATGAGTCTTGCTCCGAATACTTTATTAGTCTGTTGTCCGTTTTAACATTAATGTCACAGAGGGACACCAAATTAAAGGAAATGAATGCGTCTCTGCGGATTTAGACACGTCATTTCATGCGGAAACCGCTGCGAATGCTGAAAACAATTGAAGGCGAGGCAGAAGCCGATCTGTCAGTAAACCGGAAACACGTCAGACGGGTCTGCAGAGTGCAGAGGGTGAGTGTGTCTGAAGGTCTGAAGTGTCTATCATGTACGCACTTCAGGAACAGTTCTTTGGTACGTCACTATAACTCATACATGGAGAAACGCTACAGTCTCCTGCAGAGCAGGTTGGCTCAGCGGTGACGATCTAGCTATCGAAGAGTTCTTGGTTTAGTTCTCGACTAGGACCCCAGCAGAGCTGACTGAGATAGTACAGTGGTTTTCTCTGTCCCTCCAGACATGTGGCTAAGACCGTTTCATTAGTTCATCAGTCCTTCCTTTATGCGATACTTTATGCTCTAGAATGTCGTTATATAACCAACAAGAAAACTGCAACCATATAAATATATAAAAAAAAAATTTAATACTATCCCCTTCCTCTGGGTTCACGAACTATCCCCGGCCTCAGCTACCAGCTTCTCACAGCAGTAGCTCACAAAAACTGAATCGCAGCGGCCGTTTTACTCACTCAATCGCTCACTAACGAACTCAATCCATTCCACTAACTGACTCCTCACTAACTGTACTGTACACGGACTGCACAAAACCGTTCCTTTGTTCCTGTTTACGGGCCGTTGCCTAGTAACGGCCTGTTTCGCCGTCGTTGCCTACCAACGGGTCTACATGCCACAATATTAAAATTTTTAACACGCTGAAATATGAAATTCATGTAAAAATTAATTAAAGCTTCAGTGCCGACCTCACAGGTAACTGTACCCCTCCATTACAGGGACCAGCTGTTAATGTGCACGGAATTAATCTCTGTTTATTTTGAGACCCATATGAAGCATGTAAACACAAGGAAAGCCATGCAGTATTCACAATTCATTTTTATTGAATAATACAATCACAGTTACTGTACTACGCTACAAGCCGGAAAATTGAGGCTTCGATTCCCATTTAGGTCAGTAGATTTTTTAACCGACCTAATCCTTTCAGCCGCACAGTGGCCGTAGGAGCGACTCAGCCTCTAACAAAAATGAGTACCACGAATCTTCCGAGGTGGGGGGGGGGGAGAGAAAAACGCAGCTGGCGCGTAAGGCTGACGAACTCACTGCCATCTGTGAGCCGATTGTCTAGAAAATGTGGCAACCTCGACATCTCACAACCCTATGGGCCTCCACTGCCTGTTACACGGATAGCTTCGCCTTTTATAGGACACGATAGGATAGGGCCAAGCATTTCCTAAATTTAATGTGCTGTTAATTGCATTGGCGAACTTTCAGGTAAGGGTGAACATATTGAACATTGTAGTGTACGAGTAGTTTTCTGATAGTGCCGAGCGAGTGACTGCTTGAGTGGCGTCTGGAAGCAGCCTCGAGTAGACTCACTAGTGGACTGTGAGGAGGCCGGAAGATGCGGTGCTTCACTTCTCTTTGCATTGCGATCTGTGCAGCCGTGTGCTCTGCTATCCCACGAGAACTGCTGTATCCACATGGAGCTGGGATAGATCTGGTTCTTCCTCAGGACCAAGATGAAGCTGCTAGTCCTGAAATCGCTCTTCAAGTACCCATCGTGTTTTACGGCGAGTCCTACAACTCCATTTATGTAAGTTTATCTCTCTTTTGCTTCATCTTCACAATTCCGTTTGTGGTCTAATGTTGAACGATTTCAGTTTTGATGGAAGTGAATGCTCGGTTCGTCTTCCGGATTATGGCACCGTGTAGTCTTGTAGGCGGATACAGACTTTTCGGAAGAACATCTTCGGGGTCGAAGTAAATGGGCTGAAAGCCGTGGGCATTGGAAAGGGGAGAGGGGGAAAGCCAGGCATTTTCACCCTACCTGAATTTTTAGAAAAATATATTTTTTTTAATTGTCCCTGTGCTTAACTACAATTAAGCACTACGCCATGAAGGCGTATGTGGGAGTGAATGTATAGCTCCACATTTTCTTGACCTCGGTACTAGCTGGAGGTATCAATCATTAGTACTAAAAATTAAAATCGTCTTTCAAACTGCCACAATATGTGTTTCAACATGGAGACCCACAACTATGGGGTAATTTGTAGAGATATTGTTCAAAGACTTAGGGCGACGGCACACCAAACAAACCGACAGCTGCAACGCAACAGCAACTTCCGTGAAAAGTCACCGATTTCATGCAGGCACCTGGTTTCCAGATTAGCAGGCGCACACTGAGGAAACTGAAGTTTGATAAGTTGATCACATCATCTTAAGTGGTATGTTCTTCTGACTCTATGCGTGTTTGTAACTGATAATAGTAATAATAATAATAATAATAATATCACACACACTACGGAAAGTGCTACAGTGTGAAGCTTGAAGCCTGAGTGGTGAGGTGCATCACTGGTTCAAGAAAAGGAATACCAGGAAATAAACCTGTGACAAGAGATGATGATGATGATGATGATAATAATAATAATAATCTGGAGGATAATGAGGTCGGAGTTAGAGTCCTGGTAGGGTAACAACTTTTCACTTTTCCATGTCGTCCAGATCGGCTCTGGGGTCCACCCAACTTCCTATCCAATAGGTACCGGGGTTTGTTCCCCGGGGGTAAAGCGGCCGGGGCGTGAAATTGACCACTCGCCTCCAACTAGTGCCGAGGTCAAGATAATGTGGACTTATACATCCACTCCCCCATACGCCTTCATGGCGTAGTGCTCAGTTAGTTAAGCACAGAGACAATAATAGTAACGGTTTATCTGTCGCCGGTATAGTGACTGAGCTACGGGCTGGATGGCCGAGGAATCGCTTTTGATTCTCGACTGGTGCAAGAGATCAGTCTTCTCTCCGCACCGTTCAGACCGGCCCCAGGTCCCGCTTAGCGCACTCAACCTCTTGTCTTGAGGGTACCGGAAGTTATTTCCCGTGCGTAAAGCGGCCGCGAGGGGTGAGGATGGAGGCTGACCACTCACCCCTGTCTACCGAGAGTTTAGGATGCTTGCACTGTACCTTACGCCTTGGCTGCGCGGTACTAAATCAAGCACAGGGACAAATTTGCCCTTCATTTTTAACTTGCTTAGTGACCCTTCCCAGTTATATGTGTGGGTGTATGAGAGGATAAATGTGAATGGTGAATTAATTGGGAAGGATGTGGAAGTCATTATTGTAGCATGCAGATTCCTAACACGCACCAATGGACTAACTGGGAAGCGATGTTCTCTGCGTGGTCCGTGTGATAGATGCTTGACGCAACAATAGAAGAGCTGTGGGGACAGGTGTTTTCTATGCCGTTCCTGTCGAGGTGTTATAAGCAGGAGAGGTCAAGATTTTATTTAGTTTTGGGATAGTCGCCAGCCGATGAGAACGTCAGCACGGAAGCAGAGGACATTTTTGGGATCCGTTACCAGGCAACAACTGGTGAAGATACAGCAGACTGAAAAGAGTGCGTACTGTAGTGAAGTGCAGAGTATGTGAATTAGCGATAGCGCTGTAGTTTCTGTAAGTGGTCAATAAATTCACTGTAGTCACTGTAACACGTGACAATATGTTCTTAAGGTGCCATCCCAGAATGTGTCTAGATTGAGAAGCATAAACTCCCCAAAACCAGGTTAGCTCGTATAGAGACCCAAAACACGAACTCTGAAATTTCTGAGAACGGGACGCTGTGTGTTGAGCAGTCGCCATATTTATAATTCAGATTATCATATTCTGACCTCAGAAATATCACTGAAGCTGCTGAAATTGCGAATATGAACCTTATGGACTGGGCTTTACGTTCCCTGGTTCAGTTTAAACGCTGAAACTGCAGAAGCAAAATGTCTTCCTGATCTCTGATGACGTAATGAGTATTGCATTTGAGTGTGTGAATGGTTCGACTTGGAACCCACGAAGGGGATTAATGAATTCATTTGCTTGTCACGTGGGTCTGTGCTCGTCTGTCTGAAAGAGACCGCTCTTCCCGGCCCAGCCATTCCGTAACGCGGATAGGAAACAGAGGCTCATAACCGGTCCAACAGGGCGTACTGAAATCCCTTAACTATCCTCCAGACAGCAGGACTGTAATGTATTTAAATTTGTTATTTAGTTTCATGCTGAATTATTGGTCCAAAGACAAGTCAGAAAGTTGGCAGTAGCCGAGAGAAAAGTACGTATATACGTACACACATACTAAGAAAAAAGTCAAGAACAAAGCAATTTATATCATCAAAATAATGATGATGATGATAATAATAATAACAATAATAATAATATAATAATCCAATTTCCACAAATGAGAACTGAGAGTGTTTAACTGTAGGGTACTGAGGAGAATATCTGGACCGAAGAGAGATGAAGTGACGGGAGGCTGGAGAAAACTGCATAACGAGGGGGCTTCATAACTTTTACTCTTCTCCAGGTGTAATCAGAATGCTCATGTCAAGGAGGATCAGATTGGCAGGGCATGTAGCACGAATAAGGACTAAGAGGAATGCATATAGGATGATGGTGAGAACGCCAGAATGAAAGAGACCACAAGAAAAACAAGGCGTAGGTAGTTGGATAATATTAAAATTGAAGTTAGAGAGGTAGGATGGAGTGGCATGGACTTGACCGATCTGACTCAGGATAGGGACCAGTGGAGGGCTGTTGTGAACACGGTAATGAACCTTCGGGTTCCACAAAACGTTGGAAATTTCTTGAGTAGCTGCAGAACTGGCTGCTCCTCCAGAATGGCTCAGTTCCCTGTAGTGAGTTTACACAAATGAATTGTTATCAGTAATAGCAGAGAAAAATACGAGCGTATGCCCTTATTTACATCGAATACAACTAGTATCTCAGTAAATAAGGAGATAAATATAATTGAAAAGAAACACTCATTTCTATTAGAGGCTCAGTTGATCCCAGGGCCGTAGTGCGGCTTAAATAAGTAGGTAAATTGAAAAACCCAGTGACCACATCGGGAATCGATTCCGTGACCTTTCGACTTGTAACATAGTGTCTCAACCAACCCTAAACTCTATGAGACTTGAGGTTATCATGGTCTTGACGTATGTCAACTTTTGTCTTATGGAATATTAACACCATACAGTATGCTAAATACGGTATTTATCGACGTTTCGTAGAACTAAGTTGGAGAGTGACTGCAGGAACCGGGAATTATGTTCCGGTCTCTGAACCTCAGTGAGAAGGACAAGGTACATACGAGCATGGCTTCCTTGTTTCTTGGTCTGTAGAACCTTGGGACTCTCCCTTCCTAGGAGATAACTGTGTGACATTTGAGGATCTCACGGGTGTGAGTAAGAAATTATCTTCTATTCTGAAAATTGAGGCGCCACGTTCCTCCATACGTCGATATATATTGTGGCATGTCCCGTTGCTAGGCAACGACCGCGAAATGAACAGGTATACAACAGCCTTTACTAGGCAGCGGCCAATAAAGAGCAACATAAGAACGGTGTTTTCTGTGCTGTCCGTGCCGAGATATTATAAGCAGGACAATTTAGGATTTGAGTCAGTCGGTTGGTGAGTTAGTAAGTGAGTTAGAGGAGTGCTGAGGCTCAGTCGTTTCGAGCTGTTGCTGTTAGAAGCTGGTAGCTGAGGCACGGGGATAGAGCGGGAACCCAGAGGAAGGGGATCGTCCGCCGTTAGAAGCCGCTGCCAAGCGACGACTAGTGAAGACGTGACTGTGGACACTGGCGTGTGTGTGTAATAGCGAAATATAAGTGGAGTCACGTGCTGTATCAAAGAGTCCAATAAATCCGAACATCAATCCAAACTCCATCTATGCTCACTCAATCATGTAAACTTAAATATCGTCATATTGTAGTATGACTGATGAATGGTAAATTAGAAGAAGATTTCGATTAAAGTGATCGTGGCCAATTTTATGAGATGTCCTAAAATTTGTGTGGCGAGATGAAGAACCCACGAGGAATCTCGGCGTGATCGAAGCACCGACCGAATTTGGAACCGGGGAATTCCCCAACGTGAGTCAGAAGCACTGTTACTGCTACAGTCCGTTGTGTCCTCATATTCTTAGCTTCTTCCTGAGTATCATTTCGTTTTTGTGCGCGTTTATTTTACGCGTTTGCGCCCCTTTGGGGCTGTTCTGGAGAGCAGATACTGATGTGGGACATTTGAATCTGGTTGCGCGCGTTTACGCGTCTTCCCCTGCTCGTGACCATATTGTCTTCTTAATTAGGAACAGGGTCACAAAGTGGTTTGAATAATCGCCGGGCAGCCACGAACCCAGCTGAGTGAACAGACCGCCCCCTCACTCTGAACTGGTGTCTCTCTTTCGAAGCCTTAGTGCAAAACAGACTCAAAGCTATATCATTTTCGTGCAAACTTCCATTCAGGCAGTGTTCCAGAGGTATGTGCTAAATTAAGAATCTGTTCTTGTAAACCACGTATGGTTTGCAATTTGACTCTAGAATCGAAACTAAAAATGAAATAACCAGTAAATATCCATCACTGGCGTTCAGAATCTTAAGGACATTGAAAGGCAATTACATTGTCACGTGAGGGAGTGACTCTCAACGGGGGTTTGGATTGGATGTCAGATTTCTTGACCACTTCAGCAGACAACTCGTAATTACACTTAATTACAGTACCATCGCTTATTTCCACACACTTAACAGATCACTGTCTTTTTTAAGTCCGCGGTGTCTTCACTAGCAATTGCCTGGTAACGGTTTCTAACAATGGCCAGTCTTCTGTTTCCAGCTTCCTGCCGTCTGAACGGCGACTCTCTTCTAACTGAACTCTTATCTTCACAGAACTGACTCTGTTGCCCCACTTGTCTTCCTTATAACCCCTCGGCACGGACCAGGGTAGAAAACCCCATTTGCAACAGTACCTCCCAATGTTGCACGTCGATTCGTCGCTGTGGAGGCGTGTTTATTTGCGATTGTTACCTAGTAACGGCTCTGGTGTGTTTGTTAACTCGCGACCGTTGTTGCATAGCAACGGCTCTACATGCTTCAATATTATTAATGTGTTTAACAGAGGTTTTGAAACTGCCAGAAACATTCAGAATGATAGAATGAAAAGCACGCATGTGGAAATTGTGCGCTCTGGTAGTTATTGCACTTGCTTATATATAATTATTTATAAACAACCCAGATTATAGTCTGAGAATGAAATAAATTAGTGTCAATTAATTAATTAAATTTGTTTTAAATTCTCATTTTGAATGACATTTCTGAATCTTTGAATAATTTTCGTTCTGGTACTATAGTACCATTTCAAACCAATAAAGTTACTTCAGCACAAAATTTAAGATAAAAATGAAATTTTAAGATTCAGTTAAAAATTAAATACTGCCTGAAGATTATCCAGCTGGGTCGAAATATGTAGCAGATACAGAATAATAAACAAATGTTAATATAGTAATATTTATATAATTGGAATTTGTTGTGTTGATGGCTACAGATTATTTGCCCAAGCGGCATTAACATGTTAGTGTTTATAGGGGGGTTGTGAGGTATATAGGAATTATGTGAACCATCAACACAACAAATATACTCAGTTTTAATGTTTTACAATTTGATCTTTATTGCTGCTACATATTTCGGTCATATAAGACCATCATCAGGCAGTTTGTATAGAAACATGTACAGTTAGTGAACTACCGATACAGATCCATACCAGTGCAATGTGTCATATTTTATACTGACATAAAAATTTTGCCTCAAGTTGGTGTTACAATTAAAAGTAGATGATACAAAATAAGATAAAAGATTAAATATACAAAAAGTATACCATGTAGCAGCCGGTCACGGTAGCCGAGCGGTCTAAGGCATGCACTGTCATCGCTCGCTCGGAAGCCGGGATCGTGGGTTCGAATCCCACTCAGGGCATGGATGTTTGTGTGCGTTTTTCTGTGTTTGTCTACAGGTAGAGGCCTTGAGACGAGCTGATCACTCGCCCAAGGAGTCCTACCCTATGTGTAAGATCTAGTAAATCGAAGTGAAACGGAGTTTCATGGAGGTAGGCCTAGGCCCAAATTTGGGCTGTAGCGCCACAGGAAAAAAATACCATATAGCAAGGTTTATAATGTGTTGAATAGATTGTGGAATATTAAAAATATTAAAAGTATTTTAAAAATTGTTTAAAAATATATGAATTTGTTTTAATATGGTAGGTTAAGAAATACACTAGTATGTATGCCAACTTAAAATACTAAGGTTTCAATGCTACTATGTAGAAATTGGGCATGTATGTTGTTTGTAGGTCTTGTTGTAGAAGCTTTCTGCATAGTAAGCCTGGTTGTGGAGCCCAAAGACAAGTTTCTATGATGTAAGGGTTGTTGGTGTGTGCTATATTGGTATGCTATTCCCACGATATGTATCTTTATGTAATCGTACAATATGGCGTATGTGTTTCTTGTCTGGGCATATATACATTCGGTGTGTTCTACACTGTGTGTTGGTTTGATGTAGCCTTTATTTTTTTAAATATATTTTTTAGACATTTTTAAAGGTTTTTAAAGGCTAAGGTTATGCAAATTATTAAGGCAGTTAAATAAAAAGAACAGGTAGAATCGCGAAACTACGATCGTGGGGAAGCCCACAACTTCAGTACTATCATAACATATTTAAGGACGCTATTTCTATGACTTCAAGAATTTGAACATGTATACAAATAACTTCGAAACCACTCTCTGCACAGAGTATTGAACTGGTTCTTTGCAAGACAGTTTCCACCCCGCTCATGATAGCAAAAACATGTGCTAAACACTCTCATAACTGAGTCCATCCATAAAACTTTATAAACAGTTAATAAAGTGTTTTGTGTAACAACAGCAAGGAAAAAGATTTTAATTTAAATGGTGATAACTCAAGGACAAATTCATTAATAAGTTTTGTCAGTGTAAACAAGGGCAACTTAATCACGGTTTGTTTATTACCAACCATTGATAGTGTATATCAGTTTGTGCAATAAATCAGTGACTATGTTCTTGGAATAACCATAAAAACAGATTATCATTAAGTGAAGCTTGTAGCCATTCATCAGCCCTGAGATTATCATGTGAACCAAGCCCAGAGGAAAACACTCTTCAACTGTTGTTTTTTTCTAACATCACAGGAAACCTGCAAATATTCTCTGTGGAGAAAATTCAGCAACATTTCATGACATATTAACTAGTTAATAGTAACTACTTTTATTTTTTTTATTGCAACTGTGCTCTTTTTAGGCTCAGGTACTGATAGCTGGTATCCAGTTCCTGCTGTCAGGAATCAAGCCTCAGCTGTTTCTGTTCCTCTTACGGGAGCCTTGCACACTGATCTGTTTTGCAGAGTTGCAGCCATTATGTTAGAAAGTTTAACTATAAATTTGTTTGAAATTTTGTTAAGCGTTGTTTTTTATATAATTTTTACCTGAGATTCATGACAGATGAAATTGAAATGGAAGAGGAGTTTCTATGAATTCCTTCAATATTCCCAAACTAATCTTTGTTCCACCATTGCTCCATGCTCATCTGTCACTGCCCATTTGAGGCGTTATGTTAGTCTGACCAGGAAGCACACTCATGCCCAAGGTTAAGGTGAGACTTTATTTTACTTGGTACTTCACTGGTCACAGATTAAGGATGTTAAGCAAGTTGAATAAATCTTTTCATTGAAACTTGCGCAAAGACCTTGGTAATTAACATTAATCAATTCTTAAATGATGTTTTCATTCATTACATGTTTATGCTGCACAGAATGCCTTCTTATAAGAACTAATATTCTTTGCTTACTGGAAATATATAATTTAAAACTGTTTTCAGAGATGCATATTTCAGTTTCAGAAGTAATTTTAGTGGTTTGTAGTGAAGGCTCTTGTAACCTACACAGATACAATTATATTTTTCCACCAATAAATTGCTTTAATTCCTTAGAATTTGTTTTTAGCTGACAATACAACATTGTTTTAATGTAGGGTAAGAAATAGCACAATGAACTTGTACATATTTCTGCAGGTGAACTCCAATGGTTTGCTGTCATTCCTGACAGAGATTCCAGTCTTCTTCAACATACAGTTTCCCTTAGACTACCCAGTCATCGCACCTCTGTACACAAATGTAGACACCAGGGCCAGTGGTGCTGTTTACTACAGGTAAACTATTTGTGATCTGTGCAATATTTGAATTTGGAACCTCCCAAAGTAACCAGCAGAAGTGCAAACCCTAAATGGTGATGTTCCGTGTCTTCTGCTCTAAAATGAAATTGCATGACTATGTATCTTTTTTTCAGAGAAACACAGGATGCGTCACTGTTACAGAGGGCAACAGAATCAGTTCATGAAGCCTTCAGTTATGGAGCTGATTTTGAAGCCTCAAGTTTATTCATAGCCACTTGGAAGGATGTTGGGTACCATAATCGGAGAGCTGATAAGGTATTTTTATGGTAGGATTCAGTTGAACCTGTACCAAACAAGGGTGGATGAGAAAGTAACAAGATAAGGCCCTACTACAAGTATGAATGTAATGGTGAGCATTTCCCTCTAACATATAGAGAATATGCAGCACTGTAAGACGGTCTTATTCATATAAAATCTCTGGTAGTAGCTACTAACAGTAACCTATAAATTTCTCCAGATGTACATGTAGCCAGAGGAGAACACAAAACTGCTATTGTTAGAATCTCATCATTAGAACCATAAAGGAGAATTCTGTACAAAATGAGATTAGAAACTTCATCACGAGGTAATCAACCTCTAATCCCACTGGACGCAACAGTGGTCATGTTGACATGCCTCAAATTACAGGTCATGTGAGGTACATCTATAAGTAGTCTTACAAATATAGGTCAGGAGCACTAGTTATTTTCATTTTGCAAAAGTTAATTAGTATTCTAATTCCCTGACCCTAGAAATACTGTTTAATTTACTTTCTTCATAGGTAAAACATAAAAAACGGTAAAGCTATCCTTGTAACAGGCCATGAAGGCCCATAGGGTTGTGAGACATCAAGGTTCTCACAACTTCAGACAGTCTGCTTACAGATGATGGTAAGGTGGTCAGTCTTATTTGGCAGCCACCCATTACCCCCCAGGAAGGATCCTGGTACTCATTTCTGTTAGAGGCTGAGTCGACCCCAGGGCCATAGTGTGGCAGGAAGGATTAGGTAAATTGAAAATTTACAATGACCTCATCAGGAATCGAACCCATGACCTTTCAGCTTTTAGCATAATACTTCAACCAGCAACAATCATCTATTCCAGTTTATTAAGAATTTGCCACTTAACAACGAACGTCAGTCTGTTGTTTGTTTTGCATTCGTTGCATAGCAGTAGCGTATACAGGCTACAGCATACTGTACCAGTCTGTCACTCAACAGAAGTGTCAGGTGCAACTAACAATATAACAACCATCCACTCATTAGCTTGAAGAAAACACTGTGTTTGCTAAACACAGAATTTTCCAATAGATGCTAAGAAAGTTAAAGTTTGTACTCCATGTATTGGTTAAAGTATAAAAGTCAGCTTCAGTTACATAAACCAGTGATTGAAATTGGCATACATTATTGTAATAACTTAATCTGAAGATAAAGTGCACACCTATTAATCCTTGAAATAGATAATCGTTTATGTAAGAGGTAACAGTTTATAATGGTATATTTTAGCATCCTGTTACACTGATTCATGTTCATGGTTTATGCTGACCATCTTACAGTGTATACACTTTTTCACCTTATTCTTCACTTCCACACTACATGTTTCAGCACTAATCAGCACAGATCCAGCAGTAAAACGCATGCAGTAACAGGAGCAAAACACAACACAGAACACGATACACAAATATATGTAGGAAGAATGCACACATAAAAGAGGATTGGCATAATTTGTGTGTTTGAGTGCGACGTAGGAAGAATGCTGAAAAGTTTTATTATTTAGAATTCATCGTCCTATATGACGAATACAGATTTTAGTCATTTTAGAATGAAGACATTATGGCATGCAGTACAATAGTTTAATGTGCATAAAGACACCTGAAGATGGCACATTAGTGCTGAAACATGTAGTGTGGAAGTGAAGAATAAGGTGAAAAAGTGTGTACACTGTAAGACGGTCAGTATAAACCATAAACGTAACAGTTTATGTAACGAAGGCTTCTCGGGTGATCAGCTGTATCAATGTTGAGTTATTACCCAGTGTTTCAGAGACTGTCTTTTGCCCCTCCCTCCCCCCATCATCGGGATTAATGTGATGTGATGTGTCCTGACAGTGTGCTTATACCACAGAGCTACTTCTGCTGATCCATCCTGAACTGCTGAGTGAGACCATTAGTGGGTCCTTTCCCAGCAGAAGCATTTGGAGAATAAGGGGCAGAGATGGGCATTCAGACATTACAGTCCATATTACTTGTTGTTAGTCCTTCCTTACAGTGGTTTTATGGCTCTCCCTTGTTTTATCGTGTCCGTGTTGCCCAGCCACCAATACATTGACACAGCTGATTGCTTTTCTCAGATGGTTTGATTTCTTCAAATATGCATGTTTACCTTTTGAATAGTTCCTGTAAATAAATGGGAAACTGTGTTAGATACAGAGGTCATCTATTTCTTCCAGTTGAGAATTTATGACATAGAACTGTTTCTGCAGGTAAACACTTTCCAAGTTGTAATAGCAAGTGATGGATCAGACTCGTATGTTGAATTCCTGTATGCTGATGGAGGGATCCAGTGGATTCAAGGAATTGGGCAGTCATCTGGTCTGCCTGATGCTAGAGCACAGGCTGGACTGGTCTCAGGCGATGGCCGGCTCTACACCCTCCGTGGTTCAGGAACTGACCAGATACAAAACCTAGACAAGTATGGAACATTCCACAAAAACAAACATGAGACTAGTTATATAAGATGTCAAGTTCTGTTGGCGGTGAATATTAAGCATATGGTCTTCTGGAATGTGAAGCCATGTGGTTTAGTAGATCAGGGCAGAAGGTTCCTTTGAAGCATTGGTAACCATCTATGAAATTATTTAGGATCATATCCCAGAAGATCACGTCCATGAACTCAGTCCTATGGGACTCTTGCTTCATGTAAGGAGTTGGCTCTGTCTTGCATTAAAGATATTATGTTTCTGGACATTATCCATCATTCTGTTTATATTTATGTTTCCTGTGTTGACACCATACAAGGAGAATTCATCTCTCCAGTGATGACTTATATCTTGATAGTTCTCTGGTACAAGGTCTCATGCTGTAGAGTTTTGTCTTAACTCTCCCAGATGGTTTATGCTGTGCTTAGCTTGTATACTCTATCTGATGTTGGTACAGGTGTCCAGAGATAGGGAAAAGCTCTGTCAATTGGACCCAACTGAGTAGGTTTTACCTGAAGATGGAGACAGAGTTCAGTCTCTGAAACGTTTTGTTTTGAAATAGAAACAGGGCGATGGATAATGTCCAGAAACATAATATCTGTACTAATGTACCATTGTCAGAAACTTTTAGATCTGTCTTTTATACTTACATCAAACTGTAATCAAGATGAAAATTAGTACTAACTAAAAAAGGAGGGCCGCGCCATAGCTCAAGCAGTTAGTTACTGGCTTCTCACTGTGGCAGCCCGGGTTAAATCCCGGGTCTGGTCAAGTGGGATTTGTGGTGGGCAAAGTGGCACTGGGGCAGGTTTTCTCCAAGTACTTCAGTTTTCCCTGCCAATCTCCATTCCACCAATTGCTCCACAATCACCCTCACCTATCATCTGGGGCTGGTACAATAGGCCAGAAGTGGCCGCAGTACAGGGACTTAGTCCCACCCCACTAACAATAAAAAAGGAGGAACTCAACAATCTGGTGCATTAGTACTGAAAAGAGAAGAATACACGATGTGTGTATAAGTAATGAGAAAACTTGCCTAGAGAACAGACTTGCTCATTTTCTGATATGATTTTTGACTCCAGAATTTTTGTCTGTCTGATGACAGAGGATAGTCAGATGATGAGTAAAGTTGAATCACTCATTTCAGAGTTTTGACTAACAACTAGAAAAAACTCATAGCTCTTAAGCCTCCAAAAATTTGTATGTCTGTTTCATATATCCTCCTGTAATGGCCATTGCAGCAGTAAACAGACAGACAGACATGCATGAAAACAAATACAGAGGACAAAAGGTTCATTCTTTCAATGGCATAGGCTTACATTCCATATAAACGGCATTCAGCTTGAGGCAGTTTCACATGGCACTATCAGTGGCAGATATACTTTGCATGAATTCTCTACACAGTGGCCAGTATAAAAGTAGAGTTAGGGTTAGTGATGATTTGGCATATACTTCACTACCAAATATTTTAACAGTTTTACAGTTAGTCATTTGTGCATTCTGATGAAAAGCAATATTCTGCTCTCCACTCAGTCAGTGTTTAACACTTTTTAAAAGAAAACACATCATATTCTGTAGTAGTTTTTTGAAATCATATCCTGTAGCAATAGGCCAGTTAGTGGCTGATGTACCAAGTGGACTCAGTCTCACCCCACCCCAAGAAAAAAAAGCTGTTTTTGCAAAGTTCAGATGGGATTTATTTCTGTCTACTCTTTAAAGAAACTCTTCACACTCTCAGGTCATTCACACGTAAACAAGCGTTTTCATGGATATGAGCACAACAAGGAAGAAGAATACTGTTTTCCTGAAGGATATGCCTTTAGTCTGGTAAAATGTCACTGATATTTCTCAAGAATATAGTGTTGGAATTGCTGTACCTGGCTCACTGAAGTCAGTCGGTCTTGCAGGTACCTTCTTTCACTAGCATCTCAATGAATCCTCATTGATTGTTTGAATTCAAAATGATATTTGATGGATGGCTTCACTTGTGGCCATGTTATGCCTTTTAACATAACAAATTTTGTGCTTTGATTGCCAGTAATATATGAAGTTTGTGGGGTCTATACCAAATTTCAGAGACAAGAATCAAGGTTTGGCTAGCTCTGGTTATACAAGTTGGCAGGGTGATGAAATTGGATACTTATTATGGAGTATCAGGAGAAGTTTGATATGCAAGGCAAAGATGCTGCCTTGGTCATGATAAATAATTACATTTTATTAAACTTTAGTCACATTTAATATTTCAGCTGGCTTCCACAGATTCAACACTTAGCAGTACAAGTATATATAGGGTTCTGATGGTGTATAACACACAGAGATACTGGGTTTTTGGACTTTGTCCATCGTCCAAATTCTAAATAACTAAGAAAAAACACAACGTTTCAGAAACTAGATCTGTTTCCATCGTGAGGTGAGAGACTTGACAGAGTAGGTGTCTTCCCTCACCTGAGGATGGAAACAGATCCACTTTCCAAAACGCTGTGTTTTTTTCTTAGTTATTTAGAATCCGGACGTTGGACAAAGTTCAAAAACCCAGTATCTCTGTGACTTAGCAGTACACTTCATTATACATTGTATATTGATGGTGATATGATAAATGTTCTGATATTCATTCCCATAAATGTTAAGAGTCTGATGAATGAGTATGTGTGAGGGCTTTACACTTACACTCCTTCCTTACTTGGTTTATCCCTTGGTACTGAAGATGGAGGTGGTGTATTCCTGCAAAATGTCAATAAACTTCAACCAGGCTAGATGGTGTAACATCCCAAAGTCATTGTTGTGAGAACCTCATGTAGTGAACCCCACACAATGAACAAAGAGTTTACATGACTATAGAACCACTTAAATTAAACTGTATGTTTTAATTTGTTGCCTGAACACCTTATAACAACTTGTGCAAAAAGGTGTACAGTTTCTTACCTGAACACACTTCAGCAACTCAGCCAAGAACTGCACAGTAATTTTCTATTAACAGCTGATTATGTTTTCAGATGGTCCAATGTTGGTGTTAATGGAGTTTGGGTGTTCCACATTGGACAGACAGGCAGTAGTGGAAATGTCATGCCCCCAGATTTGGAGGTCGGAAGTAGGTGAAGTACTCATATTCCAAAAGCATACAGGTTCTGGCTCTTCCAGTCATGTTTAGGTTTTGTCTACCCAGAACACATGCATATTTGCACATGATAAACATCTAGGTCACTGAAATGTGTTTGTCCAGATTTTTTTTAATATAATTCATTTAGAACTGAGGGGGGGTCATGAAAGGAGGAGTAAGGTAAAATTTATTATGAATTGGACGCTTCATTTCATTTCAGTTCCTTCATCTCAGTTGGTAGGACTGGGAAGGGGATCATCCCCACACAAGGCCACTACCTATGCACTACAACACAAACACAGAATAAACACAGAGACATATAAATGCTTTGAGCGGGATTTGAACCCATTATCCCAATATTAAAGAGGGTGAAAACATTTCATGGCATAGACCCTGCAGCCACTGTGATTGGCCTTCAGCACATAGTGCTTAATTAATGAAGCACAAGGACTGCACATTTTCTCTTTGCCTTTACCATTATGCTGATAGAGCTCTGCATTCACTGGTCACAGGTAGTACTAGTTCTGCTTGCCAACATTATTCTGTCTGTAATTAGCTAAAGGGGTGAGGGGAGAGAGGCAGAATGATGTTGATGTTGAAATTGGTGTTGATGCTTCCTGCTTGATTACCTTTCCTCTAGACATTCCTTTCTCTGGCACCTTGGTCTACACTTGGAAGGAAATCTTAGTTTCCTTGTATTCTGTAGTTCTTTTGACACCATAGTTGCATCATCATCATCATCATCATCATCATCCATCATCATCGTCGTCGTCGTCATCATCATCATCATCATCAACAGTTCAAATTTATATTCTTTATATATTGTCACCTGTATGTGTGACTGTAGACGGGGCTTTGGATTGGATATTGATATTTGATATTTGATATTTATTCAGCATTCCATAAATCCTTACATGGTTGTTTCAAAACACCACGGATATAGATTTGGATTTGTTGACAACTTATAGGTTGTAACCACAAATAATCTATAATCTATCACTAATTCCACACTTTACAAATCACGCTAAGTCTTTTCCAGCATGCAGTGTCTTCACTAGTAGTTTCCTGGTAACAGCATTTAACATGCTTCCATGCTGAGATCATCTTGGAACAGAGGCTCCCTTCCATCTGAACCATTCTTCCTTTACCTGCCCTCATTATAATCCCTTCGCACAGACTGAGTAGGAAACACCATTTCCAATAGTTCCTGTATTGTTGCATATGTATCTGTTGCCATAAGAACATGTTTACCTAGCTGTTCCATAGCAGTGCCATCTATTATTTGAGCAAATATGCCACAATATTTTAACATGCCTCTAATTATGGCACAGGTTGCAGAGCACTGCATGTTAGACAGAAGTCCTTTAATATCCGACTGAAAGACAGATGAACAAATGTTTCTGTGTTTCTGCCATCTTACAGGTGAGGCCACCATAACAGATACATGTTCTGCTGGGGCTACAACCTGTCACAGTAAAGCCAGCTGTGTTGACTACCAAACTGGGGGTTTTTGCTGCATCTGTTTGCGTGGCTACTATGGCAATGGTCTCAACTGCTTGAAAGAAGGTACCCATTTTACTTTTTACAGTATGATCATCTCAGCGTTGCCCAGGTAGAAGAGTTGAATGCTTCTGCTGCCTAGCAGTAACATTCACACCCACAGTGTCTGCAAAGTTGAGAGCCTGTAGGCCAGTAGATTACAGACAGAACCCATATAGGTCACATCAGATGCTGAAATTGCTCTCTGTTGTTTTGTATGCTTTCGTGGTACTTCCATGTGAACATTCTCACCATAAAGTTGAAGGAATTATCAACTTGAGTGATTGAAGAGTTTGCAGCATGCTCTAAGATGATCACACTTTGTAGCAGTGTAGGTACGAAATACTGAATTTCTTTAGTGACTTAGCAACCAATCTTGATGCTCCTTTGAAAAATATTAGATATCATATTTAAGTGTGCATATTCACAAAACATGGATGGGTTAACTGAGTGATGGATTTTATAATAAACTGAATTTGCACAGATCATTTTCACGGTTCTTTTTAATGATCAGTTTGATAAATAAAATGATACCATTAAGTTGTCAGTTTTTTCAGAAGTGGCTCACTGTGTCTTTCCTGGTAAATGTGAGCCTTTTGTCCTACTCATACTTACACAACAGTTGGCCATTCTTAACAGCACCTCCCCTCTTTACCCAATTTCAGTTTAGGGCAATGATCGCTGCATTTGTCCCTGGTTCTCTTGTCATGTCATGGTAGACTGAGGTGTCCAAGTTTTGAGCGTTACTCAAGAAAAGTTGGTATCTCCAACATAACAATTTAATAACAGTAAATAATACCAACAAAAAAATAAATAAATGTAGCACCATAATTACCACAACAAAATAAAATGACAATTTGACCGTGACTCTGCCACATTAGCAAACAATAAAATCATTAGAAATCCTGAAAGTATTTCCATCTTTGCAACTTAATCGAACCAGTAACCGCGACCAGCTCATAAAACCACATAAAAAGTTACAAATCCATAGCAAACCTTGTTGCAACACTTCTGACACGCGCTTTGCAATGAGATGTTCCCTCACTTTAAACGGCCAGTACGAGAATCAAAACAGAAATTAGAATGAGCAACCTAAACAGAATTTCACCACACACTTCACTGACTGCTGGCAATGAAAGGCAAGATTCCAACCTCCGATACCTAGATGAAGCATTGCCATTCAGAGACGACTGGAGATGGGGGGAAATCATGTGGTACATCGGAATGATGGCATAGATGCCTTAGGGGAGGATCCTGGACTGATGAGGCTATCAGGCAGAACATGCCTCAGTTCTTCAGTCCTCATGGTTTGTGCCAGGAATTTGTACTATGGAAACAAAATGGGATCTCTCAAAGAAGTTATTTTGAAATTTTTTGAGATTATGGTCTTCAGGGATGTAAGCGTATGTAGCTAGATAGACACCAAATTGTGTAATCACATCCCAGAAACTGTAATCTCAGCACTCAGCAGCATGAAAACCTGAAATCTCACGGAATGCTTTCCTTGCAGGGATTCCACTAAGAGTGAATGGAAAGATTACAGGCACATTGAATGGCCAGGAATTGTCTCAACAAGACCTGCAGTCTTATGTTATGACTGCTGATGGGCGAACATACACAGCACTGTCACATGTATCCCAAGATATTGGCTATGACATGCAGGCCCTCAATATATTGGGTGGTGTTATTGGATGGTTGTTTGCACGACCTATCAACAAAGCAGTCAATGGCTATGAACTCACAGGTGAGTCTGTAGTAAATGTTGAATAATGAAGACAAAAGATTACTGTCATCTTGGATGTGGCACAGTGTAGTTTGGTGCATAAGTGACGAATTTTTGTAGGAACCAGCTGCCTCCTTCATCTCCCCTGAAGATGGAGGAAGCTGGTTCCTACAAAATGTTGATACTTACCTACAGACTTTTACAGCACAACATCCTAGCTGTGAGAACCTCAAATCTCACAAAGAAGACAAGAATTACAATATCAATAATGATAATGAAAGCAAGCACAGATAATTATAACATTGGTTAATGTTATGTTAATGTATTAGTAAGATGACCATTTGAAATTTAGTGGGGTACCTCTTCATTGCTTGTTTACAGATTAATAGAGTTTGGTTGTGACGTTACATCTTCAGAGCCAATGCAAAAGTGAAACCACAGTAACTCATGCCAGTGTCTGTTCATAACAGTCATCTAGATTGTCACTTAATTCAGATGTCCTCTCCCCACAATTAATCTGGATTAGCAGTGGTTTAGTGTACATGTTTCAATAACCATGTACCATGTCTTACTTATTATTACATAATACTGTGACCTACAGACCCGTTGCTAGGCATAAATCTCGAAATAAACTATGAGACAACAGCTGTTGCTATGCAGTGGCTACATTTTGGAGGAACCTGATTTCTCTAAATTTAAAGCAGAAAAATAGCTCTGCGTGAGGAAAGATTGGTGATAAGAGTAGGGGAAACAAGAACTGTAGCTAAGAGTTAACCAATGGGAGTACGTAGTGTAGCCATCCCCATTGGTTCACAGCAGGTTGCTCCAAAAAGTTGGTAAATATTTATCTGATCATATGGCTTTATATTCCACAAAATGATTGTCTTAGCATAGTTCCTCAATTCAATTCAATTCAATTCAATTTTGTTTCATCCATGAATCATTATACATGATATGGGACAAGTCAAAGATTAATATTAATACTAATACTAAATNTTTCTTAAATTCTCTATATGTCCTATTGTACCTCTACTGGTGGCAATGCCTATGGAGATTTGATGGAATGAGGATTGGCAGGGGAAACCGAAGTACATGATATTAATACCTGCTATAATTATAATTTATACTTACCCTCTACAAATTTATCAAAAGTACAAAAAAGAGTGGTGTTCTCTGGAAGCAAGATTTATAATCACTTACCTTTGAATAGTAAATTGTTATCTAAAGACGTTAAGCAATTAAAATCTTTATTGAGAAGCTATATCACTGAACATGCATTTTATAGCACTGATTAATTTTACAAAACAACTTCCCAATGAATACCTGTACATTATTTGGTTAGTTCATTCGTTCATTTATTTCATTTCTGTTAATCCAGGCTGCTATGAGAACCTCAAATCTCAGGCCTCACATCAGTACAAACTTTCTGTTTATATGGGATGTACTGCCTAACAGAACATGCTTGAGACATAAAGTAAAATTATATAGTGATATTTTCAGTCTCAAATACCATTACAGTAACACTTTTGCTCTGTAATAGTGTAGCATTCATATCTCTGGACAATGGTCAATGATTCTTTAAGATGTTTCCTCTGTCTTCATGTTTTCATAGGTTGGGCACCTGAATGCCTGAAAGAGCTAAAAATTCCAGTATCTTATTTTTTCCTTTTGTTTTATGCACCGTATAGTACAGTTCCATGTTCTCTTCAGCCCGTTCTCTTCGCCCATCCTCTTTACATTGTCTTCCTGCATTTTCCTATATGTAATAACCTTCAGGTGCATGTTAACCTGAAGTTTCTTACATATTGCAGTGTTTCACTTTTGGTGTAATTGTTTTCATGAAGCTGAGGGTCTTAAGATTTCCATTCCTGCCATTTGCAGTCTACTGTTATGTCTTATTACTCAATCTACATGTTTTACTAACATACTGTGTCACTTGGTTTAAGAAGTATTTTGTATGATTACAAGTATGGTACCTACTCCAAAATATTTGTAAAGTATTTAATTTACCTTCCTGTTTTTTATTTTTTAAAACCTATCTCAAATTATTAGAATCCCGAAGTAAATGATGTTCTCAAATTAATAACTTTATGGAATATAGATCTTTAGAAACAAGATACTCGAGATATTTTCCTATTTTTTACAGAGCAACCCAAACGTCCATGCTTAAAAAAGCCTTCTTCTTTTATAATTCAACAAAAATCATAAGTAATTATATTCCTTCAAATAATGAACAGCTCAGTAACGGCTTAACCTTTAAATTACATATATTAACAAAGACAATATGATGACTCATTTCAGGAGGAATTTTCAACCACACAGCTGACATAACATTCCCTCAAACAGGACATAAAGTGACTATTCGTCAGCTTTACTTTGGGCTTGATGTATTTGACCAACTGCGTATGGACGCAGAGATTCGTGGTACTCTCCCCACCATTCCTATTGGCAAGAAAATTCAAATTGGAGACTATGTAGAACAGTACACTCGAACTGCACCCGGTATGTATGCACTCTAAAACATATACTAATGAGAGTCAAATGTGGGAAGTGATCTATTTTACTAGAGTAATATACAGTATAAATCTAAATTATTGTCAGTGTTTCCGTGGCCTATAATTTTCAAACCAGAAACAACAAAATAAAACTGGTTAAGGAATATGAAAGTGTAACTCAATCAAATAAGACATCAGTGTGGCAAATACAGCATTTCCAAATAAAACTTTTTGAGTTGCACTTCATATTCCTTAAGCAGTTTTATTTTGTTGTTTCCAGTTTCAAAATTATAGGCCACAGAAACACCGACAATAATTTAGAATAACGTGTTTAAATAAAGTTGCAAAAGTAAATGTATTGTACTGATAGGCATAAAATATATTCTTCTTTTTGGCTTGTTATTGAAAAGTAATCAATATTTTGGCCCCCAAAAAAAGAACAATGTAAAGAGATTTGTCAGGTCATTTGTTAGTCTGAATATTCCATATATGTGCATGGAATTGAAAGTAAAGAATTTTAACATTTTCAACACCTATTTGTAAAAATATAGTAAACACTGTTCTTAGAAAACTCTGAGTATGTCTTTCATATCTGTCTCATGTATGTTATAATCTGATAATATGTTTTCATGATTATTGCCATTCATGATTTGTGACTTTGAATGCATGATAATGTGGTGAGTAAAGTATTGAACTGTTTTTGTATTCAGTATACAATGGGAAAAGATGAGAGCACAGTGAAGCATTACATCATGTGTTTATAGTTTAAAAAATTGCTTTGACTTGGTATGTACTATATAGTACTGTCATTAAACTGCAGTATGTACATAATCTACTCTAATTAAAATTTGTATTGTGTGTATGGATGTGTGACTATAGATGTGGTCTGGGCTGGTAATTGAATTATTGAACACTTGTAGATTATAACCACAAATAACTATAGTACTATCGATAATTCACACTGCAGTTCAATACACCACGTACTAAGTCTTCTTGACCTGCTGTGTCTTCATCAGTTTTCAGACAGTGGCTTCCAAAGTCTGGATGTTCCCCTTCCTCTGTGTTCCTGAACTATCCCCGTGCCTCAGCCACTGGCTTCTAACAGCAAAAGCTCACAAGGACTGAATTGCATCAGTTCTGTAACTTACTCAGTCACTCACCAACCAACAACATTAACTCTGTCCACTAACTTGTCCTGCTTTTAACATCTCAGCACAGACCACACAGAAAACGTTCTTCCGTTGCATTGCCTTTGTTGCATAAGCAGCCATCAGCACATACTGTGCAAAGTGAACGTCATTCCTCTGTTGCTGTTTATGGGTCGTTACCTAGCAACAGCTGTTGTATAGCTGCTTACTTCATGGACATTGCCTAGCAACTGGTCTACATGCCACATTATGCACAAAACATTTGTTAGATACAAATGTTTAAATATGATATGGAGGTATCTTGGGTGATCAGGCATGTGGAGATGGAGTTAGTATGCATCTCAGAGAGTGTCTCTGTCATTAGCGATTAATATGATCTTTGTGATAGAGTCCACAAAGCATAGCTTGCTAACTCTGTCTTCACATAACTGAACACCTGACCCATTGTAGACAAATGTTTATCATTTCTTTTAACACCTTGATAACTTGGCATTAAATTATAAGATGTTCTTACTATTAATTCTTTTTTATAGTGTCTGTGCAAGCCTAGGTATACAGTTATGCCTACTGAGAGTGGTAAAGAATCGTATTTGTGTGTTTAAAAATGCTTTCACTTCTAGGTCTCATTCTTTCACAGTCATCACTAAATTTCCAACTGGAAGGGAGCCCCATAGACAACCCATTCAATGTAGAACAAGTTATTCGCTACAGTGAATGCTTATACTCCCCAAAGAATGTTTCAACATATCGTCTTAAGGTTGCCAAGAATTTCATCATCTATGAAGCTCGTGAGAAGATCATACGTTATGCCACGACAAACAAGGTCACTCCTCTTGGAGGTAAGGTACAGTTTAGTGCCATATTAATATGGGTGTAATGAATTGTTCACATTAATTGTAATATGATACTAAAATATCTTTATATTTATTACTGCTTTAATCCATTACATAATCTTAATACATGTTTTGAATGATTTTATTGAATAAATGAGACTGCATAACATTAAACAGTTCAGTTTTTATATTAACTTAACCCAGTTCTTTAAACTTTCATAAATCAACCTCCAGACCTCGCATGCAGGCCTGTGGCCTCTTCTGACTTCTGGCCATTTTTTCCAGGCAGCTGATTCATTTGCCTATGTTGTAACACTGGCCCTAAATTCATGTTTCATTGCTTACAGTGACTTTGTATAACTGGTCTTTTCAGTTTTTATTGACACTTCCTTGTAAAAAATATGCTCCTTTTATTGGCATATTGTGATTTCATTCACCATGCACCTGATATTTCACATTGTCTACCAACCTGAAGCATTACCATCTCTCTCTCTCCACTTACTTCATTGCAGATGAAGATCCATGCAGAAGTGGACAGTCGAAGTGTGGTGAGCACAGTTCGTGCCTCGTAGAGGGAGACACTTTCAGATGTGTTTGTAACCCTGGGTGAGTACACACAATAGATCACTAAAGGTCGTGCAAGGGCCAGCAGTAAGTCCCACTTCTTGTGTGTATGTGGGTGAGAGACCCGAAGTGACTTGTAACAGTTTCTCTACTATTATATTGTAGCATCCTGCTACACATCACTTAGCATCAAATGTTGCTGGTGCCACTGTCTCACATACAACACGTCATCATATAAAACTTCCTTAAAGTTATTCCCTTTGAAAGTTTTACACATCACAAAACTTAAAAAGTTCTTCACTACCTGTTTCAATCAATATGTTGATCAGCAGGTGATCAAATTATAGTTGAGGAAACTGTTGTCCTTTTGTTATCACAGATTTGGTTAATAATATATGGTCCCCTGTATGTGCATGTGTATCTGTAACATTTATAAATATTGTCACTTGTAGGGGGTATGCATGATTGATATCATGAGTTCTAGATTTGATTGATTGGATTAATATCGTCTGCAAACAATACCGTTTCTGCACCTTGTACATTTAGTGGGAGATCATTTATATACAGAAGAAACAGTAGTGGTCCCAGAATTGACCCTGTGGGAACATCCCACATTATCATGCATTCGCTCTTCACATCGCTTTTCACCATCACGCGCGCTAACCAATCTGATTGCTTCAAACGTTCATATTTATACTGGGATCGCTCCTGGCCCTCATCTACGTCATTACGCGCGCTAGCCAATCAATTCTTCCTCCTCACTTTCGAGTTTGGCTCTGCCCCACCGACCAGCGTATAAAAAGGAGTGACTCCAGAGCCGAGTTTGATTCAGTTCATCAGTTCAATTCAGTCCGACTGCAGTCTACTATCAAGCCACACAGCAAGCAACTTCAGCCAGCAGGCTTCGTCACCAGCGCTCGGTCTTCGGAGACATCGGCAGGCTGCGCCGGGCATGACTGCCTCGGCTCTCCGGCGCTCTCACACCCGACTCACTGGGGCACCGCGCCTGGACTCGCTGGTGGTCGTGTTACGGTCCGACTCACTGGGCATCTGGCGTAGCCACTGCCTCATGGCTCCTACGACCGCGCTCAACGACTAGCCTTTTCACCAGCCATTCACCGTAACTAGCCTTTCTCCTTACCGGCGCGCGCCGCGCTACCTCACCGGTCAATCATCTCAGCAGCCACGGTCCTTTTCAGGGCCAACACACTGTTCCGAAGAAGTGGGTTGTCATAGGAGTAGTGACAAGACTACACACATTGACAAGAGCCCCACAACCCCTTGTGTTACCGTGTATTGTTTCTCTCAAGGATGATATATACGTATTTTGGATGGTATTTTTATTCAGGTGATTTATTTCAACAAATTGTACTTGGTGAGAGAAATAAGATTTAAACCATAAATTAGTAACCCCTCTGATCCCATAGTAATTTAATTTATCTAGTGATACATTATGGTCTGTCACATCATATGCCTTTGTCAAGTCAAAAAATATTCTTATAATGTGTAACCATCTATCCATCGCCTCCTGTATACACTCAGTGAAGGTCTGGGAAGCTGTTTCTGTCGATTTGTTTTTCCTAAATCCATTTTGCACTTCTGTTAATATGGTATATTTTGTTACAAAGGCTATCAACCTGTTATACACCAATTTTTCTAGTGTTTTGGAGAAAACCTCAGAACTTCTATTGGCCTGTGATTACAAACTTCCTGTCTTTCCCTTTTTTATACAGTGGTCTTAGTTTAGCTATTTTAATCTTATCCGGAAAGACCCCCGATTTTAAAAAGGCATTGAAAATATGTAATAAAGGTTTCTTCATGTAATATGAACGTCTCTTGGCTAAATATTCTGGAATTTCATCAAAGGCTGCAGATGGTTTACCTCTTAGACTTTTTATTACCCTCTCTATTTTCAATTTCGGTAATAGGAACCCAAACATTGTGTTCATTTGATATTGAATCCTCTGTTGTGAGGTTTGTACTGGAGAATAATATTCACTAAAAGATCATCAACACTTTCAATAAAAAAAGGAAATAAAAATGTATTTAATATATGATTTGAATATACTGAGTTACAATTATTATTCCTGATTTCCTATATATATTCCTCATATCTAGTCTGAAATGTTCGGTCCATCTTACCTATGTACTTTAGTAGGCAATTTGCAAAACTCATTTGGTATACACCACTCATTTTGTACCTATCCATTTGTAGGTAGGGTTCTGCTACGTTTTGTATGGTGTTTCTTGTTTGGAATGCCATATTTATTTGTGCTTCTCTTCCACTATATGTAAAAATAGCCCATTTTATTTCTTGGTGTTGCAGATCTGTGTTTTTGTTATGTTTGTGTTGTTATGAATATCTAATGCTTAAGTTTTTATTATATTCATTGTTTTGTAACATGTAAAGTGTAACATAATTATATTATGCAGGACACATTAAATTTTTACGCCTTTGTTTTGTTTGTTTTGTTCTGAATATCTCATGCCATTTTTACAATGTACAAGGTGTGGCAATAAAGAACCCGGATTACTTTTATGACTCATTTCCGGCCACGTCATTGACGAAGAGGAGGGTAGGGCATTGACCCTTGGACTTCCCTCTACCGTCACACAAAGTTTCATTCACGTGCATCGGTTAGTCTGGCCGCGACCATTGTTAGAAGCGGATCGTGTTTCTGAGCTCCGTCGGAATAATGCTGAGTGCTAATGCAGAACAACGTGCTAACATCAAATTCCTCACAAAACTTGGAAAATCTGCCACTGAAACTTACAATTTGTTGACAGAAGTATATGGTGATCAGTGTCTATCTCGCACGCAAGTTTTCGAGTGGTTTAAGAAGTTTATGGAGGGTAGGAAAAACGTCGGGAACGATCCAAAATCGGGCCGTCCTCCCACTGCGAAAACTCCAGAGAATGTGGAGAAGGTCGCTAGAATTGTTCGAAGAGATCGTCGACTGAGCATTCGAGCAATTTCTGAACTTACGAACATCAATAAGGAAAGTGTTAGACAGATTTTGCACGACGATCTGGGCATGAAAAAGGTGTGTGCTAAAGTGGTGCCAAAAATCCTTACCCCCCAGCAAAAGGAACATCGAGTGAATTGCTGTGTTGACACTCTTGAAAACATTGAAAATGATCCTGATTTCTTCCAAAACGTAATTACGTGTGACGAAACTTGGATTCTTCAATATGATCCAGAGACTAAGCGACAATCCATGCATTGGAAGAGCCCCAAATCCCCTAGGAAGAAGAAAGCGCGCATGAGCAAGTCCAAATTCAAAGCAATGATGATTGTTTTTTTCGATATCCGGGGGGTAATCTACATTGATTGGGTGCCTGAAGGTCAGACTGTCAATCAGGTTTATTATAAAAATGTTTTGACGTACCTCCGTGAACGTGTGCGACGAAGGAGACCAGACATGTGGAAGAATGCCTCATGGGTTCTTCATCACGACAACGCGCCAGCACACAACGCGCTATCTGTGAAGAGGTATTTGGCAAAAAACAACATTCCAGTGATGGAACATCCACCGTATTCTCCGGACCTAGCACCGTGCGACTTTTTTCTCTTCCCAAAAATCAAGTCTGCGCTGAAAGGGACCAGGTTCGAGTCCGTGGATGCAGTGAAAGCAAAAGCGACGCAACTCTTGAAGAGCATAACACAAGATGACCTGCAGCACTGCTTCCAACAGTGGAAAATTCGCATGGAGCGGTGTAGGGATCGGGGAGGGGACTACATTGAAGGGGATAACATTTCGACTGTCTGATTTTTTTTTAATAAAGGGTTAGAGCATGAATCCGGTTTCTTTATTGCCACACCTTGTATGTCATGGCTAAACCCTTAAGTGGAAATTACACATTAG
Source organism: Cryptotermes secundus (assembly GCF_002891405.2). NCBI lineage: Eukaryota > Metazoa > Arthropoda > Insecta > Blattodea > Kalotermitidae > Cryptotermes > Cryptotermes secundus. The sequence continues at coordinate 3,799,645 of NW_019724742.1, forward strand.
ATAATCACACAGACTGAAAAACTGAAGGACGTGTATATTTTTTAGTTTAATTGACAATTGGTTAAGAACCAACTCTGTTTTGTTACCGCTCATATATAATAAGATGTGATGTGCAACTTCAGAGGAGTTTTAATATTTGCAGTTTAGCCACTCAGGGCATCTATGAGAAGCAGTGGAATGGAGCACTAAACTGAGAGGAATCTTAAATGGCAGAGTTGGACACTGACATTGTTAACTTGAGGTCATGGAGATTTAACATTGAGTGAAGGAAATTCTTGAATTGAGAAACAGCATGTGGTGGTTAAACTGTAAATTTAATTTTAAATTTAACAAAGAGGTAGAGCCTGACAAGAGACTGTGTTTCTTTGCAGTTACCAATATTTGTATGGAGATAATGAGGATGAAGAGTTGGCTGTGTGTGTGGACATCAATGAATGCAGCACAGGGACTCATGCCTGTGATCTCAATGCCATCTGTGTCAATGAGCCAGGGACCTTTGCTTGCCAGTGCAAAGCAGGATACACTGGAGATGGAAGTCACTGTGAAAGTAAGTGTGAAGGTTGTGCCGGTTCAGAACTTATCTGGTTCTGATTTATCAGTTCGTTTTATTCATTTGAATTGGTTCAGTGAAAATTTAGGAGTTACTTTAACACATGGTAGGTGAAGAGAGGCTTTGTCCTGTGTGATTGGACATAGGAATGCATTGTTGGAAAAGCAGAGATGTAACAGTACCGCAGAAGGAGGCATTCTAATGGGTGGATGACTTTTAAGAGCATTTTAAATTTGACATTTATTGCTAGCCATTAATAAGAGACAGTAAATTGTTACATGTGATAATGTGTGGGATGTAATGGATTATGTATGAGTTGAAGTAGTTATTATCTGAGGTAAAAACTGTTCAGCAATGGAATGTGATTGGTTTACATAAGATTTGTATATCATGACACCTGTTTCAATTAGCCAGTTTTTAGAGGGAGTTTTAGTTCAAATTGTATGACTTACTGAATGTCACAGTGCAGTAGTCACAGCTTCTGTGTACTGTATAGAAAGTCCTATATTCAGTTTCAGGCACAGAGATGGGATATCTTGGCTGAAGTTCTCATGGTCTTTCTCAGTCCCATCTCAACAAATGCTGGAATTGTACCTTCAAGTACACCATGGCTGATCCTTCAACATCCTTCCCATTTCATCATTCTCCCAGTCAGAGCTGTAAACCAATTCTGAAATGTAAAAAAGCTATCCTTGTAACAGCCCAGGAGGCTTGTGAGACATCGGTCCTCCCACATTTTCTAGACAGTCGCCTCTGGTGGCTATGAAGTTGTTGATGGCAGCCCTTTACCCCCAGGAAGATTCCTGGCACTCATTTCTGTCAGAGGCTGAGTCAATCCCACGGCCATAGTCTTGCTGGAAAGATTAGGTCAATTGAAAAGTCCACTGACTTCAATAGAAATTAAACCTGCATCCTTCCTGCTTCTAACATAGTGCTTCAACCAACTATGCTGTAAATTTGGAAATTGCATATCATTTGCCTTCATGTACAGTTAATCCACAAAATTCATTTTAAGTTCCTTCAGAACATAAAATACAATTGTAATTCTGAGACTAGGTTTAGCATATCAGCATTGAGAATTAAAGCAGCTGCCTGGGGAACACGATTTTATTGATGGAACATTTTACAGAGCCTTCCCTTTGTACTCTTTTGTTTTTTAATGAAAATAAATTTATCTTGCTCTTGTTTCTTTCCATGCTGTGGCCATTCTTATACTGGTCTAAACATGTTATGGAAAAATGCAAACTAAACTTGATAATTCTGACACCAGTGAGAGATTTTATCATACTGCATGGAAATTAAATGTTATTTTGAGACTGAATGCTGTTAAGTGCTGGAGGCAACAGGATTTCTCTTCACCTAGGGTGACATTTAGGCTTAAGTGAAATCAGAGAACACTTTATGTACCATTGATTGGTAGATTGCAGATATGAACTTGATTCTTCACAGAGCTACCGAGGTGTGAAGATTTGGGCTGTCACCCTAATGCTGAATGTATTGAGAGATATCCAGGGAGCCTTCAGTGCCAGTGCCTGGCAGGATATTCAGGAAATGGATATCACTGTACCCCATCCATTGCTCGAGGTGTGTATAGCTTCTCTTAGAAAGCTTGAAGATTTTATAGCAACTAAAAGTGATAAATTATTCTCAGGTGATCAACCAAATCAGTTCAGAGTCCACTCTGATTAATGAAGCTTGTCAGTCAAGAAGATTTTATTACATAATTTGACTTGCTCCACACCTAAATACATTCAAATAGCACATTCTTTCCCACAGGTACATTCATGAGACCTCTCTGAAATATATGATAAAATAATTGATGGATAAACACGGAAAGCATTCTACAATTTTTCATGTCTTTGGTTTTATTCTCAAAACTTAGCTGCTTTAACAGGTGCCATCAAATATCGCAATGAAAAATCTTGCTCATGTAATTTTGTCAGGTGTCAGTTCTTTTGAAGGGTGAGGCTGTTTTTTTATTTTGTCAGCAGTTACACTGTATACTGTCAGTTGCCGGGATAGAGTTAATTGATGAATTGGAAAAGTAATCATAGCGTAGGCCTTGCCATAGCTCAGGTGGTTAGTTGCTGGCTTCCCACCGTGGCAGCCCGTGCTCGAGCCCTGGTCAGGTCTGTGGGATTTGTGGGGGATAAAGTGACACTGGGGTAGTTTTTCTCTGTCAATTCACATTCCACCAGTTGCTCCACAATCATCATCATCTATCATCTCGGTCTGGTACAAGAAGCCAAACAGTGGCTGCGGTACCGAATGGGCTAGATCTCATCCCATGAATAAACAATGAAAAAATAATCATAACGTAATTGAGATAGCATCATAGAGAGACTGAGAAAAATGACAAGACATTTCGGGTAGTCCTAGCCAAGGTCTGATCCAAGCACTTGCTGTTAATGAGAATGAGGGCTATCTCTTTGCCACCCTACTCACTGTCATGGTTTGAAATAATGAAATGTTGAGTTAGTAGAACTCTCATTTTCTTGATAGAAGGAAGACTGAAGGAGAGCATTTTCTGTCTAATCTACTGCTAAATCACCAGAGGCTCTTCTCCTGCCTCAAATGAGAATCCATGTTGCAAGCACTTGAAGACTAAATTTATTTCCTAGGAGCTAAGAATGAACAGCTAGCATGTTTAAGAGTTCTATCATCTGGAATATAATGCTTTACAGTCCCTGTCACAAGGCAGGTGGCTGGAATGTCCCTGCCTCTATTACTCCAAGGGGGCTTTTCCTTCCTACTTTGAAGGGCTTGAGTGCTGCTGTTGTGGAGAGGCAGTCAAATTTCTCAGGCTCTGCTGAGGGTCCACTGAGGGCAAGACAGTACAAGGTCTCTTGATGGGGCGAATAACCTGATATCTCGGTTGCAGGTGTAACAGGGTGCAGCTACAGTGCTTTAGAGGGGATTCGCTTCCTGCTTTGTAGGGCTCAGGTGCTGGGTTGTCTGCTCTCATGGATAGGCAAGGGGCCTAATGAGAGTGCATTGTGGCCAAGGCTGTAAGAGGTCTCTTAGTAGGGTGATTAACCTATCAAGAAGAAGAATTGGACTGTATAATGAAGAAGTGAGCCAGTTGAGCAGGCTCTTCTCTAAAGCACTAAGGCCTTTGCTGGAACTCATATATGGGTCCAGCTGGGGCCACCCATGTCAGTCCAGCTGTCCCTGTCAGTGAATGACAGTGACTATAGATGCCCTGCTGCCAGTAGTCCAAGAGAACATATTTCTCTGATACTGTCCCACAAGTAGTGTTATGGACATGAAGATCTTGCATTTGCATTAGTCATAAAGAATAATCTTTCAACATTGATTCATAGATATCATTAAATGTAGGGTGCACCTTGATTTCAGAAATTTTAAAATGTGGAAAACAGCGTGTCTTAAAATGTAAGAAATATGGTAATTTAAATAAATGCTTTAAAGTTTAACAGATCAGAAGCCAACATTTTTATTTCTTGAGGTAGATGATTAAAGGCTTTAATGCGTAATACATATACACCTTTCCTGTATTTTGATAGGTTGACAGTAGGTAAGTGTAAAGATTATTTAGGGATCTAGTTTTATATTTGTGAATCTCATTCACAGAATTGAAAAGACGTTTATTATTAATTGCAAATAAAATTAATGAGTATATGAACGGAGAATAAAACATCATTATCTCCAGGTTCTTTAATAAATCCCTACAAGACTCACTTGGTCCAGAATTCATAATAATTCTAATAGCCCTCTTTTGCAGTATAAAAACATTGTTGGCTCAGGAAGCGCCTCCCCAGAAAATTATACTGTAGCTCAAGATAGAATGAATGTGGGCAAAATGAATTAACTTTATAGATACAGATACAGATACAGATACTCTCCCTCAGTAGTGTACATGATACTCAGTATGTGTTTTCAGTGTGGTAGGTTTTCTGGACTGATCTTAGAAGGTTGTGGCTGGATGGAAAGACAAAGACAGAGGTGAAGATTGAAGTCTTCTGAGTTGTGGTGCTTTGTTGTCTTGTAGGCAGATACTGACATTTCCTAAGAATATACTGTCTCCATATCTTCAGGGTCAAAGCATCACACATCAGTCCTCAAGATTTTGGCAGCACACCCTTCTGATGATATCAGTATCAGTTTACAGCACTATATGTTGGAAAAATCCAGCAGTCACCAGTGTGAATTCCTCAGAACTGATTTTCTGATGTGCAGTTCTTCTGTTTACAGAAACATGTGACACAGCTAATGATTGCTCTCCGTATGGGGTGTGCACCTTCAGTGATGCAGTGAATCATCACATTTGCGTTTGTCTGCCCGGCTACACTGGCGATGGCTATAACTGCTCCGATACGTCACTGTACAATGAAACACGTGATGGAATTTCACCAGCTCCTGTCTGTTTATTTAGAGTCTGTTGGTGTCCATCTGGGTACGAGCTTCAGGACAATACCTGTGTGGGAAAGGAAGAAGAGCCAGCTGAAGAAGCCACAGATAGAGACATACAATGTAATTACAATATTCACAATTCATCTTAAGCTTCTTCAGTGCTGCAACATTTCACTTACTGCAAGTGGCACAAGTCATGTATTGAGGCTGGACAGGCTGGTAAATAGGATCTAAGAGCCTGTGATGATGATATATTAATACAACTAGCGACTAGCTCTATCACTTGGGCTCAACTGAATGGGTTCCAGCTGAAGACAGAAGCAAAATCCAGTCTCTGAGACTTTATGTGCTCTAAATAAAAACAGGAGTATGGATAATGTTCAGAAACACAGTAGTTGACTGGTAAATGTTAGTATTTTGTATAAATTTCCATTAACAATTCCATGTTGCAGATGTTTATAAAAATTCTAATGTCTTATTCTTTTTTCATCTGAAGTTTCAACTTTCTTTTGTGTATTGTAACATCATCAGTCAAGTGCAGTAAAATACCACCTCTTGCCATTTTGCATTCCACAAGAACTAAGTGGGGAGGAATATAAATGAGTGGCACATGGCAGATGGCTGATGTCAGATGTATTACATAGGACAGGTAGCTAGGAAGGCCCTTCCAGAATATGTCAGAAGTGACATGCAAGGGAAAGTCTCAAGTGTGGAATATGTTGTATATGAGGGGCAGTCAAATGAAAATGGGTCAGAGGCAAAAACACATTAAAGAACATTTCTTAGCTCAAAAATAATCTTCAGTGTTACCAACTTGTGCGCCATGTGAGTTATGCGTGGTGACCTGTTTTCATTTGACTGCCCTATATACAACAGACTGGCAGGAAATTGCTCTTGGAATATGCTGGCAATGACATCCTCTGCTTCACCCTGAAGAGCTTCAAAGGCCAGACCCAAATTGTACTCGTATGGTTAATGTTCCAGTGTCATGCAACATTGTAAACACCTGCCATCCTCACGCACAGTGCGTGTACATCCCACCAAGAGGGCAGTATCAGTGCCAGTGTAATGCGGGATACGAAGGTGATGGTTATGAATGTGCAGAAATTGGTAAGCTTTCAATCTGCTCTCCTTTGTTAAATACAGCGTATGAGATCACCATCAGTGTGCATTGCCTCTTCACGCTCTTGAACCAGTTGACTGATTTTCATGATATTTTGTACACACATCATACCATTCATGGTCACTCCAACTTCAATGTCATCAAGATTACTGTCTTCTGGGGTGTGATACTGTGTAGTCTGGCAGAAGTTCACCAACATCTGGAGGAACATGCTGCCTCCAGCTTCAGCACTGAAGAGTGACTAAGTGACTAACCAGTAAGAAATAGGTGGCATCCAGAGTATGCTTGGTGTCTGCTCCTTGCTGGTTACTTTTGCTTCACATACTCTTTGGCCCTTAGGAAGGAGGCATTACACTGCTCCAAAATACTTCTGAACTTCTCAGAATTACTGGGTTTTTGGACTTTATCAATTGTCTGGTATTCTGGAAACTAGAAAACGCAATGTTTTGGAAACTAGATCTGTTTCCATCTTCAGGTGAGGGACGAGACACTACTCTGTTGAGTCCCTTAGAAAGACCTAACCACAGTCACGGTTAGCTCTTTCTAGGGGACCCAATAGAATAGGTGTTTCCCCTCTTTACCTGAGTATGGAAACATATCCAGTTTCTGAAATGTTGTGCTTCCTAGCTTCTAGAATACCAGACAATGGACAAAGTCCCAAAACCCAGTAATTATGAGTGTTATACACCAATACATCATTGTCAGAACTCTTTAGAATCTGTTGGTGAACTTCTGCTGAACTACCATCAATCATCCCAGAAAACATTTATCTTCATGGTCACTGGTGTAAGAACCTCATATCCAATGTCCTAACTTTCTGCAATTATTGAAGATATAATGGCACCGGTAGTACTCAATATAGGATCCTGAAATTATGTTTAGTAATAAGTGTTTGGAAAGTATGAAACTATTGTTAGGTAATTTTTTTAATATTATAAAGGAACATGACAATCGTGCAAAAATTTTTATGAGGCAATAACTAAGGGGCAACTGGGATTAGAAACATGAAATTATTTTTGAAGGTACAGCAGAAATATGTCATTAAAGAAACAGAGTATGACTTGGCTTATATCCTATCCACATGGATTTAGAAAGAATTTCTCTAATGCTGTGGTGTTCATGTAAATGGCTCATATGACAGAGAGAGTCCAGAAGAATAGTCTTAGTTATTGTGCCACACTCTCCTGAGTTACAAAGTTCAGGGTAGGCCTGTCTAGAGTTTGGAACAAATTATTCGAAGTGCCAAACTGTTCACATACTGTAATCTGTTATTGTTGTACAGATGTCTCCTGCTTACAAGTTGACATTTGTGATATTCATGCTACTTGCACATATAACGAAGCAAGAGGCAAAGCAATATGCATATGCAACCCAGGATACCAGGGTGATGGAATTCTCTGCACTGCAACAGGTATATATATATATATCCCATTCACTTTGTTACAAATTGAGTGGGTGAACGTGGGTTACAAAAGGTAAAAGGCTCTTGAGTTCTGACCCTCAGAATTATGTCTTCCTTGTTTTTGTAGTCCCTACTAAATATCCTTACTTCCTAATAATTTTTCTTTCATCATTTTATAAGTAAAAGCCAGTTTGATGTGTATTTTTGCCCACAGAAAATGCAGACTTTAAAGTATTGTGGCACTCACTCATTCACCTCCATCTTTAATGCAACTTAAACTATTCACAGTCTCTCTTTATTAAAATAACATTAAAATAACATCAATTGCTACATGTTTGAGCCCTACTTGGACATCTTCAGGCAATTATTCACATTTTTGAAACCATTACACTGCACTGCTGCTGCATATCATTGTTCGTTCTAAAATGTGTTTGTTTGAGAATAAAACCCTCTGAGAATAAAACTCACTCCATTCTGTATAATTTTCCTTTTGTGGCAGTTTTCATGTTTGTGCCTCTTTTGGATGTACAGTAAAGTCTCGGTAATCCTGCTGTGTGCTAGTCTGACATACGTGTATCCAGCAACCTGGCATCATGCACCAGACAGGCATCCACAACCATGTGCAAGTTTCTACAGACAGCAGAGGCCGACTTACATTCCATCAAGCGTGACAGACTGATTCGTTTAGACCCTTGCTAGTGCACGGTGTTTCAGTTCTTCAGTACTAAACATCCTGTACAGTACTTTTCATACAATGTTGGATTTAATGTGTGCTGAAGATGTCCAGTTCTGACAAACTTAAATATAAAAGTTAACTTTAAGTGCAAACTTGTTAATTTGGCTAAAGAGTATGATGTTGGACATGCTGTAATATATGATATCAGGAAAAATAGAAGATTGAGTGTTTTGTGAAAAGTTCTAGAAGAGGCATTTAGAAGCAAAAGATAGAAAAATATTGACGTTCCCTTGTAAACATGCAGTGAAATGAAGCCCAAAATATTGAATTAATGGACAAAAATTCAGAGTGCACATTTATATATGTAAAATAAATTATAATAAATTCTGTTAAACGATTATCAATTCTGAAACTTCTGTGTTGTGCAGTACAACTTAATAAATTTGTTCCCAATTTTACCAGTAATCTGTTGTTATCGGTAATCCAACGGTACCTTGGTCCCATATATGTTGGATTACCAAGATTCTACTGTATGTTCTCACTAGTTGGGTGTATGTCCATTGTATCTTGCATTAAAAGCAAAGGTAAATAAGTGAGTGAAATGTCAATGCAACAGGATGCTGAAATGTAATATTAAAGTGCTGTGGTCTTGTACACAGTGGAGCCCCATTTGAGTTTCCTTGCTTCAAGGCTTTCCTCATTTAATATTCAGCTTTACTGATCCCAAGCCAATAATCTTAACATTAAACACCTCCATTTAAAATATTTCTCAATTTACTGTTCAAATCCACTGCTTCTGAAAACACCTGGCATGGGTTTTTACCCAGTGTGTTCAACAGTTATTCTAAGTGCCTAACATAGGGCGTTACTTATCACATGGCTTGATACATTGTTCAGAAACACATGCACAGATTTTTTATCCTATGTTTAAATAATAGTTCTAAAGGCTTTAAATGATAGAGACCTAATTTGTTTATTTTAAAGAAGAGTGAGGGAGGGAATGAGGGGGAAATGGACAAATAAAAGGGATGGTAAAGCACTCTGATAGAAATAAAGAAAGGCAGTAAGGGTACAAATGGATACAGGAAAGAGAGAGAATACAAGAAAAAGGTAATTTTTCCCAAGAGACTGAACTTGTACATGACCAGATGATCAGATGCCTGGAGATTCCTTTGTGGTTATTCTAGTCCATCCACGAAAATGCTGAGAAAATACCACATGTTATATCATGGCCATTTTACTTCATATACAGTACAGTACAGTACAATACAACACAATACAATACAATACAATACAATACAATACATCTCCGACCACCACGATAATGTTACTGTTTATCATTGATAGTAAATTACATTTGTAATTGATACAGTTCATGTGTGAATTCTATATCCATAAAAGCCAGTGTATGTATGTTTGCCTGGGACATGCAAGTGCTGATTGATCACTGAAATCCTATGTAGGCATGTATTATTACAGTTACACGTTTTTGTTAGTGTTCAGAATTTCATGTTGTAAGTAAAATGTATGTACTCTATAAACAATAACGATATATATATATATATATATATTGTGACATGTTGCGCAACGGAGAACCCCTCCCTACCCAGCAGCAACGTGGCAACTCAGGCCACAGTGACGTGGTGGATGAGTCAGCGCTCCCCTCCCCCCCTCCTCCGCACGGTAACGTTACGCGCAACGCGCGGTGACGTAAGACGGCGCGAGGTAACAGTGTTGCTAGGCTATATGCAAACACGGTGATGCGGCACTGCTTCCTACTGTGACGTGGCATGCAACAGGCAACAGCGAACAGAATAAAAGCCGGCTGAGCAGCAAGCGAGAGTTAGTCTGTGATCACCAGTTCTCAAGGCAGCTACCTATGAGTTAGTTCCGAGAGAGTTCTGAGTTAGCCAGCAACCAGTCAGTTGTATTCTGGCATTTGCAGTGTAGTATTTGTGATACTGCCGATGGCAGTAATTGTCAGATTGTAATTTGGGTTATTGTAAGCGTGAATGTGAAATAAAATTTGCTATATCAAATATGGCGTGAAGTTATTTGTCGCGTTATACACCCAACACATGACAATATGTATACTTTATGTGACAAAAAGATTTTCTTTGAATTTTCAGTGGCCACTATACCAGCATTATGTAATCATTTCTTCATTTATAGGATTTTTATGCAAAATATTGTCAATTATTATCTGATATTTATAAATATCTAAGCCATATATGACATGTGAGCTGAATTATCTTGTCAAGTTTTGTGTTCATTGGTCTCAGGTCCTATTGCAGACTCAGTAAAACACAACTTTTTTTAAATTAATTGCTGCCGTGCTGTTCAGTTGCATTGTTTTCAACAGATGAATGTTCCTCACCTGAGGATTGTGGCAGCAACGCACGGTGTGTCTGGAGCAACGTACATGAGCATTATGAATGTGTTTGTAATCCTGGTTACAGCAGAGAAGGTCCTGTTTGTGTGACTCTGAAAGGTCTGTAAGTAAACGTATGTAGGTGTGTACTATGGCCACAATTTCCAAAACAATGATTTATTACCATCTTTCTTGAAAGAATTTATAAAAGGCAAGAAAGCTAGTATCCCCTGTTCTGTGATGAGTCTAAAATAATCAGATGCAATTTACTTTCTGATGGAGAGGGTTCCCAACTAGCTAAACATACAGTGAACTTACATAACCTGTGCTAACCATTTTTTGTATTTTTTACACTTAATACATTGTGATGTATTGATTTATGACACCATGTAGTCTAATACATAGTTGCCAATATTTTGGAGAAATCTTTCCCCTTCTGCACCAACCCTGAAAGAAATTAAATGTGAAATGACACTGATGCAGTATATTAATCGATTCATAGCATGCCACATTGCGAATACATACATGAAACAGTATTGCGAGTGCTAAATATAACTTGTACTGCCCAGACAGAGACATATAATGCAGTGAAGAGTAGCAACCTGTTTTCTGTTAGGAAAGAAATATTAACAGTGGATATAAGATTTGAAATTTTCATGACAGTGACTGTTCAGAGTGTAATTGTAGGCTGTGACCCTCTGTAGTCTTGTAGATGGATACCTGCAACCACAATCTAATGGTGTCCAGTGATCATGACTGGATCATTCTAATGGTCAGAACTGATTAATATCCTTATACCAGATGGTGGAAACTGATCCATTTTCCAAAAGTATTTAAAAAAGTCAAAGATAATGAATGCTGTTTGAAATAATGTGCTTGTTTATTGCTAGTACCTCTTATCTTGTCTATATATGTAACTGATGGGCTTGTCAAAGGAAGTGATGGGCAGAATTTGTTGTTTGAAACCAATGTACTGCTGTAGATAGCTGATACATACCTTTTCCTGCTTTTGTGCAGGTTCAGACTGCAGCATTGTTAATGACTGTGATTCGAAGGCCGAGTGCCTGCTTGATCGTGCAATGGAAGAGTATCATTGTAGGTGCAATGCTGGTTTCTCGGGAGATGGGAAGACATGTATTGCAGATCCAATTGGCTGTAATGTTATCAACAACTGCCACATTGCTGCAGACTGCGTCTATGATCAAGGTGCAGCAGGATATCGTTGCAGGTGTAGAAAGGTAAGGGCAGGCCTGCATCAGGTTGTATAAATATATATTTTTATCAAGAGAACATCTAGGCACTTCCTGTCATTTTCACATTTCTGTGTTACAAAGATCAAAATATTGTAACATGTAGACCCATTGCCAAGTAAAAGCTGTGTAAACAGGTGACAGTATGACAAGCATTGCTAGAGAACAGCTCTGTGGACATGTTGTTTCCCCATAAATGAGAAATCATGCAGTAACGGAATAGATGTTTTCTGTGAGGTCTGTGCCAGTCTATGTAATGAGGACTAGTAGTTAAGTAGTTGTTGAGAATGTGTGATGTCTTCCTTTCTATAGCCATTATTTAGTGTTATATTAATAATAGTATTTAATTCTTTGTTTTTAGCATTTTCCTCAAGGAGCAGTGTAAGAAGTCTGTGTATCCAATTTTTATATGCTGGCAATTTTTGTTTTTTAGGGTGGCATGATTTATTATTTATTGTTATGTCTGTCATTGTGGGTTTTCTGTATATTTCCATTTCTATTTGTCTGTGTCCATTAAATATATTTAAGTCCAAGTAAGCTAAATTTTTAAACACTTTAAAAGTTTTAATACCAGGAAGGCTGCTGTGATTGTGAAAAGTTGAATATTGTATACATTGTGTATTCCAGGCATTATGTGTGTATGTCATTTAGCAATCAGAACACCTATTGTGATGGTGGTTTCTCTCTCTCTCTCTCTCTCTCTCTCTCAAGTCTCAATTCTGAGACAGTAAAATATGGTCGCGAGTCCCAAGGGACTCAGACCTGACAAAGACTGCGCTGGCAAGAGCCAGCAGCATATACAAAAGACAGACCCGTCCTCTCGTCAGAGAAGGCACCCCACAGAAACAAGACTGTAACTGTCAAACGATAATAATTAATATCTGGTCATGAGCCCCAAATGTAGCTCGACACCAAGACTTACTGACTGACTGACCGTCAGTCGCAATGTAACTCTGACTCTGACTCTGACTCTGACTCTGAGTAGTTGTTGAGTCAGTTGAGAGTTACACCTGTTAGAAGTGAGCAGCTGGTAGCTGAGGCTAGGGACAGCTGGGGAATCCAGAGGAAGGGGAATGTCTGCCATTGGAAACCACTACCAAGCAACAGCTAGTGAAGATTGAAAAGGCTTCATGTGTGCTGTAGTTACACTGATCTTCTTAATGTGTAACTCAGACTGTCATAGTTATTTGTAGTACCACTTGTTTCAAATTTCAGTAAATCTAATTACTAATCCAAACCCCATCTATAGTCACTTGATCATGTGACATTTATTAGAAGACAAATAGGTTCTGAATAACCTACATCTCTTGAGACATTTGTGTTTAGTTCCTCTCCTTTCTTAAATAAAGAAGGTGGGCTTCTGAGATCACTGTATGCCTCACATTTGTCTGTGTGGCCCCCCTTCCAACTTTTCAACCAGATGATCAATTTTCACAAAACTTGATATGAAAGTTATGCCATTGCAAGCCACCTCAGCATCATACTTTTAATTTCATGCAGTTTGTAGTAACAGTGTGACTGATATGCAGGGACAACATTAGCACCACTCACTTTAGTGTCCTGAAGTTGTGTATGGTCATAAACCTCACTGCTTTGATTTAGAAAATATTAAAAGAGAAGTCCATGATTTATTTAAACCGTCTTGTAGTGCATACACTCATTTATCTCCTTCTCTCCCTCGCACTACATGTTTTGGCATAATAATGCCATCTTCAGGTGCTTACCATGTATTGGTATACGCTTCTAGTATGACTACTATTACTAATGTAAGCACCTGAAGATGGCATTATTATGCCGAAACATGAAGTGCAAGGGAGAGAAGGAGATAAATGAGTGTATGCAATACAAGACGGTTTAAATAAATCATGGACTTAAATCAGTGCAACAGGACGCTAAAATATAACATTATTAAAAGAGAAAACAACCTGTGTTATTTAAATCTCAAAAATGGAAGTTACACAATATAGCTATAATATTGATGAAAATAACTTTATTTTTCAATATAAACCCAGTCTCTCTCATGGGTTTTCTTCCAGCATTGTGCCAAAGTGTGTGTTCACACTCTGTATGCTTGACTACTGTCATCATATTGATGTTCCTACATGTCATCTTCACTTTGTCCAGTAATCTGCCAGAAAGCTGAACATTGCAGTCCATCCAAATGGTTGACATGTCCTCAATATTGCTCATACAGAGCCTGATATTGTCACAGAGGGACAGTTTCATTCTTTGTGTGTTCACATTGAAATCTGAGTTCTCCATGATCTCTGGAAGCAAGAAGTTGACAAGAATCGCACCATAATTATCCCAAAATGAATGTGGCCATGGTTTTTCCTGGTTGCAATGCACCACTGAATTCCTTTTGGAATGGAGAATTTGTACAGTGTTATGCCATTTATTGTCCCTTGAACTGAGGTTCTGGATGGTGAACAATGAAAAATGTTACAAACTTTGTTGCACATTTTTCCAAGATCTATTGCATATGCTTTTCAAATGGAAGCATTGTTACACCCACCTGATTACTGGTATTAGGAAATTGAAAAATACATAATTTGGATGGCTTCCAATGGCATGAGATTCATACTAAATTTTATGAAAACCAATAGTTTGTTCAAAAGTTGAGATGGGTTACACAAACTTTCCTACACAGACAACACTGAGAATTTATGAGCCTACTTTATTTCCTGAAGAAGGAAATATAGACTAAATAATGGGATTTATCACCAATTCATCTGTTATGTTATTTGGGTGAGGATCAGCTTGATCCATACACAATATGCAGAAACATGTTGGATGGGTAGATGGACCTCGAGAATTTTACACATTATAGACTGTTATAATTCCACGTGGTAATATTTATTTTATTATATTCTGCAGGGCTATAATGGAAATGGACTGCAATGCACACCAGAGTTTTCCTGTCAGCAAGATCCAAATTTATGCGGGGCTGATGCTAGTTGTGTTCCCACAACTTCAGGCCAGTATGAATGCCAGTGTAATGAAGGTTTCACAGGAAATGGAATTGTGTGTAAAGGCATGTATCTGTACAGTATAATAATAATATTTTTTTAATAATTTATTCTTATATTCAAGTAGATCCAATTACAGGGCAAGAAACAAGTTGTCACACCACTGGATATAGAATATGTCAAAAATCAAAACAGATGTTCCAACCAATCACTGGAACAAGTCAAAATAACATAATACAAAACACAGACAACGCAGTCACTAAACATAATAAAATGTGACTACAACAAGACTTAAATACTAGATGAAAACATATTAACCTTTTATTTTATAAAATTCATCCAGTTTATAAAAACAATGCATATGAATGGATATTCTCAATAAACAACACAATATCAAATAATGTATGTTACATCACTCACACATAAAAAGAAAAGCTATAAAAACATCTAACATGCATGAACAATAAATGGAATAAATAACTTCTCTCAAGTGTACTAAAAATTATTATGGTAATAAATACATTCATAAATAAATAAATCAATTCATAAAACAACAAGAGATTGTATGTTAAAATAAATAAAAATCATAGTTGGTATGAATGCAGATCTAAAATAGATGATTATTATGTATATATTTTTAGTTAGTTAATAGGACTTGTTAAGGTTAATTTTAGATACTATTTATAAGAACCAAGATCACCCCTTGTGTTCCATTCATAATATTCTGTGGGAACATCCCACATTATCACGCATTTCTGCAACGCTCGCTCTTCACATCACTTTTCACCATCACGCGTGCTAACCAATCAGATTGCTTCAAACGTTCGCATTTATACTGCGCTTGCTGCTAGCCCGCATCTACACCATTACACACGCTAGCCAATCAATTCTTCCTCCTCAATTTGAAGTTTCGCTCCGCCCACCGAGCAGTGTATAAAAAGGGGCAGCTCCAACGCCGAGTCATTCAGTTGATCATCAGTCTACGATCAAGCCACAGCAAGCAACATCAGCCAGCAGGCTTCGTCGCCAGCGCTCGGTCTTCTGAGGCATCGGCAGGCTGCGCCAGGCACGACTACCTCGGCCCTCCGGCTCTCTCACACCCGACTCACTGGGGCACCGCGCCTGGACTCTCCGGTGGTCGTGTTACTGTCCGACTCACTGGGCATCTGGCGTAGCCACTGCCTCATAACTCCTGCGACCGCGCTCAACAACTAGCCTTTCACCAGCAGCCGCCGCGCTGTGATCAAGCAACCTCCAACTCACGCTGCCGCATGGCAACAAAGCAACCTCCAGCCACGGCCGCACTGCGGCCAGGCCACTCACCGCAACTAGCCTCTCTCCTTACCGGCGCGCGCCGCGCTACCTCTCCGATCAAGCATCTCAGCAACCACGGTCCTTTTCAGGACCAGCAAACTGTTCCGAAGAAGTGGGTTGTCATCGGAGTAATGAGAAAACTACATAAGATCCCCACAATTCATTTAAGGAATAAAATGAACCAGCAAGAAGAAATGCTTTTAGAGTCTGTTTGAATTTAGTAATATCATTTAATAGATTCCTGATGCCTTGTGGTAGATTATTGAATATCCTAATTCCTGAATAATATACACCCTTCTGCACTTTAGCTAATTTATTACTTGGAAAATGTAAGTCAAAACCGTGTCTGGTGTTAATGCTGTGTATAGCAGAATTAAATTTAAATATATCTAAATTCTTAACAACAAAAATTGATGAACAGGTGAACAAGATATGAACAGGGAGGATGGCTTCTACCTAAGTGAGTCATCATCTCCCTGAAAGATGGTAGAGAGCCTCCCTCACAGGATTTTCTAGATGGGTTATCTATTGAGACAGGCATGGGCACACTGCCCTTATTGGGGTACTGACTCTGTGCTCTCCTAGCACCCATCAATTTTGAGCTCTTCTTTACTTTTCTGGCCCACACTATATATCAGCAATTGCACATATATGACTTCTCTACCTTCCTACTCAGTTCTCTGTCCACCACACACATTTATGGTTTTCACCTGTGTTCCAGTGCCTGCACAAATGACCCTTTTCAGGGTGCAGCCTTGTAACACTTCTCTTGTCCCTGTTTGTTCACTCTCTTTCTCAGAGTGAGCAAACAGGAACTGATCAGTTGCATTGAAAGTTGCTTCCTATTTTGTATAATTCTGCATGTTTCTGCCTGTGGCTTGCTGCTTACTTCATGCTGGCTTCTTGCTTGGCTTACTCTTTGACCCTGAAAATGGAGATCATATGTTCCTCTGAAATGTTCGTTGACTTCAGTGGCTAGATCTGAGAACACAGAACTCTTCATAATCACTGCTGTGAGGAACTTGAAATGAAATTGTATTATTCTTGCTTGATTTCAGCAATACCAAAATATGAAGGAAATTTCCTACTACTGAATCAAGGCATGGCAACATTGCGGATACCGTACAACCCCACATCAAGCAATCCAGGCCAACCAATTGCAATTCAGTATTTTCAGATGGCAATAGGTATGTTGCAACCATAATACAACTGTTTTCATAAGAGAAACTGGAGCCTTTCTTTCCAGGACAGTGTGTTGAATGCGAAGTGTTTTGTATAAGTGTGTTGGAATTCAGTGCAGTCTAATGTAGGTATAGTCAGTTTTACACATTTTTATGCCTCACAAAATTCTGTGCTTTACCCACATAAATTTGTAGTAGCATTAGTAAGTGCCAATATTGCGCTAGGATCGACTGAGCCTCTAACAGAAATGAGTACCAGAAATCTTCCTGGGGGCAAAGTGTGGCTGGCGCATAAGCCTGAAAATTTAGATGAATAATTGAATAAATTACTTTGTACAAAATTAATCTCATTACATACCTCGTAGAGCTGTCTAAAATGTTTATATGTTGTGCTTTTAGGAATTGATGTAGACTGTCTGGAGGGGCGAGTCTACTGGAGTGACATTGCTGGTCAGAGTATAAAGAGCTCAGAATATGATGGAACTGATATACAGAACTTTCTCACTACAGGTATGAAGCAGACTGTCAAATTTAATGCTCCCTATCTCATACCTGGTTAGAAATTTATACTGTACTTCAAACACTTTTTTTTTTACTCTCTTCTTGCCTAAATGCTTAGAATACTCCTGTATAAACAGTCATTCCATCTTTGGTTCAGGAAAGTATTGTTTTCTTTCTGTTTCCTAGTGACATCTGTTGAGAGTTCACCAACTTCCTGATGCTTATATGTTGATTGTATGGTATAATGCACAGATGTTCCTTTCAAAATTTGCTTTTGCCCATAAAATAACATGAAAGATGTTTTTGTTACAGAAGAAGACAAAATATGAATTTACAGTTTCTTTGATTCTAGCACTATGCCCGTTGAAAAATCGGAGTCAGGATACTGGGATAGCATAGATAGTATAACAACTGCCTATGGGATGGATGACCAAGATGTCAGAGTCCAAGTGCATGTAGGGTCAAGAATTAATTGTAATTAAGTAGACACCAATATTTCAAAGGAACTTAGTGCCTCCATCTTCTACCCTGAAGATGGAGGAAGATGGAGATAACTGTCCATCAGAGTACATGGCATCGCATCCTAGAAGAGAGTAATTGTCAGTGACTTTTGTGTTCCGTGACAAGTTCCTCTTGGTTCTACAGATTTAATTATGATCACCAGTCAATGAACATTTTTTGTTGAAATTATAAATCCAAAAGTTGTTTCTGTCCCAAGGTAAAAATTTATTGTCAGGAAAGTACTTGCAATGTTCAAATTTTGACAGATATTGGTTCACCAGAAGGAATCAGCATAGACTGGGTGTCAAGAAATGTGTACTGGACAGACTCAACAAAGGATACCCTTGAAGTGGCAAACCTGGATAGCAAGCTGAGGAAGGTGATCATTTCTGAAGGACTGGTAAATCCTCGTGGAGTGGCAGTCCACCCAGCAAGAGGGTAAGATTTACCATGATTTGATATGAGCCACGAGACTGAAGGCAGTTGTACTCCTTCCAGTAGTCAGAGTAAACTCTAGTGCCTGCATGTATTCAGTCCTGAAGATACAAAATAGAATGTCTTCCAACCTGCTGTATACTGTACAGTTTTAAGGAAGTGTTCCCAAATTGAGTTCATGTAATATCCACTGACCCTGAATTACTTTTCTTATGTTGCATTTCCTGCAGCAGAAATATAATTCATCAGCTTCCACCATGCATCATGGCCTTGCAATTCTCCCAAGTTGTTGAGGATATTCCAGCATCCAGAAGTACATGAGAAGGACCACCTTGTCGATGGTAAAACATCACCATTTGAATGAAGCACTTTTCCACAGACTCCTTACCACATGATGCCTTTCATAAGCCACATGAGTGTGATGCTCTTAACTTAATTTGTGACTCCCATCCGGTCACTGGATCTGCCATACATCATTGCTACATTCAGAACACTGATAGCATTTCCCGCAAGACACTTAACTGCTGCAGCTTCTGCACAACTTGCAACTTACCGTACATCAGAAGCAAATGGTGCACATTAAGAGAGCTTGCAGTGAACCTTGACTGTGTTTAGTGTGACATGACTTGGTGATGTTTGTCTTCTTGCAAACTGAAGCATGGATAATTGTGTATTGTTCACCCATAGCAGAAAAGGATGATGACATTGCAGAGTACAATTAAGCAGGCATGTAAGATATGTACTATTAAAAATAGTGATCCTACTCAGATTTTAAGGTTTCATGTCAAATAAGTTTTCTAAAATCTTTTCAGGCCATCTGATTGATGATGGAGACAGAGGAGATCTTTGAAACATTGGTTTGTAACTCAACATATATATTTTTGACCACCCGAGAAGATTTTAGTGCAGTTATCCAAGTTTTTCTGAAGTGGTTCCATCTCTTTTTCAAAATGTTTCCCACTCCACCCAAGGGGTGCACCACCCCCATCCCATTACAGAAGTATGCAGCTTCAGCTGCAACTCCAAAATTTTCAGTTAGCAGCTACTGAAGTACTGTAACTTTTTGATATGACATCACATTATGACAAATGAACCAATGGAAAATGAAAAGCAAACATATAAATAAAAAAAAAAACAAAGCGGTCTTGTCCTCATGTGAAAATACTGAAAAAAAGAGCAGTGATAGCAAGTTATCATATAATATATTTTAGGAAGATAGACAACTGCTGAACAGAGGGAAGGAGGTGAGGAGAAGCAGGAGTGCTGCGCAGAGACTGAGCTTTATTATTCATCAGGTGTTGTCATATGAGCAGCAGAGAGGCATGGAGACTAGCTTGACACCTCATGCTGTAAAATAAGGAAGCAGGAAGCAATCATTGAATATTTTTAATGAATATAAATGGATAAAAAATAAAATCTGAACTCGCAAAATCATTACAAATTATGGCTGCATAATGTTATTTGTTGGCGAGAATGGAAGCCTTATTTTATGATTAATGACAGCAATACTTTGTATCAACATGCCCACTAATGAGGGCTAGAGTTTTCTGAGCTGTGACGCTGTGTAGTATAATAGCTGCCTAAATTGCTTCTATGATTTCTAGGCTGCCTTTGGCCTGAAGATAGAGGCAGCAGGTTCCTCTGAAACTATGGTATGATAGATCAGACTATACAGCATCACACCTCACAAATATCACACACCTGTTGGTCTCTTCTTTATCGAGCTGTGGCTAAATCTAATTACTTTAATACAGAACAAAAGTATTATAGCATGAAACTTGCTAGAGTGAAGACTATAACATTCGGGTATTTCATTTTAGTAGATCAGTCTTTTAATGGGTAAAAGCTAAAACTATCCCTGTAACAAGCCATTGAGGCCCACAGTGTTGTGATACGTCAAGGCTTCATGTTTTGTAGACAGTCTGCTCACAGATGCCGATAAAGTTGTTAGGCTGCCGTTTACCCCCAGGAAGATTCCTGGTACTGATTTCTCTTAGATTCTGAGTTGACCTGAGGGCAATGTTGTAACTGGAAGAATTAGGTCAATTGAAAATATCCAATGACATTGGCAATCAAACCCACTACCTTCTGGCTTGTAGCATAATGCTTCAACCAACTATGCTACCGCATGCCCCTCTTTTAATGGTTTGGGAGGATAATTGTTTTATTCTAATTGATCTACAGAGGGCTGCATGAGATGCATGGAGTAGCATCTAGAAACTGGGAAATCATATCACCATGTGCTTGAAGACAGAGGGAAACCAAATTTATTTAAATAATATTTTAAAGTTCAGTTACTACTTCACAGAGATTATTGCACCACCGTTAAAAAGACCAAGTATGTGCTTATGGAAGTAATCACTGTTTATTTTGAGAATCATATGATATACATCCCCTCGTTGGTGTCTCCACCTTATCGTGGTGAGGGTGTTTGAGTATGCCAAGGACCCTGAGAGCTATACCAGCGGTAGCGTAGCTACTGGCAGGGCCTCCCTTGCTGGACAGGTCAAAGGGTAGGCATCAGACGAAGAGAGACACCGAAAAATGATGCCAGAAGCAGCGTCATCAGCGGCGACTGGAAGCACAGAGAAAATGATGCTCGAGATGGTTCAAGTTCGTATAGCAACAGGCGTGACCAGAGTGGTTTGAATGGCTGTTGTACTGCGATGTGGAAAGCAAATGGAAAAACTACCACATTATCACTTTTCCTGGATAGTCTCTTTCCAAAAACAGAAGATCGCATTAAGTGGAGAAACTGCTTTGGAAGAGGCTGTGGACCTGTCATCTGACAGATTACTGATGAATGAATGAATGAATGATATACATAAACACACACTATGGACATAGTGCAGCATTTTGTAACATCAAAGCAGCTTGTGCATACAGTAATCACTGTGCTTTAAAGGTTTAATTGTTGGGTGATGTATTTACTGAGTCACATTAACTTTTCAATAAACTAACTTAAATTGTCAAATTTTTATTATCAGCTTCCTTTCGAATATTGGACCTATTGAAGCCTGTTACAGATATTACAAAACAGAATCCTTCCACTATTTTAGAAGTAATCCCAAATGTCTTTTTGCTTTTGGTTGATATTTTCAAATGTTTTTTTCTGAATCCTGTCAGAGCTTATCCTGTAAATGTGTTATTTACAGTTTCTTTCATGTTATTCAGTAAGGTACTGAAATCAGTTTCAAAATCGGCGACTGTTCAGATTGTTTAAATGATGCAGGAAAGTGTTCTGGTCAGACTGGAATCGTGAATCACCAAAGTTGGAGTGGGCAAACTCTGATGGCACTGGTCGATCTGTCTTTCTGAAGGGAGCTGCAGTGAAGCTTCCCAACTCTTTGAGCATTGACTTTGACCGGGATGAATTGTGCTGGGCTGATGCTGGGACGAAATCTATTGGTAAGAAACATCATTACTTGGAAACAGAAATACACATATGCCTTAATACTAAACTGTAATATTGTTAGCAGTGAGCTGTGACTTTACATCAGGAGGAGGCTGGATGATTATTCCTCTGGGATTTCCAGCCATAAATTCATGATTTTGTTTTGCATCTGTGTGGCATACCCTCTAATGAGATTTGAGATTCTTACAGTCGTGAATATTAATATTGTCACATGTTAGTAACTAGACATGGGGTTTGGATTGATAACTGGATTTATTTGATTCTTATACCCATAACTACAAATGATTATAACACTCTCACTAATTTACATACCCTAGAAATCACTACAACTGCAACGCACACACACACACACACGCATGCACCCGCATGCGCACACACAGAGTCTTCTGTTTGTTAACCTGTTGCCACTAGTCATTGCTGGGTAGCAGCTGCTAATAATGGAGACTCTTCATGGTCCACCATGAACTGCCACTGCTAACTTACAACTCATGACTGTCAAAGTCAAAGTTATTTATAACAGTCAGTCAGTCAGCCAGTCTATCTTGGTATTAAGCACCCATCTGGGGCCCAAGACCAGATTTTATTACTGTCAGACAGCTGCAAGTTTGTTCATGTGGGCCACCCTCTCTGACAAGAGGATGGGTCTGTTGTTTAAAACTGCTGCTGGCCCTCGCCAGAACAGTCATTCTCAGGTCTGAGTCCTGCAGCACCCATGACCATATTTTACTGTCTCAGATTCGAGACTCTTCCAGGATGGAGGTCTAGGTCCAGGTATTTATATCCCCCAGGAACAGGGTGGCCCAATTATAACCACAGACATAGGTTTTCTTTTCTTTTTTTTGTTGCCTCTTGTGAGTCACAGGGCTATGGTGGAGGTATTTGAACCCACCTCAGTGTGGGGTAACTCATGACTACTGCTGCTGATCCTTGTTATATGGGGTCAGATCAGACCAAACAGAAAATACAACAGTTCCTCTATTGTTGTATGTTGATTAATTGATGCAGAAACATGTTTACCATGTCACTGCCTCTATTCACTCCACTATTCCAGCTTTCAGCCAACATGGCACAGTGTTGTGGTCTTCTGTGGTGAGAAACCATGTATTTTGGTAGATAGGTACCAACATTTCAGAGGAAGCTACCACCTCCATTTTGAGGAGGGGAAGAGTGACCAAAACAGAGGAGAACAGTGCATGATAAAGGGAAGGGAGCATCAAGGCCAAGGCTATGACTAGACCAACTGATGGCCATGAAGAGGGCTGTTTTGTCACAGTGGAAAAAAGAAGAAGTATAAGAGAAATGGTGGTGAAGAAGATGGGTTGCAAAAAAGAAAGAAAAATATGAAATAAAGCTCCTATATATAAAAGCCTAAGGCTTGCTCTACCTCCATCATTACGAGTATAGACGTCACTTTTATTAGAAACAGTAACTGAATTGACCACGAGGTGGCAGTAAGAGAAGTTCATATGCTTCAGTTCAGTCAGCATTTCAGTCTCAACCTTTGCCAAATACAGTCAATTCTTGATTATCCCGGGGCGGATTAACTGGTTTGCAGCTTAACCGTGGATACTGAGGCTTTTTTTGAGGCTTATATGTTGTTTAATATTCATTCACTTTTGTTTCACATGGTGAGTTGTAACACGATTTTTTCACTAGTGTGAACCGAGCTCTGCATTCTTTGGTCCCATTATGCTAACACAGTGTTCTAGGGTAGGGGTGAAAGAATGCAAGGATTTGTGGAAAGTTTCAAGGACAGATACATCGCCCCAGTTAGCTTCTTTGTATCAATCTTCAAGTGCATTAGCAAAATGTCAGGGTGTAAAAGGAAGCATGTTGTGTTAAGTATTCAACAGAAAAAGGAAAATGCCGCGAGAAAGTAAATGACAATATTAAATTCTTTTAAGTGTTAAGTGTGAATATTCGTAAAAAGTGTTGGATGTTGTTGAACACTGTGATTGAAATAACTAATTCATACTTCAGTGTAATGTAAAAAAAAGTATTAAATAGGCCATGAGATGACATAAAAATGAGGTTGAATAAATTTAAATACAGGTAGGCCTATAGTATTATGAAGGTACAGTATTACAGTAGTACTTTTAATAAAATTTGTCTTAACCGGGTTTTCGATTAATCGTGATTTCCATCCCCACCATTATCCCGGATAATCGAGAGTTGACTGTACAAATTTATATTGCTGATGGCATGTATATTTCATTGATGATACTGTCACAATTTAGGGGTGACTATAGACAGGGTGTGGATGAATAAATCAATTTATTGACCACCTATACACACCACTCAAAATTACAAGTAACTACAGTGTCATTGCTAATCTTCACACTTTACAAGTCACTTCTGCAAACACCAAGCCTTCTCCAGCCTGTAGTGCCTTCAACAGCTGTTTCCTGGCAGTGGCTTCTAATAGTGGAGATTCTTCAGCTTCATGTGCTCAAGTCCCTCCTCTCCAGCGAATATCTCACAAGATGAACTCTCTTGTTTCCCCTCAGCTCGTCTGTGGTCATCATTATATACCCTCAGGGCAGACCCAACAGAAAACACTGCTTTCATCAGTTCTCTTTGTTGTTATGTGTGGTTGCCTAGTGATAGCTCGGATATTGTTGATGCTTTTACCAGCCATTATCAAGCAGCACATGATCACTCTCACGTTCTTTACATAACAGTGGCCATGCACACTACATTGCTCCTGCCATAAGGCTTTTCATCCTGAATTACATACATGTGTTCCGCTATTTCTTCTTTTCCAACGGCTGTGCTTGTGACATCTGTGATTGGTCTCACCTTCTTTCCCATTGGTCAGTTTTCACAGTTACTTCTCTCAAACCACTCCTGCTACTCCCTTCTTAAGGCTGCTCATCCTGAGCAGTTCCCTCATTGGGTGCCAGTTTGTCCAGGTTTATCACCATAATCCTGCTTTTCTGATCAGGGGGGTCAAAAGATACAAGAGTGGTCATTGCTCCTACATCCATTCCTCTTAGCCTGCTCTTGTTAGTGGCCTCTTATTTCGTTTTGGAGGGTGCTGACCCCTGCACAATTTCGATATTTTTCAAATCCCGACTGAAGGATCAACTCTTCACTTGACAATCTCCAGTATGAGAGCCTTCCTGTAGATCCCAGTGAATGTCCTCTATTTTTAAGGCATGGCTGCTCTTTTAAGTCTCAGTTTCTTATGCCATTACCACATTCCAGTTTTGGCTGATGTCCCTTCCCAAAAATCCATCATTTCCGGGTTCCTAGTATAACACTGCCCTTGCCTGGTCCTTGATGACATGTCCTTCATGCCATGCCATGCCATGCCACTCCTGCCTGGCAGGTCATCCCATGGCAGGCGGCCAACTTCTTCCAGGACCCACCATCACCCTGCGTCCATTTCTTCAGTTGACCATGGCACCTTATGGCCTTATTGGTACAAGCAGTAGCTAGGGATCAGAATTGTTTGTCATGAAGGTTGCATGTACTTTTTGTGTTTCAAATCATTCAGAATAATGTGCAGCTGCATACAAGGGAAGATGGCAAAACCTACATGAATAAGCTGGAGTGTATGATAGTCATAGCAACATAATTGCTGTTAGCAAAATTCATGATGTCACTGTGTTCATTTTGTATTTTAAAACCAAGTCACCGAATGACCAACAGTTAGAACTGGTCAGATTGTAAGTGGAAGAAATACATCTGTGTTATTTATTGGTGAGCCCCATAATGTTGATTGTAGGGCTCTGTTGCTAGTTGAAGAGGGAGATTAGGTATTTTCAGCGAAATTTGTTTTTTTATAAGCAGGCATGCTGGAAACAGCATATTGTTATGCTATTAATTTCAGTGGACGTGTCTTAACGTAAGTGGACATGTTTTTCCAAACACTTGGAGGTTACGTATCTTTGATAAAGTTTGTTTTAAAAATTCCCTGTTGGAATTTGAGCATTCATTGTGGTAGTAAATGAGTAAATAAATAAACAAATGAAAGAAGGAAGCATAATTAGAAGAAATTGTCAAAGTCTAGTTGTTAGTTAAGATTGTGCTTCTCCTTGTAATTTTAGATTTATGCTGTTACTTTAGTCTGTATATATTGCTTGTTGTTGATCCTGTTATTGGGTGATGGCATTGTATAGATATGGGATGTGACCATAGAGTCTACATGAAGCTGATATACACATCCAGTGTGACAAAAATCAAAATATTATTAGTATGCATTAAGATAAGTAATTCCCTTGCATATCATGTTACAGAGTGTGTGGGAATTGGCACATCAGTTAGGAGAACAGTTGTCTCAAACTGTAGTTACCCATTTGGACTTGCGATCTCCACTCTCAATTACTACTGGACAGATTGGGACACGTAAGTATTTGAGTAATATAAGAACAGCAAGTGGAAAACATTCTATATGGCTCCTGTTATTCTGTAAAACTTGATTTTGATTGCTGTAGCCCATCTGGAAATGTTACACTCTTTGAATAGCATGCTAATTATTAATATATTTTCCAAATCCTTTTTTTTTTAAAGATTAGCTCTGCAGCCTTTATTAATTCATGTCCTATTGTGACCTGTGTTTACACCCAAGTAAAATGTGTCTTTATTCATTAATTGAGAACATTATGAAGTGATCTGAGTGTTACCCCAGGATTAGTTTGTATGCCTGCAAGTTTTTGCTGCCTTTTAGTAGAATGTTTCTGGAACACAGATCTATGAGGTTCTATTGGAAAGTTCCCAGACTAGGTCAAAAAAGAAATGCTGGCTTAACTTACTCAATTCTGACTGTCATCTCCCTCAAAATAGTTTCCTTGGGAATGTATACAGCGATCCCATCGTTTTTTCCATGCTTCATAACCACTGTGGAAGTCATTTGCCTTAATGCTGTCGAGTGCCGCTTGCAATTCCCTTTGGATGTCAGACCCTGTTTCAAACGGAAGGAGGTAGCAACGTGGTGCGTGTTCAAAATTTCTGTTAAGCTATCCTGACAAACTCCATAACTCATCCCTATGGTTTCTGTGAGCTCATGGATTGTTTGGCGACGGTCTTCATGGGTGAGTTCTTAAAATTGTTAACATTTTCTGGTGCTTGATCACCCTGAATGTTCATCATATTCAACTAACATTCAACCGGCCTTGAAACATGAATGCCATTGAAAAATCACTGTCCAGCTTAAAATTATGTTCTCTAAAAGCCTCACGAAGCATTTCAAAGGTTTCAGTAGTGAAACACAAGACTTGATGCAGACATGTCACTCAATTTTGCCATCTATCACAGACAAAATGAAACAAGAAGTCAAAAAAGCACTCGTGTAGTAACAATGCATGTTCACAGCACAGTGTCACGTGACACACTAATGCAGTAGGCTTTCAGAAGTCTGACCTTATCCTCCCCTCTCATCTTCTTTCACTGAGTCAGTTACAACAATAACAGTCCGGGAACTTTCCAATACCACCTTGTATTATGATTCATCAGAAAGAGAGTTATAATTCTAATGTTCACTAATATCAAGTTATTGAATAACACTGTGGGTAGTGCTAACCAGAGTTAATGATGTAACCAGTTAAGAGTCAGAGTTGTTTATCTCAAAGCAAGAAGCTACAGCATGTACACATTGACGTCTGTGCAGAGTACTATATTCTGGCATATGACGCCATGTAGTCAGTTTAAAGTCTACCATTTTTGGAGGACTATATCTGTGAGTATCTGTAAAATTTTATGAGGATGCTTTAAACTAAATTGACTTGTATGTTATATATACACATGTATGCATGGTTAGAATAACAAACGTAAAATGTAAGGCATTATGAGTTCCTAAGGGGTGGACCTCATTAAGAAGGTGCATGCTCAGCCACATGTAACACACAAAAATTGCAGAACAATGTAGCATACCAGTTTTGAAATTAAATAATATTGTATTTAAATATATTAAATATATGTATTATATTTAATTACAGTGCTAAATAATATACTCGAGCATTGTGTCACTACTCAACCAGGCAGAAATAAGTTAAAACCTTAAAAATATGAGAAGGCTGAATCAGTGCTTCTAGAGTAGTTTGGCATTTGTGTGTGTGTGTGCACCCGTGCCAATTCAAGATCCAATATTTAGACAGATGGCTAAAGAAATGGCCTTAAAAATAAACATTGAATTCGCTTTTTTTTTAATGGATTGCTTGATGAATCCAGAAAACATGCAGGGCCTAGGAACACAGCCATGAGTGTGGAACACAAAATTATCACTGAAGAGAAAGTAGGTGCCTGGAAGACGGGGGTACTTCCATTACTTCTGGGTGAAAATCATGCAAAGAATGTGTTTAATGCAGATGAGTGGGTTATTCAGCCTACACATGGATGAAAGCAGTCTTGGGGACAAGGGGATAAAGATATACTTACTGTGCTTGTGTGTGCAAATATGGATGGATCTGAAAAGATGCCATTGCTGGTAGTTTGAAAATATGAGAAGTCAGGGTGCTTCAAGCATGCATTTAAAGATGTAAAAGTAGTGCAAGGGAAACTTGTGCTCTATTCCTGGAGTTCCTAATGTGTTCAGATGGGATGATAATGGTCAAAAAATGAAAATACTGTTGTGTTTATATCAGTATGCACAACTATTTCTTTATTGACATTTCTGACATGCCACTGTCAATCATAATAGAAACATTTGGAAAGTGGAAAATTCTGCTTCAGATGTAAACTTTTGAAGTGTACTCTTTTAAGATGTTTCTCCACATAAGAACTGTATATTTCTTAGTCCCTTGGGAAGTTTCTTGAAAGGAATCCACTGTATATATTAGATATGGTTTAAGTATATTGATCTCTGGCAACTGTTTGAACAGGCAGAAGATAGAAAGTGCACAGAAACCTTCGGGTCATACAAATAAGCCCATCACTGTTCCTCTTGGGGGCAGTGGCAAGATGTACGGAATTGTGTCAGTTCCTGAGTTCTGCCCTAGATGTAAGTATACACAGATTTACAGCAAAGTTTCTACAGATAGTTCTTGTTTTAGATATGTTTGATAGACTTTAGGTCGTCATCCTGAAACTCCAGGGTCTTCTCAGAGGTTCTTCAAGTATATTTGTATTACTTTGAATTTCAATTTGAATGTCATTTCTGAAACCATCTTGATTTTAAACTGCAAATCTGGAATCCATTTCTAACCTCATGTTCATACTTGAAGCAGACTTGATCCAAGACAGTAGCAAAGAAACTTTTTGGGGAGGTGTGCTTTGTGTTTTTGAATGGAGTTGAGATAGCTCAGCTGGACTAGGCTGTGGGCTCGCTTACTGAGGAACTGTGGTTTGATTCTTAGGAGAGGCATTTGAATCTTCTCTCCTCCACAGTTTCCATACAGGCTCTGGGGCCCACTTGCACTCTTATCCAGTGGGCACAAGGGTGTCTTTCTCCAGGGGCAAAGTGGCTGGGGGCATGAAGCTGACCACTCACCTCCAGCTAGTGCCAGAGTGAAAGATGTGTGGCGCTTTACCTCCACCTCCCAATATCATCATGCTGTGGTGCTTAATTAAGCATAGAAATAACTTTACCTTTAAATTTATGAATTTTCTTCTACCAAAAGGAGTTTGTTGCATTTGGAAAATTTGCATTTAAACAATTCTTATTATCTGGCAGTACAGAATAGTACTCAGTACTAGAACTTCTTCTAGTGGAAGAAAGTAGGAAAAAAGAATTGGATTGAAGTTGCCTGTTTTACTAGTGGCGGCAGCAGTGGCGGCAGTAGTCAACAGTAGTCGGCAAAAGCAGTAGCATGAGTGTATCCCAGTCACAACTATTGAGTTATTGTGGGGTTTTATACCTCCATGTAAAATATTTGACTTTCCTGTCCAATGTCTGGCCATGGTGAAAATAGGAATCTGCATTTTTGATGGTCACATCCAAGTGGACAGGATTTAAGTTTTGCCCCTGATGATAGAATGACGACAGTGATGATATGATGGCTGTTATCTGCACAACAAAAGGTCAGTGAGGGAAAAGTAAGACATGCAGAAAAATTTTTGCTGAATCTGTCTGGCCTCAAACCTGAGACACTATGCACATAAGGTTATTGTTTACCCCTTCAATTTCAGGCCATCTCTGAATTACATTTAGTTACATGTCAAAGCATTCAGGCTGTGTGTGGCTTGGTTTCTCATCCCAGAGTCATGGATTCAATCCCAGGTGACTTTATACTAGATTCTTGGTGGATGAAGAGACACTGAAACAGATTTCTTGTGCAGTTGCTTCAGTTTTCCCCTGCTTATGAACATTCCATCATTGCTCCATACTCAAGTGTCCTGTCTCCTGAGGCGCAGCAGTAGCTATGTCCAGGCATCACGTTACCACATCCTCACTGGGGACCTCATCTCTGACCTGCCTCTTGGATGGTTACACAGTAAGGAATTTGGAAGTTAGATTAAAACTCTGATTTGAAAACTTATAGATTTTAACAGATTTATTTTGTTCTCTCTTTCAGTATCAAATGCCTGTCAATTTCAAAGTGAGGCTTGTGGAGAAGGTCATCTCTGTTTGCCAAATGGCATTGGAGGCAGAAGTTGTATTTGTGCTGATTCAGGCAGTGAAGGTTCAGGCGAAGTAGACAGCTGTAACGATGTAGTATAATTCATGGATTGACCACAGATGAACACACAAATCGAATCGTGTGTGTGTATCCTGAAGTAATAGCCTCTTTTAATGGGCAAGAAAAATAAACTGAAAACGCAGATTAGCTCTATAAGATTTGAGGCTTTCACGGCGGTGACTATGAAGAAAGCAGTCTTCTGGGATTTGGCACCGTGTATGTGTGGTGTTAACCGATGTTTCAAAGGAACGTATATTTTTCTACCCTGAAGATGGAGGCGATACGTTCCTCCGAAACGTCGGTTAACACCACACATACACGGTGGCAAATCCAAGAAGACTGCTTTCTTCATAGCTCTATAAGGTTTTGAGTTTTTGTGGTGTGATATAGGGTGTTTTGGCTCACTGTGCTACATATGCTGGAACCTAAACTGAGTATAAAACATCTTTTCAGATGTGTTATTATCAGATAGTGACACAGATCCCTACACCATTAGAAAGTTACTAGATTCTATTTTCACCATATAATAGGAAACAAAATTGGTGAAATGGAGATCACTGATCAGAAACTTCTTTCCTTGTGTAAGCCTCTTCACCATATGATGTACCCACAAATACATTTCAGACAAAGTGTATTGCCTTCATCTTCAATGTACAAATGGCTACTGCATTAATTTCCTTACAAACATTGAAATTTGTTTCAAATACAGAATTATGTTAGAACTCAGAATACTCCTCGCTGCATGGTGTAATATTACTGAGTGGGATTCAAAATGAATGAGGTATGATCAGAGGAAACAATTACTTGAGTCGCAAGAAGTAAGAAACCTATGCCAGAACAGTCCATGAGCTGGGGTTTCTCTGTACTGTAGAATATTTAGATAACACTATACTGGTAAATGAATTTTGTCTTTGTGCCATAAAAACAGTGCATCATATTTTTATAGGGATTCTGAATTTCTAAACACAATTTAATTTTAAAACATTCATGTCATTTTCATGGCTAATTGTGATTATGTAATATCAAATGTGATGTGGCCCAAACTGGATATGTCTGTGGTGAAAAGTGAAAGAAAATTTTTAACTGAGAGACAAGGGATAGGCAGCAGGAGAAGCAACTAGCAATTACAAAATATTGTTTCTGTTGCTGGAAGCTATGATCCCAGTGCTTGTATAATGGCCTATATCTGGGCAGGGAGGTTCGCTATGTATCAACAGAGATGGTTATAACTCCCATGAAGAGTACTGTCTTCTGGGATATGATGTTAGCCAATAGTTAACTGCTGTGAGAACATAAAATCCGACATAGCCACTATATTTGCCATATAGTCTGCATTTACCCTATGTACTGGTAATGTCATTTGAATATATTACTTGATGCACCCAGGTCCCTCTAAATTTCTCTGGTGTTTCCACAGTGTGTGGTGGGCAGTGACTAGCAGGATGCAGTCCTTTAAAGTAGCACTGCTATGTCAGTGTGGCATAAGGAGGACTTTTCAGACATTTGCACAGTTTTGTGTAATGTTAGCAGCACTGTAGAAGGCCAGGATAGCGCAGTCAGTATAGCAACTGGCTATGGGCTGGACAACCGAGGGATCGGAGGCCTGGTGGGGATAAGAATTTTCACTCTCCATGTTTTGATCGGCCCTGGGGCCCACCCAGCCTCCTATCGAATGAGTATGAGGGGGGGGGGCTCTTTCCCCAAGGGTAAAATGACCGGGGCGTTAAACTGACCACTCACTTCCAACTAGTGCTGACATCAAGAAAACATGGGTCTACACATCCACTTCCCCATACATCTTCATGGTGTAGTGCTTAATTAATTAAGCACAGGGACAACTTTACATTTTAACAGAACTGTGGACCCCAGCAGACTGCCTGTGCTACAACTGTGGTGGTGGAAAAATGTGACAAGTTGTGTAGTCTACACTGTTCACTGTTTGTGTTCTGCATTGTAGCAGATTTATTTCATGTGACTCAGCAGATATTTGCATGTAGGAACTCAGGAGAATAAGAAAAGCTTAGCATTATTTGAGATGAAACCATCTTCAGAGTGCAGCAATACATGTTAGCACTGCTGCGTATATTCCGAGTCTCAAACTGCAAAGACCCTTGTATGTAAGATCTAAGAGTTTGTGACAATGGTATATTAATACAGTTATTGTGTTTCTGGACATTATCCTTCATCCTTTTGTATTTACTCTCGTAGATGGTTTGTGCTGTGCCTGGTTTATATATCCTGTCTCATGTTGGTGCTGGTGTCTGGAGATAAGGACTAGCTATATCGATTGGGCCCAACTGAGTAGGTTCCACCTGAAGATGGAGACAGACTAATCCAGTCTCTGAAACACTATAAGTTTTAAATAAAAACAGGATTATGAATAATGTCCAAAAACACAATAATTGTGCTCTTACACATATTTGTTCAGATGTTGTGCAGTTTCATGTGTAAGCCAAAGCATGTAGTTACAACAAAATTTATTATATTGGATTTGAAGTTCTCACAACAGTGCATCTGAGGAGTACTATCATCTGCGATGTGCCACTGTATAGTTTGGTAGGAGTTCCCCTGTGTTTTGGAGGAACATACATAGAACTTGCTAGTTGCATGCTCATGATGTGGTAAGTGACCTTTCCGTGCTTGACATTGGGCAGATGGAGCTCAGTCTCACATCTCACTTGTTTTGTTGAGGAACTCTTCTTTTATATCTTTTACAAAACTGACTGTGCTCTCCTGAGACTTTATGTGATTTATCACAATTCCTCAAGAAGAATGGTGCAGTGTCTTCCAGTGATACAAAACCACTTCATGCTGAGTCCTTCCCTGTTCAGAATTCATGAGAGTACATGAACTGTGCTTCTGATACTGCACTGCTAACCTACAAATTAATTTCCACTTCTCAACGTGCATACCTCATTCTGAAATGTTACAGATTATGTTTTGTGCCAAATAAAGGACCAAGAAATAAACATCCCAGTCTCTACATTGGTATTTTGTAATCTTATATTCTCCATACCAAATGTCATGGTTTAGCTTTCCTTCTTTGTATTCTGGATGTCCCTGCTTCAAATCTTGGCCTGAAGACCAGCTGTCCTGACCTGAAACTTTTCTGAATTTCCTTGGACCCTTTAGGTAAATGTTGAATGAATGAATGAATGAATGTATGAGGAGTAGGCCTTCTTGGCCCTTGCACCATGACCTGCAGTGGTCTATTGTGCTTCCCCTTTTTAATTATCCCTTCAGCAATCCTGCTCTTCAGATGAGGCCTAGGATTTTGAGCGTGGGGATGTCAAAATAGTCACTTGGTTCCATAAAGTATTGACCCAAGTGACGTAGTCTTAAATAAGCTAATGCCTCACATTCACACAGGATATGTGTGGCTGTTTCGTTTTCTTCCTGACACCTTTCACAAGTGGGACTATCACTTAGTCCCAGTTTGAATAGGTGTCCTTTGAGGTGGCAGTGTCCTGTAAGTAGTCCTACCACCCATCGTAGCTGGTTCCTGTTTAATTTCAACAGTTCCTTTGCTCTTTTAATGGAAGGTCCTCATATGAGTCCCTTCGCTTGCCTGAGTCCAATTAAGGATCCCCAGTATTTCTTGTGTTTCATGTTAGTCCAGTCCCTGATTGCCCGTTTGGCAACTCCTATAGAAATGCCACAGGCTGGTTCAGGTCCTATGAATGGATGTTCAGCTCCAATCTTAGCTAATTGGTCTGCTCTTTCATTACCAGCAATACCTTCATGCCCCGGTACCCATATCAATTGTACCCTGTTATGTTTGGCCAGTTCCATGAGGGTTTGGTGGGAATCCAAGACCAATTTTGAATTGATCTGGTGTTTGTCAAGTGCTTAAAGTGCTGCTTGGCTGTCAGATAGAATGTATATGTTCCTATTTCTATCGTTCGTACCTAAATTCTCCATAATACATGCCTTAATGGTATATACTTCTACCTGGAATACTGTCACATACTCCCCAAGGCTGAAACTAAGTTTCTGCCTTGTGCCATGGCAGTACACACCAGCTCCAGTGCCTCTGTGTGTCTTGGAACCATCTGTATACCAGATCAGTCCCCCTTTTCTGTCAGGCTGAAACCCGTCTTCCCATTCACTCCTTTCAGGAAATCTGACTGTTAAGGGTTTTTCATATACATGTCTCAGTATCATTTTGTCAGACCCCATTTGTAATATGGGTTCTGTTTTCATGTCCTGAGTCATGTCTGCATGGCCAAAACCATCAGATCTAGGTTTCCATTGTCCACAGCACTGGAGACGGTAAATTCCTGCCCTGGCCTCTGCATCCATCTGCATATGCAGTGGGGGGAGTCCAAGGAGTATCTCCAGTGCAGCTGTTGGAGATGTTCGAAATGCTCCTGTAATAGCTAAGAAAGCCAACCTTTGCAATTTGCCAAGTTCTGTCTTGCTTGTCTTGAATTTAACTCTGGGCCACCATACTGTGACACCATAAGTAATTATAGGTCTCACAACCACAGTATATATCCAACATACAACGTGTGGCTGCAGTCCCAAAGTTTTACCAAACATGCCCCTGCATGTTCAAAAAGCCTTGTAGGCTTTGTTAATGACTTTGTCCAGCTGCTTTTTCCATGTCAGTCCCTTGTCTAATATTAGACCAAGGTACTTGACATCGCTGGAGAGGTGGATTATCTTATTGAAGAGAATCGGTTCCTTAAGACCCTTTACATTTCTCTTCCTAGTAAACGGTATGATTACCGTCTTGTTGGGATTGATGGAGAGACCTGTTCTTTCACACCATCGTTGGACCATGTATAGAGCTGCCTGAAGACGCTCTGATACAGTCGGAAGGAATTTTCCATTTATGAGGATTGCTATGTCATCAGCATATCCTGCTGTATAATACCCATCATCATTAAGTCCCCACAAGAGATCATCGACGACCAGGCTCCACAGCAGAGGCGAACGTATGCCCCCCTGCGGACATCCCCTAGACGCGGACACCCCCAAGGTTTCTCCCGATAATGTAGCAGCTATGATTCTGCTTTCCAGCATAGCATTGATCCATCTGCATATTGCAGGCTCTATGCCATGCCTTCCAGCAGCCTGTTTGATTACATCAAATGAGGTTCTATCAAAAGCTCCCT
>NW_019724742.1:3836667-3867294 GCF_002891405.2 Cryptotermes secundus
TACAGATTCAAAGATTTTATATTGGACTGTGTAGAAAAATGACTGAACCAAACAAACAGTGTGGAGAGGGAGAAAAGTCAAGGAATGAAGTGGATGACGAATTTATTGCGTCAGACTAGAGTGCAGTCACGCCTCCGCCCTCGACCTTGAAAAGGCCACCAGTGAAAGAGCCAGTAAATCGTCTAGAGGGTGGCTTGAAAATTCACAAAATGGTCCATGTTCCTCCCAGTAACAATAAGAAGAATGGTGGCCTGAGAAAGTGTCGCGTGAGTGCTAAGCACAAGGTTAGAAAAGAAACAAGTATCATGTGTGCAGGCTGTGGTGTGGCTCTCTGCAAACTTTCACGTTTCAATGTTTATCACATGAAGAAAAACTAATAAAGAGGTATGGAAAGGCATTTATTGCATAATATATTGTATTTTAATTAGTTCCTGAAAATTTCGTTTTTAAAAACCAATTTTTGTTGAAGTTGTTTAGGAAAAAGTAACTACATGCATTTTAGCGACATAAGGTTTAAAGGGCCTGCCAGGATGGGTGGGATTTAAATACCCTTCGCGCCAGTCAAAGAGTTAAGTTTCCCAGGCTTAGGGATAAACGTCACATTAACTTGCCTCCAGGCTATGGGGATGAAACCATATGCCACGCAGGCTCTGTATGCAGCATAGGTGTGCAATTAAAAGTTCTGCCCCATGCTGCAAAAGTGCCAGTACAATTCCATCTGTTCCCGCTGACTTAAATGGTCTAAAAGTATTTAGTGCCCATCTGATTTTTGGTTGGTTAATTATGACTCTGGCCAGGTTCCAATCTGCCCTGTTCATCTTGCTTTGGCAAGTGCCCAGGTTTTGCTGACCCTGCCCATCGTCCAAATTATCAATCAATTTTGACTCAGGAAAGTGAACTCTGAATAATTCGTTCAGCGTCTTGCTTCCTGTTTGAGTATACTGTCCGTTAGGCAGCTTAATTGTGCTGACCTTGTTGGTCGCCTGTTTTGCCATGATCTTCATGAGTATGGCACCGTCTGGTACATCATTAATCTCCTGGCAGTGCCTCCTCCATGAGGATTGCTTGGCTTTCCTTATTTCTTTATTGTAACAGGTAAGGGCTTCCTTGTAGGTGTCTCACTGCCCTGTTCTTTTAGCTGTATTAAACAGCCTTCTTGTTTTGGTTCTAAGCCCACTCAGCTGTTTATTCCACCAAGGAGCTTTCCTTGGTCCGTGAGTGGTCTTATCTGGACAATTCTGATTAAAGGACAAGATAATAGCCTGTTGCAACTGGTCAACGGACCAATCACCATCCTTTATTGTGGATATATTTTGCGAGATGGTCCCTAGATTTACTTTTAGGTCATCTTTGTAAGACTCCCAGTTGGTTCTCTTAGGATTCCTATAAGTAGCTTGATTTACTGTAATGTTGATTATTTTAAAGCATATATATCTGTGATCCGATAGGGACGGCTCATCAGATACATGCCAATTGCTTACCAGGTTTCCTATGTTATTTGTTCCTAGTGTCAAATCAATAACCTCCTTCCTATTGCAAACCACAAAGGTAGGTTCGTTACCATGGTTAAGAATATTCAGGTTTGAACTCACCAGAAATTCCATAAGGCTCTCTCCCCTTGGGTTAGTGCCGGTGCTCCCCCACAAAATGTGGTGCGCGTTGACATCACACCCAATGATGAGTTGCTTTTTCCTGCTAAAGCAGTAGTCTATGATGTCCCTCATCTCCTTAGTTTGTGGTGGTTCATCCAAGTCATATGGAAGGTAGACTGAAGCAACAATCAGCTCCCTGCTGCCTCCTTGATACGTGTATGTTATCCTTACTGCTGTTGTATCCCTAGAACAGAGCTCCAAGAAAGGCAAGGCATTAACATGATTCGTGATATAAACACAAGATTTTGCATTATTACTGGGTGCAGCAGAGTAAACTGTTCCACCTGTGTTAGTCAGGCCCCTTATTTGACCCTTGTATATCCAAGGTTCCTGAATAAGTGCTATATCTGCCTTTCCCTCAGCTAGTTGCTGGCAGAGAGTTGCCGTGGCAGCTTTGCTGTGGTGTAGGTTAATCTGAAGAAATTTCATTTTGTTTGTATGTGTTGTGCATGTGTATATGTATTATGCGTATTAAAAACTATTGTTTTTCTGTAAAAAGCTATTGGCTTCAGGTCAGTGGTTTGTGTAGAGGGAAATGTCTGCAAAAACAGTGATATCTGCCATTAGCAGTGCAGCAGGCCCAAACCTGTTATCACAAATGGTGATAGTGGCCCATACCCTGTTACTGCAATGGTGGCAATGATACTGCCAACCTTGCCAAAACAATTGGTGGCAGTCTATGCAGAATCTTATAATACATGTATATAGTTGGAGCTACTGATAGTGCAGTTAAATAAACCATAAATAAGTATGACCACCTCACCGCCATCTGTGGGGACCTCAGTATTCAGGCACCAGTTAGAACCCAGGTCAGTTCATGTGGGATTTGTGGTGGACAGAGTGACACTAGGGCAGGTTTTCTCTTAGTACTTCAATCTCCCCTGCCAATTTTCATTCCACCGACTACTCGGTACTTGTCACCATCTACCATTTATGGCTGGTATAATTGGCCAAATAGTGGCCAATTTACAAAGTGGAACGTCTTGTCCCACTGCAAGAAACTAAAAAAGAAGTTAGAATATAATGTGTATGCATCTTCTGGTAAGTCCACTTAGAAAATGTGATAACTGTATGAAGCAGGTGTCATTTCCATTGAGGGAAGCTACTTCAAAACCTACTTGTGATACTGATTCAGTCAGCATACAAATGGAAACAGTGTGTTGTAACAGTATGTACACAGTGAATACAATGAAAATATTATCACTGTGAAGCTTACTGAAGTAGCTGGGGGGGAGAAATAAAAAAACACACACACACACACACACACACACACACTGCCCTGAAGCTTTAAACACAGGATCTGCAAAATTATTTGGCTATAGGTTGTAGTCATAAACTACAAGAACGCAGCCTTCTCACGGTTTTTTCGCTTGCTTCTTCAAACCGAAGTCACATACTGGCAAACTTATAAAAAGGTTGCACATGGGCCAATGTATTGTATCTTTCGGCCTCTAGACTAAAACCGAGCATAGAGTATTGGTA
This sequence comes from Cryptotermes secundus, assembly GCF_002891405.2. Lineage (NCBI taxonomy): Eukaryota > Metazoa > Arthropoda > Insecta > Blattodea > Kalotermitidae > Cryptotermes > Cryptotermes secundus. The sequence goes on from NW_019724742.1 coordinate 3,839,802, forward strand.
AAAGTGTTTTTAGAGAACAAAAATAGCGCTAGATGTGGGAATACTGCTACCGTACTATAATAATAATAATAATAATAATAATACATTCTGTAACAGATTATGTTATGAGCATTTTATTTTTGCCCACTATTTTATAATTTTTCCGAAGTGGACTTCACCCGTGTCGCATAGTTTAGAGGGGCTCGCACTCACCCTTTCTTGCCGGACGCGTGACTCATAATAAATGGANCAGAAGGCCACAAATAAGGCCCATGTGATAATTCAGCCAGGGATTACACCCGAAAACTCGTACTCCGTTACGGCTACGAAACTGTAGCGCAGGTCATGTGCGATAAGAAATAAGTCCGTGATTAAGAGCGATGGAAGTGATAAGACGTTATCATTTCCAAGCGGAAAAATTACGGTATTTTATTCGTAGCTATGTGCACTTGTGAAGCAGGCCCGTATAGAGTTGTCCAAAGAACGAAATCATGGAATTTCTGTTGGGTGGAGTTGCAGCAGTAGGCGCAGGTTTCTGCACAAATCCTTTAGATGTCATTAAAACGAGACTACAATTGCAAGGTGAATTACAAGCTCGAGGAATGTATACCGTTCATTACAAGGGTTTTTTTCACGCGTTTTATGCAGTTGCGAAAGCAGATGGAGTTTTAGCACTGCAGAAAGGACTTGTACCAGCATTGTGGTATCAGCTGTGTCTGAATGGCGTGAGGTTAGGAACCTACGACTTCGCAGAAAAAAGAGGATGGACGACTAACAGTGCAGGCCAGACATCTACACCGAAGTGCATCGTTGTTGGAGCATTGGCCGGATGCGCGGGTACCTTGACTGGAAGCCCGTTTTATTTGGTAAGGTTTATCAGTTTCCATCGTATTCAGCGCTTAAGAAAATTTAAGGGACATTTTAGGTATCACGGATAACGAAATAGAATCGAATGTCGAGACATACAAGCACAATTATTTGTTTCAACTTTACTAAAATAACAGTGAGGTAACACTTGACACCCACAAACCGATTCAGAAGACAATATTGACGATAATGAGGGTTGCAGTTGGGGAGGAATTTAGATATGCACACTGATACACTAACCATTAAGTTCCACCTTCTGTATGAAATACAAAAAAATGGACAAAAGTGTAATTGTGAGGATAACTGCCTTATGGAATATGACTGTTTGGTCTAGTAAATGCTCACCAGTATTTTGGATTAACTTCTTTCATCTTCAGAAGAAACGTCATAGTTCACCGTGAAGATATTTCTCTGTAATGTCACAACATTCACACGATTATGTATTTTTTTTTATGGATGGGTTATTTAATAATGGTTTTTCAGACTAGACTGTAGGTGCCACATCCCAGAATACTGTGCTCTTCATAGTCACTGCCATGAGAACCTTAAACCTCACATAAACTGTAAAAGATAAAAAGGTAAAGTTATTCCTGTGCCTAATTAATTAAGCACTACTCCATGAAGATGTATGGAGAAATGGATGTATAGATCCACATTTTCTTGACTGGTTAGAGGTGAGTAGTCAGCTTCATGTCCCAGCCGCTTTACCCCTGGGAAAGAGCCCCAGGTACACATCATGTAGGCGGTAGGGTGGATCCCAGAGCCAGTCTGGACGACGTGGAGAAGTGAGAATTGTTGTCCCTACCAGGACTCAAACTCTGACCTATCAGTTGTCCAGCATGTAGCTAGTTTCTATACTGACTGTGCTATCTAGGCTCCTCACGTAAACTGTAACTGTTCTACATTTCCTTCTCTGACACTTTAAGCTCATGTAATATTTGTTACTGGGTCTTCAGTTTTACAAGCTGCAGTGACTGATGTAATGCAGCTATTTGCAGAATCTGAGGGTCAGCTTTACCCCCAGAAAAAAAAACCCTGGTACCCATTGAATAGAAGGCTTCTGAACTGGTATGAATGATGTAGGGAAGAGAAATGTCTTGCCCCTGTTGGAACTCAAACTCTGACCCCTCAGTCATCCAGCCCATAGCCAGTTGCTGCAGTCTCTTCGTGTCATATAGTAAGATACTTAATATCCTAGCCTTTCCTACCAAAACCTTAAATCAAGATAGCCTATCCATGCCAAGATTGAAACCCTGGACATCTCAAATGTACACAGCAGTAGTGCTTACTGTTAAGTGGTGACATTCAGTGAAAGTATTCATAGACATTATTCATGTCATGCTTGCAAATGGAGAGGGTGGCCACCAGATATTAAGGGTAGCTGTAAATATGTTGAACAAGCAGTTGCAGACAGCCAACAAGGGCAGTTCTTCAGTCTGTGAGTGCAGTATGCAGCTAACTGTCCTTTTTGGTGTAAACTGACAAACATGTTGTGAAATGTCACAAAGGGCCCCTCAGAAGAACTAGTTTCAACTGACTCAGGATAGGGTCCAGTGGCCAACTTGTGAATTACATTAATAAAGCTTTGTTTTCCATAAGAACATAATTTCTTGACCGTTTGAGTAGCTTTTCAGCCTGGACTGGAATTAGTCCATCACATTTTTGGCGATTTTCTGTATGTTCAGGTGAAAACACATCTACAGTCACAGGCTGCAGACAGCATTGCTGTTGGCTACCAGCATGCACATACGGGATGCACTAGTGCATTATGGAAAATCTATCAAGAACATGGTATTCTGGGACTCTGGCGGGGAGCATTTGGAGCTATGCCTCGGGCAAGCATTGGTTCTGCCTCTCAGCTTCTGTCGTTCTCCCTCTGCAAAGACTATGTTGGAAAATATGAGGTAACTATTGCTGTATTGCAGAAGTAATGAATGTGTATATTACTAAATAATATTTATTGGAGATAATTTAAATTAGAATTGATGCAGAAAGCCAGAGATTTTTTGAGATATGCAGTGCCAGTTGTTGGCAGCCTTACTTTGGAATTTTACTTTTAGTAAACTTCATATTTGTTTCCATCTTCCCTGCAGCTTGCACTAGAAGTTTTAATTTCAAAATTTTAATTTTTAAAGCTCTTAATCCTTTCACTTTATTTGTCCTGTTTCGTACAACACACACACTATGCATGAAAAGGAAATTACACTTCAGAATTCAGAATTGAATCATAAAATTGTAAAAACCTGTTATGACAGTGTATAAATTGCAGCACTTTTGTCAGAACAATTTTAACACACCTGATGGCCAAAAACATGTTATTAGAAATATGACAAAGTGAAAGAATTAAAGAGTTCTAAAAATTGAATTTCGAATTTTAAAACTTCTAGTGCAAGTTGCATGGAAGATGGAAACAAACATGTGGAAAGGATACAGTGCAACAGGATGCTGAAATACAACATTTTAGTAAACCACTTTATACATGTGCAATATGAACACATAATGGACACTTCTCAACTATCACTTGCTTCAAACATTGATTCCCTTTTCATTTTAATGAATTTTTATGTGGGAAATTCTTGCTGAAAGATGTAAACAAATTATAAATTCGAGACTCTCAGCCAGTTAAAATTGTCACTTTTCCAGAAAATGAAAATAAGTTTTTGATGTGTTTCATTAAATATCAAAGAAATTCTCTTAAGAGTGTTTGCCTGCTGAAAGTTTTCCCTCTTCTAGGATTTGGTTTCTGTCGTCTTGTACCAAACAGTGGCTCAGTGTTCACGCCTTCCTTGTATTCATGAGGGATTCATTCCAAATATCGGACTTGACACCTGATTTCCTAAAGAAGGTTTTATGGTTTTTATAATTTTGTCAAGGTGGATTGAGGATTAGTGTCTTGGAATAGACCAAAACTACTTTTGGCCCTGCATTACCCATGTGATTATACATTGCATTCTTATATCATTAGTGCTAAGTAGTCTCTACATTTAACCCTTTGACTACCAAGCCCCACCACAGAACTCCCTGCTGGAAATGCCAAGGTTGTGTTGGGGAAAATGCAGTTGCACAGAGAAACCCTACAGTGCTTTTAACAGATGACTATCAGAAACACAGATATTTCATACGAAAGCTCATTCTCTCCTCCAAGCATCAGTATGCATCACTTGATGCCATCAGTTGACAAAAATGCTATACTGATTGATTAGCAAGATTCCAGTGTTTGGCTGTGCCAGCACCCTGAGCCCATCTGGTCAGTATGTGGTGTGTAAAGGGCTATGTTATTTGTGAGCTGACAATGGTCTTGTTGCGGTTATGCAATTGTAAATTTGCCTTGTTAAGAGTTATCTTCAAATTAGTACTTAAATCTGTCATACCACAGTGTATCATTTTTTAGATGTTTCTTACCACAGAAAACTTTTGCTCCTGAAATACTGTACTCAGCATCTCAGTGAAGAGAATACTGCACCTGCTGTAACAAATTGAAACACAACTGACAGACCTGGAGCTGTTAACTCAGGAAGCAATAGTGATGGTTCCTGCGAAGTAGTGGTACCAGAGAAAATAAAGTGATGACATGATTGGAACAACAGACTGTCAGTCAAGACCTTACTTTTCTGCATCTGGCCAGTATTAAGCAGTGCCTTCCGAATGTGGTCATCACTTCTGACATACTATATCATGTGTTTTTTTTTTTTCTTTTTAAGAAGGCACAAATGTAACTAATATGCTGGGGGATCTTTGCCAGTAGAGTTGGTGAAATGTAAGTCTGAAATGTACCTTACATTTCATATAGTTATTTTAGTAAGGTAAAAGGTAAAGTCCCTGTGCTAAACTAATTAAGCACTAAGCACTATGCCATGAAGGTGTATGGGGGAGTGGATATATAGATCCACATTTTTCTTGAACTCAGCACTAGTTGGAAGTGAGTAGTGAGCTTCATGCCCCTGTCACTTTACCCCCAGGGGAAAAGCCCACAGTACCCATTGGATAGGAGGTTAGGTGGACCCCAGAGCTGGTCTGGATGACATGGAGAAGAGAAAATTCTTGACCCTACCAGGACTCGAACTCTGACCCCTCTATCATCCAGCCTGTAGCCAGTTGAGGTATTTTATTTACTGTATGAATGTTGTACACATAACAGGGAATCCAAAATTAGGTTAATGTCAGTTTCACATGGAGTATGGGTAGCATATAATGCAGATATTGACGCTACAAGTCTGGGGTCTCTTGTATTGTGAACACAACCTGTAGTCAAGATGATTTGTTGGTTATGTGGAACATAATTAACATGGTTTGCTTTCCAGAATGGCTGTGATAGTGATGACTGCAAATTTCTTTGTGTAACATGGCACGAATACATCTGTCTGAATTTCTTAATGTCGGATAAGACAGGCAGTTCAATGTGGTCTGAACATCCAACAGCAAAGATGTGAAGCTCTCTCGTATCATTGATACACATAGCCTGTAGACATAAATAGCCTTCAGTTCCTTTAAGAAAAAAATGTGTGAAATGATGATGTTCCCCTGTTTCCCCTTTGAAACCTCCTGCCTAAAAATCACATGGGGTTGACTGTAAGCACATTTTGTAATTCAATCATGGCTTTCTCACAGTGAACTTCAAAATTTGTTGTCTGTTATTATTTCAGACTTTTGCCAAGAGGCCTTTACTGAACACTTTTGTGTCCAGTATGGTGGGTGGAATTGTTGTAACTTTGTGTATGACACCGTTTGATGTCGTCATGACTCGCTTATATAATCAAGGTAATGTTCATATTTTCTCACAAGTTTCAGTCCTATCATGCAATACTTAATTTTGAGAAATGTGCTTGAATATTAGCGGAACTACATTCACATCTGGTTGTAGAAGTAAAAGTAAATTAGGGACACAGTGACTGTAGCAGTTAAGTGATAGAACTTATGCAATGCACTATGTTATGTGTGACCAGTTCACTACCATATTAGCGGTAGTGCATTCAGTTGTCCTTGTAACCAGGCTTAAGATGCACTGTAGGTGAAGGTCATAGTACTTGTCTTCATTACCTTGGTACCAACAAACTTCTGGTTATAATGCATAATTGAAAGGACTTACAATTAAAACTGTTGGTCTGCCTGTATCAGCAGTGAGCTCTGTCCATGATAATAATGATAAAATAAAATAAATACACTTTGGAGGTACTGACCAAGTATAATAAATTATTACTTTTTTGAGATACTTAGTTATTCCACAATCAAGGACCCTTCGCTTCCACTGGGCACACTCAGTATAGTAGGCTTGTGCATTTGTCATTACCCCATGTACTCATTGCATCTTATGACATGATGGCTGAAAGCCGGAATAGCGGAATGAATAGGCACGGCCGTTGCTAGGCAACAGTGCAGTAAACATGTTTCTGCAGTAACAGATGCTGATAACAGTGGAGGACATGGTGTGTTCTGTGTGGTCCATGCTGAGGTTATATAACAAGGACCAAATGGACAAATAAGTTAAGGCATAACCTGCTGCAGAAGCCTGTATTGACAGAAAACCTTTGCATATCTCATATAAATGTTACTTAGCATAGTACAGTGACAAAGGGTGCACAGAGCCCATGGTGGCCTGGGCACTGTCACAGCTTGGCTGTACTCATGCTGATACTACAATGCACAAATGTAGTACCTACACAGAATGGTCAACCCCTCCCTCGTCATAGATGAGGCTCCATTTCTAAACACATATAAGTTTAGGAGAGAATAAATATCTTGGTCATGGATCTCGAGGGAACTGAAGCCACAAATGACTGTGCTGGTGAAGCCTAGCAGCAATTTAACCAAAATGACCAAAACACCAGTCAGTGACAGGAGGTTGGAGGAAACTACATAATGAGAAGCAACTTGTACTCTCCTCCAAGTGTAATTAGATTGATCAAGTCAAGGAGGATGAGATAGGAAGGGCGTGTAACATGAACTGGGGAGAAGAGGAGTGCATATAGGATATTGGTGGGAAAGCCAGAAGGAAAGAGACCACTGGGAAGACCAAGACATAGGCGGGTGGACAATATTAAAATGGATGGGATCGTATGGATTGGATTGATCTGCTTCAGGATAGGTACCAGTGGAGGGCTCTTGTGAACACGGTAATGGCACTGTGGGTTCCATAAAATTTTGGGAAAAATGTTGGGACATATTAAAAGCATTGAATAGGATGAAAATCACATGAAATTTTGTTCCATAAGGGTTTTCCTCATCCACGTAGCAAGTTAATGTAACACTCCATTCCCCATACATGTCAGGTAATGGAAGTTTTCTGTATGTGGCTGTAGAGTCTCATGTAATAATGTCTGGTTGTATAAAACTGAATTTAGAAACTTCTGGGTGTGGCTTCAGGCATTTCCCCCCCCCCCCAAAAACTTNTCTGTGACTTACCTGCCACCCTCTGACTTTTTTTGTATTGCTAGTGGGGTGGGACTAAGTCCCTTGTACTGCAGCCACTTCTGGCCTATTGTACCAGCCCCAGATGATAGGTGAGGGTGATTGTGGAGCAATTGGTGGAATGAAGATTGACAGGGGAAACCGAAGTACTCAGAGAAAACCTGCCCCAGGGCCACTTTTTCCACCACAAATCCCACTTGAGCAGACCCGGGATCGAACCCAGGCTGCCGTGGTGGGAAGCCAGAGACTAACCTCTTGAGCTATGACACAGCCAGACCCTCTGACTTGGTCTCTTTGTATGCAGAAACATTAAAACAGCAAAGATTAGGGGGTACACAAGTATTTATATGCTGAAACATTCATATTTTCACGATTTTATGGAGCGACTGTGGACGGGGCTTTGATTGGTAATTGGATTTGTTAGCGGCCTCCGTAGTCTAGAGGTAATGTTCCCACCTCATGACTCGTGGTACGCGGGTTCAAACCCGGCAGAGGTCATCGAATTTTTAAGGGCGGAAAAATTCAGGGAACAAGTCCTCCGGGAGGGACTTTAAGCCGTGTGTCCCGTGTCGTAGCTTTACGGCACATAAAAGGACCTCATATATCCAAAGGAGGTCACTGAGCCAAATTCAAGGACGTTTCCCGCCCAACAGTAGTCTCTAAAGCCTCTGATAGTTGGGGGAAGTATTATAGACACCACCAAGCCAGTGGAGGCCGAACTCGCTGGCTCGGCGGGACTGATGGTATGCACCAATATCGGTAGGGTATAGAGACTGGTAGAATATCATAGAGGGAAGCACAATGGACCAGTACTGGTCTAAGTGCATGGGGAAACCCACCCTCTCCAATAACTAACTAACTAACTAATTGGATTTGTTGAACACTTCCAGATTGTAACTACAAACAACTATAGCCCTATCACTAATTCACCCACTCTGCGGTTCACTACAGCATGAACTAAGTCTTCTCAGTCTGCTGTATGTTCATTAGTTGTCTGGTAATGGCTTCAAATGTCATAGATCCTTCCTTGTTCACAGCTTTGCATCCATGCTGGCTGTCACCTGTCTCACTGCGGCTCTTGAACTGAACTAACTGCCTTCCAACCACCAAACTATCAATTCAGTTTGACTCCACTCTGCTAACAGAACTCAACTCAGTCAGTTGAGTGATATGGCCTCAGAGCGGACCCAACAGAAAACATCTTTCCTCTCTTGGTGTGGGTGGCATGATATCACGTGTTCCATTGCAGCAGCACTGTCCACCTGGTGATGGATCACATGGCAACATCTCTTCTCGCAGCTCTTGTATTATTGCATGAAAACAGTGCCCATGTGATGTGTTGCTCTGTTACATGTGCAATCATTGTTACACTCATAAGTTGTTTACTGTGCCATAACCCAATAACAGCTCTCTATGTACTACAGTATTTAACAATGCTAACAACTGTTGCTTGACCATCTACTTTGTTAGGGAAGGGTAATTATTTTGACTGATAGTGATGCTATTTCTCTGATGTGTGTTCCAGGTACTGATGTGCAGGGACGAGGGTTGCTGTACCAGGGTGTAGTGGACTGCTTCATAAAGATGTGGAAGACAGAAGGAATCCATGGATTTTTCAAGGGGTTCATTCCAAACTATATACGTCTTGGACCACATACTGTTCTTTGTTTTGTATTTTGGGATTCACTTAGAGAACTTCGAAGTAAATTCATGAGTAGGCAGCATATGGAAGATGGAAATGTGGAAACTGTACAGACATAATAACTAGCTCGTTGCCTTCTGATTGCCATGTATTTAATGCTTTAATGCTAGAGACATAAAGATAGGAAACATATGTTTTGAAAAGGTGGCACAGTTCAGGCATTTGAGAACAACAGTAACAGATCGAGACCTTATTTTGGAAGAAATTAAGAGGCAATTGAACTCGGGTAATACTTGCTACCATTCAGTCCAGAACCTTTTGTCTTCTCGTCTGTTGTCCAAAAATATAAAAATTAGAATATACAAAACTATAATTTTGCCTGTGTTCTGTATGGGTATGAAACTTGGTCTCTGACATTAAGGGAGGAACATAGACTGAGGGTGTTTGAGAACAGGGTGTTGAGGAGAATATTTGGACTGAAGAGAGATGAAGTGACAGAAGGTTGGAGAAAACTGCATAATGAGGAGCTTCATAACATGTACTCTTCTCCATGTATAATTAGAATGATCAAGTCAAGGAGGATGAGGTGGGCAGATCATGTAGCACGAATGGGGGAAATGAGGAATGCATATAGGATATTGGTGGGAAAGCCAGAAGGAAAGAGACCACAGGGAAGACCAAGGCGTAGGTGGGTGGACAATATTAGAATGGATCTTAGGGAGATAGGATGGGATGGTATGGACTGGATAGATCTGGCTCAGGATAGGGACCAGTGGAGGGCTCTTGTGAACATGGTAATGAACCTTTGGGTTCCATAAAGTGCTGGGAAATTCTTGAGTAGCTGCAGAATTGGCGGCTCCTCCAGAAGGGCTCAGCTCCATGAGTAAGTAAGTAATGCTAGAGACAAGTCTGTACTACTCTGTAGGAATGTAATCACTCTTTATTCTGGGAATCTTACAAAGCCCGTAAGTTCACTCTTTGGAAAAAAATGAGATTTCTTTAATGTTAGAAGTGTGTAGTAATGACAGTATCCACTGTACTCTAAAGGGTTAATTTAATGTTACCTGACTGGTCCAACTGAAGCCAAAACAGGCTAATCCCAACTATGAGAGTCACTTTGGTCAAAAAAGAAATATTCATCTTGGTGGGAGCACTCGCACCTTCTTCTGAACTGTGGCCACATTTCTTAGTAGCGAACAACAAAGTAAATGTTACATTTGTCGTAGTACACCCGAGCTTCCCGTCTTCTGCTAAAGGTTTACGTAAGTTTTACATAATAAGTTGAAGTTAGGTTTTATAATTATTCAGTAATCTTCCTTCAGATCTTTATGGTTCCAGATCCATCACATAGAAACAGTACCACATTAATGTGTAATGTGAATATCGTCATGTGTATTAGTGACTGTAGATTGAGTTTTGATTGGTGAATTGATTTATTGAGAACTCGCAGGTCATAACTACAAATAATTATAAGAATCTCACTGGTTTACACACTCTAAAGATTACTGTAACTACAGCATACAAAATAAAATCTTTGTCTCCTTTCACTAGTCATTGCTTGGCAATAAATCTTAGCTGATTAACACTTCACAGCTGAACACTCTACTATTGAATTGCCTTCTGAATTCTCTTACAAATTATTCATTCTTCTCTGTACAGCTGCTTATATAGTCTAGCAGTAACCATGGAAAATGTCTGTTGCCTGTCTACTGCCACCGAAACGCACCTTGTACTGAACTGGTTTGTAGGAATCTACCTTCGTAGCAACATGTGTTAATTCCAGGGCAACGCTCTCTCTTTCAAGAATTTATAACTTTCATTTGCTTATCCATGGAAATGTTTGTTTAACATCTATTGATGGTTTGTGTTTAAGAATCATATCTCAGAGGAAATGTGTCGCCATTTCATTTCCTAGAAACGCCTGTATGCCACAATATGTTTATTTACATCATTTGAATGCCCAAGCATGCAACAGTCTCCCAAGTTTATACCCAGACTAGCCCGCCCTGAGTTTCTTCATGTTTGTATTTAGAGAGCAATCATTTTAGAACGTCCCCCAAATCAGTGAGGTGCTGAGGTGGAAGAGTTATGCTAGTTCCACACAGTCGGGTTGCAGAGGCTCAGATGTTGAGGCACTTGTGTTGGGGAATAAGTTTTCACATGCCTTTGTCAAAGTCTGACATCTGTGAGCTTAGCCATGTTTTGTATTGCAAAACGATAAGAAAACTGTGTAAAATAATTCAGAACAAAAGGCATGGAATGCTGATATCTGGTGTAATGTTTCTCTATGACAATGCATGTCCACATACAACTGCTTCCACTCAAGTGCTGCTGGAGCATTTCAACTGGGAGTTGTTTGATCTCCCTCCTTGTAGCCCTGTTTACCTACCTGAAGACGTGGTTTGGATCACAGCACTTCAGCGATAATGAGGAGTCTTCAATACGAGAAGTGTCTCAGTTCCAGCAGTGACTACTTTGAGGAGTAGTGTAAGTATGTACATATTATTTGTATATGATAAATTTTCTTTTTTTAATTGCTTGTTTTGTTAACAGCTCACTGGAGGTTACTTTCTGAATAGCCCCTGTATCTTGGTGTGCTGGGCATCATAATGAAACGTAATGAAAGACATTTTCTGACCGATTTTTAATGATGTTAATAAAAGCTTAGGTGAGTGTTTTAATGAGCGGCTGCAAAAATCTTCCCTCCCTCTTCACTTCTTCCTCTGCTGTTGGCTTTCTTCACTAATTTCTTTTTCACAAAAATCCTACTGGTTTTGAACCAGGTACCTTCTGAACACTAAGCTGATGTCTTACCCCTGGACCACCAGCAGCACAGAAATTTATTTTCTTTAATCTTCCTCTTAAGCTACATCTTCGAGTATAATTAGAGAAAAATCTTATTAACTATATTTGTATTTTATAAAACTTTTGTTGGTTCCGAACCTCGGAACTCCTCCACAGTCTTACCCATAGACCACCAACACCACAGAATATTGCTTTCTTCAATCTTCCTCTTATGTTACACCTCAAACCGTAATTCCAGAAAAATTCTTATTAATCCATTTCTGTTTTACAAAACTTTCGTTGGTCCCGAATCTTGAAACTTCTCACTACGCCAGTGCTTTACCAATAGGCCACCAATAGCACGGAAAATTTTTTATCTTTAATCTTCCTCTTATGTTACATCTCGCTATATAAATTCATAAAAATCACATTACAAAAGTCCTTGTGGTCTCGAACCACTAACCTTTTATTCACAACACTGGTACCTTACCTCTAGACCACCAGAACTATGGTACAGTTTTCTGCGATCCTCCTCATATTCTACAACTTGGTTTACTCGTATAGCTGCAGAAAAATCGTATTTATTTATTCACTTTTCAATTTCTATTGACAAAAGACACCGTGGTCTCGAACTCGGTACCTTCCCAATACTACGCCAATGTCTTAACCACGTACCCCCAGATCTATACAAATTTGTTACCTTCACCTTCCTCATATAGTACGACTTATTTCCTACATGCACAAATTTCTTAAATTTTTTTCTCATGAAAATAGTCATGTCTTCGAACCACGTATTTTCTAAACCATACGCCAGTGCCTTACCAAAGGACCGCCATGGTTATGACAAGTATTTGCCTTCGTGTTCCACATATCCTACCGCTTCGTTTCTACCTTTACAAAATTCCTCTTCTTGCTTCATTTCAAAGTAAATTTATGACTGACGGTTGGCCAGTCACTTTCTCTTAATTTAGAGCCCATTCAGACGCCCTTGACCAGATCTTAGTCTTGAAGCAGCTTCACTGTTTGGCCTTTAATAGGAATCCTTTCTGATGACAAGATGGGCCTATCGCTTCTCACTTGTCACAGTTAATTCCTTTCTATATTTCGTCCTTCCTCCTCCAATCTACATGTCACGACCTCTACAACTATACATATATATACTGCACATGGCTTTTTTGGCAATATATATAAGCCCCCTGTCAGTCCACAACAGATTCTGCCTTATTTTCATTAGCTCATACTGGACCGGCAATTTAGTCACCTAAACAATCGTACACAGTGTAAGCTTCACAGCCACAAAATTTAAGCCTCGTGTTTTGTCGGGCTTCGCCTTATCCAGTTTTCCGACCATTTGCATTTTTATGATCTTCTGTGGCTTCTGGTTGCTGGCCGCTCTACACTTTGGGATATTGCTGTTGTTGCGGAGAACCTTGATTTCTAAGCGCTGCACTTTCAAAACGTGTGTATTTGCTGCAAATCCCAAGGCAAGCATATGTCATTGCATATGTCTGTGGACGGTACATTTCATCTTAGAGCTTAATTGCTCACTTTTCAATGAAGGAGATGCCCTAATAAATGTTGTGAAGGCATTGACTTCGATTGTTTCTGTATCTAATCCTCTTACCGAAAAATATACAGATATTGTACATGACTCACGAAGGGGTTCTTCGTCCGTTCAATGTGAGATGACACTCAACCAATCTAACTCTCTTGATATAAAATTTCATTTCTTTTGTTCCAGCGCTCACACTGCATCTCAATCGCGCCTCTGAATTTTCTCGCGGCAAACATGTGCTAACAGACTTCATTATACTAACGGAAATTTTAATTTGAACTTATACCCACTGTTGTATGGTCCCTGGCCGCAGAGAAATCTCCACTGCGTCTTATAGCCACCCAGCTGTACGTTTACGGCCATGAAATTCATTATTGCCTACAGGTATGGAATTCTACATGAATGGCATACATCAGGACCAAGTTCATTGTGCTGACTCCCTGCAAACAGCTGGTCAGTCCCCGAAGAATTACCATTTCATGGAACCTACAACGTCACTGCATTGTTCTCACAGAACTCACTGCCCTTATTCTCAACTACACGACTCCTGCGTTAACTTCCCGGGCCTCCTCATGTGGGATTTGTGGTGGACACAGTGTGGCACTTTGACCGATTTTCTCCAAGTACTTCAATTTCCCCTGCCAATCTTCGTTCCACCAACTGCTCTACAATCACCATCATATAGAGATATTGGGTTTTTGGACTTTATCCATCATCCTGATTTTAAGATAACTAAGAAAAACACAACGTTTCGGAAACTGTTTCCGTCCTCAGTTGAGGGAAAACACCTATTCTGTTGGGTGCCTTAGAAAGAGCTAGCCTCAATCACCCAGTCCTTCAATTTATCCTACCAAAATACCCTTTGTATTCCTCTCCTGTGACTGACATGCCCTTGGTTCTTGTTTATGTGTAGGTAAGAATGAAGAGGCATTACTTTATAATTGACTTGCAAAGTTCAGGTTATCCACCTCAGTGTGAAACTCTGAGAAGCCGAATCAGTATTAGGATTGAATGTTCGTAGGGCTATTTATGTAATTTCTTTACCTATTTCATTTTCGTTACATTGTTATTCACTTTTGTTGTTATAGGTGTATTCCTTCTCTTACGTTTGCCATATAATGCTATCTGTACTGAACTGGTGAATATGAACATAAGATTTTCAATAGTAATTGCATTTCTTTAAGATATATTATTAATTTTTGGTATATAATCGTATCCAATACTGAACTGGAAGATGAATAGTTACCAGATTTTCAGTATTCATTACACTTTTTTGTAAGATATGTTACTTTTACCATATAAACCTTTCCATTACTGAACTGGAATATTAATAGATACCAAATTTTCAGCATTCATTATATTTCTTTAAGATATGTTATTACTTCTGCCATATTATTCTGCCCAGTACTGAACTGGTGAAGATGAATATATCACATTTTCTTATTTCATTAAATGCAGTCTTAATCTTGTTGACAAGAGTGTATTTCACATTCTCAAATTCCATCATTCTAATGAAAATAATAAATGGGGACATGAGTATTGTTGCTTACAATACATGATTTATAATGCTTAAATGTAATCGAAAAACTGTCATCTGTATGGCTTTCAAGTGTAAGTAATGAGGAAATTATGGGGTTTAATACATGTATCTCTGATGGAAACAGAAGTTTCTTTCAAGTTTCCCCACCTTCAGCTTTCCTAAATACAAGTATTCGTGTATGTTACAGTTCACAATGTTCAGTGCCTAAGGTTAAAGTGATGTTTCGTGTGAAAGAAAGGTTATGACTTTCCAGGCACTGGTGAGAAACTTTCTCCAGATAAATAATTTGCAACCTAATCTCTTGTACTCCAGAGCTGCAGAGGCTCTTATTCCATTGTTATTTTTTTTGGAAAGGGTGGGGACCAAGTTTAATAGCACTTCACTCAAATCCAACCCAGAGGATATGGATCAAGTGATTTTGAACTTACTTATGGAGCTGGGCCCTTCTTGAGAACCCGCCAATTGCGCAGCCACTCAATTTTCCAGCCTTTTATGGAACCTGAAGTTTCATTACTGTGTTCACAAGGACCCTCCACTGGTCCCTATCCTGAGCCGGATCAATCTAATCCATACCATACCATCCCATCCTATCTCTCTAGGATACATTTTAATATTGTCCACCCACCTACACCTTGGTCTTCCCAGTAGTCTCTTTCCTTCTGGCTTTCCCACCAATATCCTATATGCATTCCTCGCCTCCACCATTCGTGCTACATACCCTGCCAACCTAATCCTCCTTGACTAGTGATACTGAACACAGTTCAAAAATAGAAATAGGTTTGAGGGGGGGAACCTCTGCAGTACAAGAGATCTGGTTATAAAAGTATTTATTTCTTCTCAAGCGAAGAAAGGATTTGTGGGGGTGAGCACTCAAAATAGTTGCTATGTTAGCATCCCTTCTTTCCGATTGTGCTCTCGGCCCTGTCGGCCATTTTACATTTAGTTAATGTAGGATGCGTAGTGATGGCAGCAGCATTGCGCAGTGTTGTCATGGCGGCCATGTTGCTCTCCAATAACGTGGGGCTGATACGGATCACTTGGTGCAATAAGAATTGACAGGGGAATCGGAAGTACTTTGTCTACCGCAAATCCCACGTGGCCTGCTCCGGGATCGAACCCTTGAGGCCGCTGTGGAAAGCCGGAATAGAATCCTTCTCAATTCATATTTATGACTTACCA
This sequence comes from Cryptotermes secundus, assembly GCF_002891405.2. Lineage (NCBI taxonomy): Eukaryota > Metazoa > Arthropoda > Insecta > Blattodea > Kalotermitidae > Cryptotermes > Cryptotermes secundus. Next base: position 3,855,753 of record NW_019724742.1, read on the forward strand.
TACCACTTAACGTTATATAGTCTGAGCAGCTGGCAGTCATTCATTAAATAAACGACAGATTAATAAATCTGATGTTTTTCTTCGCGCGGATGCTGCAAGGCGAAATTCTGTTAATCACGTGATAGATAACCTCATTATCCTCTGAGCTACTACTACAACTACCTTTGCATTACCATTCCAGACTGATCCGGACCGATCAGGACGGTCGGCAGCAGTCGGCAGTATAGTTTCGATGCCAGTTATGAGTTTCATACCTGTCGTTCTGTAAAAATCAGTGAACGAATCACTTCCGTGATTGACGATTGATTCGAATAGGCTTCTAGATCGTTTTAAAAGTTCAGGATAATATTCTTAGACAGCAGTAATGTAAGTGTAGCCCAGTGGCTCCTGCCATCTATGAACTAGTTCGTTCTGTGAGAAGTCTTTGTCATAAGTAAAAGGAAAAAGTCGGCAGTAAGTGTAGAAAAAATAAATACCCAATGAATTAAAGAGGGTAAGTAAATCTCGAAACTCGTATGAACCCAAGATTATTAAGCCATGTTATTTTATTTGCTGAAGAATTAGTGCATGTGCATTTTCACCTAAAGACAATATTGCTTATTGACGAGATCATTTGGTTGTGTTTGTTATAATAGGTTAGGTTGTTATATCCTTACAATATTTTCATTCGCAGGTATATCATCAAGTTTTTTTTTTTAAATACTATGGGAAATGCTAGCAGCAACACACGTGACAGACATAAGTCAGGAGACACAATAGTACCGTCTTCTCCAGGAAAGGATGGTCAAGCATTTGTCTTTGATAAGAAACCAAAATTAGTTTTCCAGTCATCTCACGATGAAGAAGAACCTTATTATACCAAGGAACAGACATCAGAAGACTACACAGGAAGTACACGCCAGCGTTCTGCCACAGTCTCTGAGGGTACTAAAGTGAATGATAAAGTCCTACCCACAGTTTTCAAATGGGAAGGTGGTGGAAAGCAAGTTTTCATCAGTGGGACATTCTCTAACTGGAAGACTCTTCCAATGGTTAAAAGGTAAAAATTCTTCCTATTTGAGTTTAAGGGAATGGTGTTACACGATGGCCTACCTACAAATATAAAAAAGTATGGTTGTCTTATGAGAAGTAAAATTTGATTGCTGAGTAGCAAAACATAAAGCATAGTGGTTATAAAGCCCAAGGTGTAAATCTGAATAGGTGAATGAATGTTATAGACTTGAGAGTGTGTGAATATGCTTTATGAAAAAGTGATAGATGTTGAAGGGTTCTGTTATGCCATTGTACTACTGATAAAAGGTAAAGCTATCCCCTGTAACAGGCTGTGGAGGCCGATATGGTTATGTGACATCGAGGCTCCTACATTTTCTAGACAATCGGCTAACAAGTGATGGTGAGGTTGTCAGCCTTATGCTCCAGCAGCTTTTTACCTTCATGCAGATTCCTGGTACTCATTTGACCCCAGTGCCATATTGTGGCTGGAAGGATTAGGTCAATTGAAAATTTGAATGACCTCATCAGGAATCAAACCTGTGACATTCAGTGTGTCAACCAATTACCACTGGCCCCTGATAATTGTCTTTATTGCCTCTGTAGCATTAGAGTCATATGAACTTAAAGTGAATATTATGAATGCACTGTACAAAATATATGGTTACAGTAGCATGTGGAAGGTGTATTTCTTTAACAAATGTACATTAACTTTATAGTATTCTCTTATATTACCTGTACTAAATATTTTTATCACAGTGTAAAAGTCTAGAGGTAGGGCCTAAATTTTGTAAAGTAATTTTGTTTTATTCTTAGGCTGAGGCAAGCCATAGTCTCTCTGTATGCAGACTGTAAGTGGCCTCTTTACCAGTCCTGGATGACAGATGTATGTGGAGTAGTTGGTGGAATGAGAACTGGCAAGGGAAACTGAAGTGTGTGGAGAAAACCTACTGCAGTAGAATTTTATCTGCCACAAATCCCACATGAACTGACCTGGGTCTGAATTTTGCCCTCCACCTTTAGAAGCTGACAACTAACTGTCTGAGCTATGGCACAGCCATAGGCAGTAATTAAGTAGAGGGGAAGCCACCATTTTGTTTCTTTTGCCTTTCTGTGATCAAAATACCATTATATCATGTTGTAGCTATTTACTTTCGAAAGCAAACTGCAGGCATTGTCATTAAATTACAATACCTTCTTTAGTGGATGTTTGTTTCTCTGTGATCCTCTGATGATCAGTCCAGGTTTCAAAGCCTGATGTTACAGTTGGCCCAAAATCTTTGTTGGGTTGGACAAGTTTGTTTCAGGTTTTAGACTAATGCTTCCAAGGGTGGATTCGATTATGTGAAAGCAGTCAGTTGATCGAATGTGTCAGGAAGAAAGATTATGTGTGAAATTTATGGTTTCATTTTTTAACGATTGCATCACTAGCCCAGCCTGTATACCATCAAATTTTTGGATGATTAGTGAATCATGAGTTCAAAAATTTGTATAGAAGCACATTCTTCTTCTTCTTTGGCTGTATGGTCCTTTTAAGTTTAACCTTTGCCTACCTTGGGTTTCTGAACAAGTAATGCTTTCTGGGGAGAGGTTGTTAGCCTTTACCCAACTCCCTTAACTTAGGAGGACCATTGTTCTTCTGTCAGGGTGTACTCCNGATCGACCAACTTTAAAAATACTACTTTAAAATCAAGTTACACTAGCCCAGCCTGTATACCGTCAAATTTTTGGATGATTAGTGAATCATGAGTTCAAAAATTTGTATAGAAGCACATTCTTCTTCTTCTTTGGCTGTATGGTCCTTTTAAGTTTAACCTTTGCCTACCTTGGGTTTCTGAACAAGTAATGCTTTCTGGGGAGAGGTTGTTAGCCTTTACCCAACTCCCTTAACTTAGGAGGACCATTGTTCTTCTGTCAGGGTGTACTCCCTTAGGAGGGGTTGGCTACACCACACCTAAAGAGATCCCCTACCCTCAGTTTTTCTGCTGAGGTTTTCGTTCCATTAGCTGGAGAGCCCCATTTGAAGGTGCTGGACACTCGCCTTTCACCCAGCTGTCTGCCACATTTGTGCTCTCACCCCAGAATGTGTTGCCCAGGGGTCACCATGAGGTGGGGGAGCTAGGATTTGCTGGCAGAGCCCTCCTTAACAGGTGGTGTTCTGGAACTGAATGGTGTGCACTCACTGGCATCAGTGCACCCCACCAGAGTCATTTACCAGCCTTTGACCCACTAGAAGCATGTTACTGTAGCCTAATTTGAGGTTCTATTATGTCCTTTTCATGGAGGGACTGCAGATAACCATGAAAGCCTCACCCAGGACAGTCGGTGTTTTGTCCGAGGGCATAACATAAAGTAAAAAACTCTTTAATGAACTGTCACAACACAGCAAATAGTAAAACATCAAAGTCAGCGTTCAGCTGTGGCTTTGCTACATGTTTCGGCCACTATCAGCCATCATCAGGCAAATACATATCAACAAAAATCTACCATTTAACTGCAATCATAAAATGGATATAACACTATTATTCGTACAAATTTAAAAATGCTTATGTAAAATATACAAAAGTTCAGATTATATAAAAATTAAAAATTGGAAGTATTATAACAAGATAAAATATTAATGATGTTTTCAAAAACATTGAATCAGTCATTGGATATACTTTGTGTGCGTTTCAGTAGACAGTAGGGAAATTCGATATTACTTTATATAGAAGATTTTAAGAGAGGCCCATGGTGTAGCTATTAATGAATTGTGTAATGCTGCCTCGTTATTAAGAAGAATTGTCCGTATTGCATGGAAAGCAAAACCTTGACATTAAATGTTCAACTTCTCTGACTTTAACCTTTGGCAGTGAAAACAGTACACAATTGTATTTCATTACTGCAGTCTTGTTCTTTGTTCATGGCAGTTTTTAATTATCATCTTTCATTCCAGTCACGGTGATTTTGTAACTATCATAGATCTTCCAGAAGGGGAGCATCAGTACAAATTTTATGTGGATGGTGAATGGAAACATGACCCAGGAGTGGTATGTGTGTGAAATAAAATAAGACAAGCATATTGAAACGTATTTTTTGCTGTAGACTTATTCATTCTGTCATTTATTTTTTTTCAGCGCATCGTTGACAATCAAATGGGTTCTAAAAACAACTTGGTGTCCGTGAAGAAGTCTGACTTTGAAGTATTTCAGGCGCTTGATATGGACAGCGAAAGCATGGGCAGTAATCAGCAACGTAAGTAAGAATAATATTGATATTCTGAGAACAGCTTCTGATTCTACCCAACTGCATGGAGCTGAGTCTTCTTGAGAAGCTAATAGTTTTTCTTAACTAAGTCGTACACTTGTCTGATTACTGTAAATACAGTAATCCCTCTCGAACCCAGATTAATTTGGCAGGGGGGGGCAGTCATCTGGATTAAGTGATTTGTGTAACATCTAACTTGTTATTCATATTCTAAACGCCTATATTCTTAATACATAACATCTTTTAATTAACTCCAACATTTTTTAAAATAAAAATTTCTAGTATACTCTGATATTTTAATGTTTTTAATATTGTAATTCTCACCATAACACAAGGCATCACTTTTACAACTTTTATAATATGGACCCATTGCACCAAAATAAGGATCCATGTTGAGAATTCAATTAACCTTGTTTCATTAGATGTACACTGCCTGCTGATGATCCCATGAGGACCGACACATGCAGCGGTAAACAATAAAATTCAATCTATGAGATATTGATATGACTAAAATCAATTTTGTTGTGTTGACAGATACCTTACCTAACAATATAAAAAAGTAACTTGGATGTTTGACTACTTCTAGTTCAGGCTCTTTAACCCTTTTCTAGCCTCTGTTGGACGACATCCAACATTGTAATTTTCCCATGCAGATTCGCTGTCAAAACCCTTCCACCACCACCACCACCACCACCTTTTAATTTATTGGCAAAGTATGATGCATGCAGGGTGTTATGTCACTGATCTTTCCATTATTTGTCATTTCTTCTTAATAAATCTATTAATGGAAATAATTTATGGCAGGAATTTTATACTCTCCTGTATGAACGTGTATTCCCCCCCACTAAAATTAATTGGTAGCATGTGAGTGGGTGAATGAAGTTGGAAATAAAAATATGGGAAAAGTTCAAATTTGTGACTTCTGTCATTGTATCTTGTCAAGTTTACTTCATGTTGTTCTGTTTTGCAGGAGAGTACTCTCAGGAAATCCCCGCAAACAAGCCGTGGGAGAAAGTCTCTGGGCCACCTGTCCTCCCCCCACATCTTTTGCAAGTCATATTGAATAAGGATACTCCTTTGTCTGTGAGTAATATTATGCTATTTGTAATTGCTAAGTATTGTTTGGGATAAACGCATATAAAGTGGAACATGGAATTGAGATGGTACAAAGAAGTTGTGGCGGTTTGTTCATAAATAAAACTTTATTTAACCCTTCCTATGTCACAAATGTTTACCAACATTTTTAAGTCTTGTGAACTTTTTCACCCAAAACTTAGTCTAATATTTAGCATCATTTGCAGGAACTAAAATAAGGTCTATATAAATTAATGACAGATTGCAGAGTACATTGTGTGTGATATAGAAAGTCAGAAGGCTCTCACAGGATATATCAGAAGTGACATGCAAGGGAAAATCTGTGTTCAATCTGTGGTATATGACATAGGAAGGGACAAGTGACCTACTTTTGCACCATGTCCCTTCAGAATACACCCCTGGGAGTTAATACGCAAAGCCCATGATTCTGGTTTCATTGGCGTATGTCTGGCACTCCTCTTTTGAAATAGGAAGGAGAGTCAGTAAATAGGTCACAAATGGAAGTAAAACACATGTAATGGATGTAATAGGTTTTATATGCTTATCACTAGGTAGCAGACATGCATGCTCCAAGTTCAGAGGCTGGTTTTACTAAAAATGTTGTGTGTGTGTGAGGAGAATACTACTGAAGAGCAGCGTTCTGTTGTGCTTTTTTGTTTGTGGGCAAAAGGACTTGGTGAAAAAGGTTTTCATAAATAAATGTTCCCTGTTCGCAGTGGGAAGTGTTTGTCATGTAAAGCAGTTCACAACTGGATCAAGAAATTCTCTCAAGGACGTTTGAAAGTCGTAGATGATGCCTCACCAGGTCACCCTATTGAGATTGCAACAGAAGCAAATGTGCAGAGGGTGGAAGAGTTGATTCGAGCTGACAGGAGGATAATGATAGACTATGTAGCAACTGCACCAGGGTGGCCTGTGGTTTAGCATACAGCATATTGGTTGATCGTTTGAAGTTCAAGAATGTGTGTGTGGTGGGTGCCCAGAGAACAAGAGCATTCAGAAAAAATGAACTGAATTGGTTTGTCCTTGCAACATCTCTTATGGTATGCAGACGAAAGAGAAGATATGCTTAACAGGATTGTTACTGAGGATGAATCATGGGTGCATCACTACCAACTGGAATCAAAGCTTGCTCTAACGCAATGGAAACAACCCAGTTCACCTTCAGCCAAAAGTTTAAGGTTAAGCCATCAGCTGGGAAGATTATGCTTACCATGTTTTGGAATTCTCAGGGGGTACTGTTGGCCATTTTCAGAAGCATGGTGAAAACATGAATTTTGCACTGTACTGTGAAGTTCTATTGAAGCTTTGGGATGCAATTTGCAGAAAACATCCAGGCCAACTGGCAAGAGGTGTACTGGTTCATCATGACAATACCTGACTCCATACAGCCAAAGCAACACAAGATATAATTCAAGAACTGCATTGGGAGCTTCTTGAACATCCACCTTACAGCCTGGACTTGGTCCGTAGTGACTTCCATCTGTTTGGGCCGCTAAAAAACACCTTGTTGGCAGATGTTTTGCTGATGATGAAGAGGATGAAACAGGTGCAAAAGTGGCAGAGACAATAGTCAAAAGACTTCAGTGCCTTGAGTTGGTGCACTGGTAAAGTGATGGAAGAAGTTTATCAATGTTGATGGAGGATATGTCAGAAATAAATGTTTTTTCCAGGTTCAAATATTATATATTTTATGTTTTATGCTCATTTGTGATCTATTTACGGACTCTTCCTCATACCATAAGCTTGCAGCCAGCTTCTGCTGGTTTCTTACCTGGCTCTTTAACCCTGAAAATTGAGGCAGTATGTACATCTACAATGACAGGCTGCTTCTAGACTACATGGCATTACAGCCGAAGACCGTACTGTTTATGTTTAGTTGTGCTATTAATAATTACATTTGTAGGCTGTTGCTCTTGCGCTATCAGTGTGTGGTGGACAGTATACTGGTCTAGTGTACTAGCACTGATGCATGAGCTTCCTTATTGGCCAGCTCTAGGTTCATCACATGCCTGCTTGTGTAGATTAAGATTCTGGTTGCTTCAAGAATGAGGCCTAAACGTTAGAATCTTTGCTTGCAGTGTGAACCCACATTGCTGCCTGAACCGAACCATGTGATGCTGAATCACCTTTATGCATTATCAATCAAAGATGGAGTGATGGTGCTGAGTGCCACACATCGATATCGAAAAAAATATGTGACAACTCTCCTCTACAAGCCTATCTAGCAATGTTACTGTAACTTTTTATTTTGTACCTAGTGCTATGAACATGCTTTCTTCAAACAAAATAGGTTGCTATCCAAGGCCGTGGAAAGAAGTCTGCTTGATGGTTTGGATTATAGCACTTGAGGCTTTCCACTCTACCTGCTGTTGTATTTCCTTCCAGACCCTCTGGGTCTGTATCAGCCAGCATGAAGCACTTGATGCACTGTCCACGTTCCTGTGAACAGAATGGCTAGGTGACTGGAGGGGAATGTGCTGGAGAGGGAACTGTGTCAGCTAATGGAAAATGTAGAGGGGGTGGTCCATTCATGGGCTTCTTTCTATGGCCTCAGTGTAGTTCATTAAGTGAATATGCAGTCCCTCTTGAATTTAGCCAGTTAGTCTGAAAATGGTGTTAATGACTAAGATGTTGAACTGCTTAAGAAACTGGAAAATTGTGTAATTTCTGGTTTACAGAAATCAGAGTTTTTCGTCTCTAAAAAACGTTGTATGGATGTGAAACCTGGTCTCTTGCCTTAAGTGAAGAAAAAAAGTGTTTTGGGAACAGCGCTGAGGAGAATATTTGGATCTAAGAGAAAGGGTGTAACAAGAGACTGGAGAAAATCACAGAATGAGAAGCCTCATAATTATGAGGCTATAATTATAATTTGTACATGGTTCCAAGTTCTAGAAAACCGAAATTAATGGCCGTAGGGATTCGTTGTGCAGACCATTGACACCCTCTGTCTGCAGATGTTGGCACTAAACTTCGCCAACAAGCGGCAGTCCCTCGGTTGGTATAGTTCGCTTGCAGACTAAAATCGTGTAGTTTTTTTTTTTTTTTTTTTTTTTTTTTGTACTTGTGTGTGCGTGCGTGCGTGTATCTANCATGTAACACACATGGCAGATATAAGAATATAAAATATCAGGAAGTACAAAAGGAAGAGATGACTTGTGAAACTTAGCCATAGAGAAGATGATGATATTAAAGTATATCTTAAAGAAATACTGTGTGATAATGTGGACTGCATTGATCTGGCTGACGATAAGTTCGATTAACAGGCCGTTGTGAATGCTGAACCATTGGGTTCCATATAGCACAGAATTTCTTGATTAGCTTATTGAGAAGGCTTGATCTATGGAGTCAGTTGCATGAAAAGTATATTTTATTCATTTAGTGACGATATTTATTAAATGGCCTACCACATGTTCCTGTGTTTATGTAACTGAGAATGGGACTAAATTCAGAGGAATTTATACACCAATAAGAAGAACCTTCTGAAAGTTCTTGTTTTTTTAGAACATTGATCTGCTTAGAAATCCAATTTATGTCTGTTACCATAAATCACTATTGGTTGTGAACACAGAGACTGTACATTCTTAAATGGAATATGGTTTCCTTTCCAGTCAAAATAACTGGGTTATAGTCTGGATGGCTGAGGAATTGGTGTTCAATTCCCAGAGTGCAGAAAATATTTTCTATTACACACAGCATCCAGTCCAGCTATGGGTCCACCCACCCTGTTATTGAATGGGCACCAAGGGGTAAAATGGCCAGAGCATGACGCTGACCATTCACCTCCATGTAATGCAGAGATTATGAATGTGTGAAGCTATACCTCCAACCCCATATATCCTCATGACATCATGCTTAATTAAGCACAGGGACAGTTCTTTATTATTAACTCTTCATAATGAACACTAATGGACCATGGCATGTTGGGTGGAAATTGAAATCTGGCATGACAAAGCTCTTCTTGTATGAGAATGTTAATATATGTTGAAGAAATCTATTTACTGTGATTTAAATGAGTGATTCATTGATGGTTTGAAATTAAAATTACAATATTTATCAGTTTAAGCATACAAAATGCACAATAAAAAATGATGAAATAGGAAAAACAAAATCTGTGAGTGTATGTATCCATCTTTCTACATGTATGTGAACAGCACAGACTTTTGTTTGAATGGCTGTACAAGTATTGATATTGCAGCAGATATTTCTATTTGCACACATGTTTGTACATGCAGTGTACAGTTGTGAAGGAAGCTGCAAGATTGTCTGATGTGACCAAATTAGGAAGCAACACCTCAGATTTAATCTTGGCAAGTGATACACAAAAGCCAACAGATTTAAGCTCCACCAGAGTTTGCTAACAGTGAAGTTAATGGTAACAGATATTAGAAGTCTGATTAAAATCTTGAACTGACACTTCTCAATCACTGGAACACATACAACTGTGTATGCTGCAAGTAACTCAAACATAACACCTTACAGTTTAAATGGAATATATCCTGGTTCGGAATACTCATTTTCTACTGCTTTAACATTGTGGAAATAAAAACATAGTCATCTGACCTACCTGTATAAAACACTATCTTGTAGATAAAAGGCTATTTACCCACTTACTCAATTGAAGTAGCATTGTAAAGTATGTAAAATTGAAAAAAATTCTACCATCTCTCACCAGCGTTGAATCCAGTAATAGGGCTGTGTCACAGAGGTTTACAAGTTTCGAGGTTCGTAACTCTCAGTTTCCAGTACAGTATTAGATCAGTCATGAAGTGAACTCGTTAACTTCTCAATTTAGACTGACAGCTCAGTGGCTGCATGGCAGCTTTGCTGATGGAACAATAGAGAGGTTATGTAATTTTGTGGTGAATATTGTGGCAGATGCATATGGTGCAAGTTCCCATGTCAAGTACTGGGCTTTGGTGTGGTAAGGAAGGGAGAACTCTGTCTTCGAAGTTAATGGCAGCTGCAAAAAGGAGAGAGAAGTCGTTACTTAAGAATAAATATATACTTGAGTTACAATTGTTTTAACCCTATCTCACTGCAGATGCATTTCAGAAGGGTATGTACTCATATTCTGGTATGTAACCCATATAAGGTGTCAGAATGTTATTTCTTTTCATATTTTCATCCCTCACTCTCTCTTACCTATCCTTTATCCCATTTGTGACTTTATATCCCTGCCACTTTTTCACCCATATTGCTTTCCCATCCCTTTTGCTTGTCCTATTATCATTTCTCTCCCCATAGCATAGCAGTGGCAGAAGATGGCTTGGGGTTTTCCTCATAGCTTAGCAGCAGCAGAAGACAGTTTGGGTTTTACCCAGATCATAACAGTGGTAGGAGATTTTATGGGGTTTTCCCCATAGTCTAGCATTGGCAGAAGGTACAGGTAGTTTCAGTTTTTTACCATAGCTCAGCAAGTAGAGAAGATAGTTTAGGTTTTCCCCATAGCCCAGCAAGGGCAGAAAAGAAATTTCCTCATAACCTAGAAGTTAAGGTTTCCTCACATCCTAGTTATAGCTGTGCACTCAAATATAATAGGAATTGGGTATAATTTCTGTGCATGCAGGACATTCTGCTGTCCCAAGCAAATAACATTTTTGGCACCCTCCTCCTTGGCATTTCCTAAATGCAGTGCAGAGGTGTGATATAGGTATGTTATTATTGGGAACCATTCTTTATCCAAAAATTTGAAAGTTTTTATATATATTTTTTTATTTGTTTCATTCTGGTCCATCACACTAACAATATTATAGAAGATAAAACAACTCTGCCCAGTGTGACTGTTGAAGTTTTTACTACTTCAGTTCTTAACACCCTTACATGTTTCGGTCCCTGTAGACCAGGGGTCTCCAAACTTTTCGAAACGCAGGCCACATTAGGTAATTCAGCACTTTCAACAGGCCGAATAAAATGAGAAATTAATAACTCTAGGTATATGAGTTCTATTGAAAGCACAGAATTTCATAAACTACATACAAAGTACGTGAGAATAAATTATTGTATATTAATGACAACAGACAGTAGCAGCAAATGCTCATATTGTCATCACAAATTATAATAAAACAATTAATGTGAATGTAAGATTTGAGGCTTTCACGGCGGTGACTATGAAGAAAGCAGTCTTCTGGGATTTGGCGCCGTGTATATGTGGTGTTAACCGACGTTTCGGAGGAACGTATCGCCCCCATCTTCAGGGTTGAAGAAAAAG
>NW_019724742.1:3867345-3951800 GCF_002891405.2 Cryptotermes secundus
CGTCGGTTAACACCACATATACACGGCGCCAAATCCCAGAAGACTGCTTTCTTCAATTAATGTGAATGATGGAACTCTTTTTGCATTCTTAAAATCTGATTAAATTGAGGTTCAAATTTTGAAAAGCTAATCACAGGTAGCGACTTTAAATGTTCATCGGATAAATTTGCCCTGTATTTCGACTTGATGTACTTCATCTGGGAAAAAGTTTGTTCACACAGATATGTCGTCCCAAAAATGGAGATAAATTTACAAGCAAATTTCTTTAAATTTGGAAATTGCTCAGAGTTCAGAAATTTATAAAATTCGATCAAATTTCCTTTCTCGTATTTGTCTTTAATATGATAATTTTCCTGAAGTTCAGTAATTTCCATTTTTAATTTGACTTGGGACATCTGCAGCATCACAGTCAAACGGATTTTGAAACAATCTAATTTCCTGAGCACTGGCATCCAAATCAGCAAATCGCTCATGAAATTGTTCTTTCAAATCTGAAATGACTAAATTTGCGAACGAGGAAGGAAATTCAGCTTTGCCCTTTTTATGCAACTCTGCACAGTATAGTATATGAACAAAGTTACAGTTTTTCACTTGGCTTTCCAGTAGTATCAACTTTGCTCTGAATGCCTTGATAAGTGCAAATAAATCACAGACTAAGTTATTTTCACCCTGCAACTTTAAATTCAAATTGTTCATATGGTTCATCAGATCAGCAAAAAATGCTAATTTCCAAAGCCACTCGGTATCTGATAAAAGTGGTTCGTGATGGTTTTTCTCTTGTTAAGTTGAATGAGTGTGTGTTACATAGAATGATAAAGGCTCTAGGGTTCATGCACAGCATCTTGTATTGTACTTCAGAGCCCCTTCCTTTCATATTTGAAGCACTGTCATGTGCTCACCCTCACATGTTTTCAAAAGAGAAATTGTACTTCCTGAATTCTTGTAAAATGACTTCAGTGAATTCTCCAGATGTTTGCTTAGAAGGTAGACAATGTAGAAAATGTTCCTGAATTCATAATTCTTACTCATCCTTGATCTGCACGAAATGAATAAACAGACAAAACCATGACAAAATTCCTGCTTTGTCATTTAATGTGAAGTTATGTTGATACAACTATATTAAACAGAATATTACTTGTCGAGTTTGACCCTGCTTTTTTAGTAGTTCCACTTACTGAAATATTTAAATTAACCAATAAAATTACCTCATAAGTGTACAGTTGATGTTAATGTAAGTATTTATCTTAAAATGTGCCACCCTCAAAATCCTGCTGCCCCCAAGTGTCCTGATGGACTGCCTGTACTTTTGTGCTGGCCTTGCATGTGTGTAAAAGAGAGTTGAATACTCTAAAGCTAACACTTGCCTTTCCCTATTAACTCTTACTTCATAAACTATCAGCAGTTCTCATTTGTGGTTTGAAGTGGTATTCCTGTATGTCCTGTATACAGTGAAACCATCATTTAAGTTTTGTTTTGGGATAATTGGATTGAAATAGTAAACTAAGGAAAGTCATGAATGGAGGTAATTTAACACTGAGATTACTGACTTGCAAACATTGAAATTGAACACAGGGAAACCCTTAAATGGAGGAGTGTTAAGTGGCAGTTCCACTATACTTCCTTCTGCATTTGGTCTCTGGTCCAGAGAGAGAGAGATCAGCTGCATCTGCTGGACCAGATTGAGTAAGCTTCTATTTTAATCTGATGGCGGAAACAGAACCATGTTCCTGACATGTTTCTGTAGCTAAAGCGAGGTGACATGAAAAGGGCAACATATATAACAATGTAAGTATCACATCTTCAGATTCAGCTTGAACATAAACTGCTGAAATGTTTGTACAGTATTCATTGGTCTGGTGGTGTATCTTCCAACATCTTCTGAGTTCAGTCCTTTTTACTTATTAAAATACAAATGAAGCGTGACTATGATAATAAATTTATAAGCACTGCTTCTTTACTTACCTCAAAGTATTACTTCACTGCTTGGCAAACAACAGGAATTGTATGTGGTAGGAATCTTAATGCACTGCTAATGTAGGCATAGCCACTCTCATTGCCATATTAGTTGAAACTAAACCGAAATCATATGTTTATTATATTTGTAGTAGCAACACATTGTGTGTTTAAGTTATTTATGTTTACACTGCTAAAGTAAGATGCTGTATAACTTTGTAGCTTTAAGAAATATAAAATATTTTGCTATATGGATACTGTCTGATGGTGTGAGATACAGTTTAAGTGTTCTGTAGCAAAAGATAATTTTATTATTTGTGCCTGGATATCACTTTAATGAAGGATTTCATTAAGTGAACATTTTATTATAATTTTATTCCCTAGTAGTTCGTATTCATTGAATTGTTAGTATATCTTTCATTTGCAGTATTTTATGTAAGTCAGTTTACAATAAGACATGATGCCAATCAGGTTGGCATAGGAGCAATTCTGTAGCATTGTATTTGGGCGGTACTCATTTCAGATCTTGACTTGGGCACCAGCTAGCCTGACCAAGGTTGTTCATGGTTTTCCTGAGTAACTCCAGGCAATTGCTGGGATAGTACTTCGATTAGGTAGTGACAGCTTCCTTGCAAGTGCTTTTTCAATTCATCAGTTATTCCTCCATTGGACACTGTTTAGTCACATGAAAAATCATGAGACTGTCATTCATTTTATCACAGTTTTATACCTTCCAACATGTTTCATGTTTTATCTTTCTCTGTCCATAGCTTAAAGTTTTGAAACATAAAAATGTGAGATGGGATATAACATATTTCCAGTAGATAGTGTTGTGTCTTGTTCAGTATGCAGCCATTTGTCAGTAAATAATGATTAGTGTAATGGGTAATGTGGAAATATTTATGCCTGTTTTAACTAAATTATAGGTGACATATAACTGTTTTCTGGAATCTGGTGCCATTTAGTATGTCATATCATTATCAGCATTTTGAAGGAACCTGTTCCCTCAATTTTCAGGGTAAAAGTCTGAGCTAAGTATGGAAAGAAGTACTTCGGATACAGGAAGAGAGAGAATGGGACTGGGGCCTTGAGAGAGCAAATGCCGTTGAGGCTTGCCTCACCCTTCTGCTGTGAACATGGAGATAGCAGGTTCCTCTTGAATTTTGGTAATGATCTAACCAGACTACATAGCATCACATTCCAGAAGACAATACATAATCTTAATGTTTATGCTCTCAGAACATCAAATTTCACATAAATTCTTGGTTAATTAGTAAATTCTTCCATGATTTATTTAAACCGTCTTGCAGTGCATACACTCATCTATCTCCTGCTCTCACTCGCACTACATGTTTCGGCATAATAATGCCATCTTCAGGTGCTTACTCATCCACATAAAACTAGTTCATTGCATGCCTTGTCCTCACATTAAAATAACTAAAATATATATCTATCATATATATTGACAAATGTCGAACGTTAAAAATATTAAAATTGTTCAGGATTCCACATTGCTACGTCGCAATATAACATTAGTAAATTCTTACTTGAACACTCAGATATTCTGATTAACAACTGTAATGATGAACCAAGAGGCTTTGACAGTATTTTGTTAACAGTTTCACCTTTTGTGCGGTTAATTGGAAAGTCTTTAAGAATGAACCCAAGCTAAGGTCTGCATCATTGTCCCTTGTTTAATGATAGTCTAGATGAAATGACTCTGTAATGGGAATGTGGTAGAAAGGGTGTGGAATTTATGTGTAACAGACACGTGGCAGTGGTACATATTACTGAATTAACTTTTTTTAATGAGAGCAACAGTTTGTAAATTCTGTAAAAGTTTATAGATGTAATATTTTTAATAGACATAGTTTCCTAAAATAGCATTTATTAGTACTAGAGGTGATATAAAGTGATGTAGTATATAAGTGAAAGACAGCAAATGTATTTATGTTATATTAGACTTTTTATGTGCTCTGAAGGGCCTATTTCCTGTTTCTGTTTAATTCATGAACCATAGCCTCATAGCCAAAGCAATTGATTGTGTGATTGGTGCCACTTCTTCTCATTCATTTATACAAATAATTTGCCAAAAAGAATATTGCAAAGTTTCAAATTATATTACTCTCCCTAACATGCGAAACTTCTTGTACCTGATGAGAAGTATCATTCTGATGGAGCAATAATTGCCTAAATTTACATGTATTAATTCCATAAACACTATTATGCAAACAACAGATATACTACAATTATTGCAATTTTTGTATTTGTTGATATTATCCATCTCCTGTTTATATTTCAAAACACAGCATGTCCGAGACTGGATTCTGTCCGCATTTTCAGGTAATAGCCTACTCAGTTGGGCCCAATCGATAGTTATTCCCTGGCCCTGGACCCATATACTGTTCTGGAATGTGACACTGTAATTTGGCAGATGGTTAATTATATTTTGGAAAAAAATTGCAGCTGCCATCTTAAGTTCAGATGATGATTAAGGCACCAGGTTCATCCAGTTCGTTGGTAACTATCTATTAGACAACACAGCATCACATCCCAAAAGACTAATCTTGATTTTAACTGTCATAAGAATATCTCCTCTCATCTGTCTGTGGAGTGCTCTCAGTTATGCTTGTGTTATGCAAATGACAAAAACATTTATGTAGTTTCATTTTGAATTAGTTTGTGCACACTTTCATAATTTCAATCCTGAAGATGAATGCAGACTTAGGAGAGCCTGGCTTCACCTCTGCCCTCTCCAAACCAACCACCCAAACGCTAGACATCACCCATGTGGACTGATGGAGGGGCACAGAAACTTCCTATCCCTGTGGTCACTGAATTTTCATCAGCTTCTTCACCAAGTAGTTGACTGCCTTAAAGAAAACTTTCAGTTTTGTCTTGTTACATAGCCACATGGTTGCCCCATTGGATAGCATTCCACTCTTTGGCCCATGCTGAAAATGTCTTTAAGAATATGATGCAGTGACTTTTGGGAACCACAAAAATATCATGAGAACAGAGAAGTAATATTTAAGTGATAAATTAAATTTATTTCACATTCATCATGCATTTCATACATTTATGCTACTTACACAAAGTGAACATAAAAGTTTAAATAACAAGCCAACTGGAAATTATGTGTAATGTAGGCAAATATGATTAGCCACTGACCCATCTGAATGGCAGTAACACCAGACATTTGTGCATATAGCAGACTCTTGTGTACTACTGTCTGCTTCTAAGCAAAATATAGTTTGTCCACCATCTTTGTAAAAGCAGCGCTGGATTCTTCTGTACCAATTTTATATTCGTAACTAGGTGGGTTAAAAAACATAAAAAATTCCCACCTTACAAATTGTTGCAATTTCTAAGTTTATTCATATTACAATATAAACACACAAATTCTGAGGATTAGTGTGATTCCTGGAATGTGACACCATGTAGTTTGGTGGATCAACATCAATGTTCCAGAGGAACTTGCCTCCATCTTCATAGTAGAAGACTGAAGCAGCAAGTTCCTATGAAACATTGGTATTGATGTACCAAACTACATGGTGTCATGATTCAGAAGACAATCTCTACAGTTACAATCATAAGAACCTCAAATTTAACATGATGCATTGTTATAAAAATAATTCCTAATCATTTTAACTGAGGCAACATTTCCAATGTATAAAATCAAGATGCCAGCATTATCAGTCTGGAAAGTGTAAAAACGGTTTCAAATTTTGATATCAATGCTTAGAGGTACTTAAGAATCTGTTTTTATTACAGTTTTACAATGTTCCCTTGAAGTACAAAAATGTGATTTCTTCCCATAAAATGAAGGCATTCCCGTCTACTAGCCACATTTTTTATATCTGCATGAGTGATAATCTTTCCAACAAATCCTTCAAATGTATCATCCCGTCCTTCAATTTTCACACTATATGCATAGCAGTTTTCTTGCCCGGAAGTTATACTAACAATGTGGAAGAAACATGTGAATATCTTATGGACAGAGGAAGTCCTTAATGGATCTGTATGTATTAGTGCACAGAAAAGGTTATCATCAAATAAAATATAATACTGGTAATTCCTCAGTTCAGATGAACAAAACCTGAAAGAACCATCAAGTGAATTTTTAATCAAATGGCTATGCTTCTGTCTTATATGACTATCAGCTTCTCCAAATGGGCCAATCCAGTCACACTGTGAAACATTTCCCTCTGTTGTTAGTAGGGAACAGTGGTGCTGTCCCTTTGTAAGACAGGCCCGCTCATGGTTTTCCTTTTCACACACAGAGAGTGTTACATTGCAGCCATCGCCTTCATACTTGCACGGATAAGAAATATATTCTGTTACTTTCTCCATGCACAGATTTCGTTCATTTTGCAACTTGACTCGGCAGACAGGACAGTGTGTCTGTTTCTTTTGACAGTTGAAACAAATCAGATGCTGATTATGGCACTGGTATATCGGTGGGATGATATATTCAAAACAGACTGGACATTCCAGAATGGACAAAATACCCAAGTTGTCTGCCATTTATCACCAATCTGAAAGAAAAAGGCATTAAAAAGTTCACAAACCTGGAAAACAAGAATGCAGAGTGAAGGTGTATATAGCTTCTGTATTTCCTGACATATAAGATATATATTGGTTTTGGAAGGCAGAACTAAATACCTTTTCTATTTTCTTATTGTCTGCTTAGGTATTTTGATTAACCAACCTACTTCTTATTTATTAATTGATCACTGTAATTAAAATGTTCATAAATGGAACATACAATATAGTATGGACAGATAAAATTTTCTTTGATATGTTTCTTTTTCAAAATGGTCTAAAACAGGAAATGCTTTGTTACAACTGCTTTTCAATTTTGCTATAGCATATGCCATTTGAAAGCTACAAGAAAACCATGAGGGACTGAAACTGAATGGAGCACATCAGCTTCTGGCCTGTGCTGATGATGATATACAGAATGGAAACATAAATACCTCAAATAAGATCTATTACATGCCAGTAGAGGGGTTTAAGTATAAGAAAATGGAGAAAATTAATTATATGTTCATATTTTGTAAATACTATAAAAGGTCACGCCATAGCTCAAGCAGTTAGTCGCTGGCTTCCCACTGCAGTGGCCTGGGTTCGATCACGGGTCTGGTCAAGTGGGATTTGTGGTGGACAAAGTGGCGCTAGGGCAGGTTTTCTCAGAGTACTTCAGTATCCCCTGCCAGTCTTCATTCCAACAAATTCTCCATCATAATCACCTGGGGCAGGCTACAATAGGCCAATCAGTGGCTGCCATGCCGAGTGGACCCAGTAGGACTCCACCCCCCACTAACTGAATTAAAAAAAATAGTATACAGGACAAAACCCTCTAAAGAGACAACCAAATCTTTAAAAAAATGTAGCAACATTAAAGCACTTGGGACAGCCATGGGCAAATAAAATTTTTTTCATAAAGAAATTAAAAGCAAATTAAATTTGGGAATTGCTGCCATCCAGTTTAGAATGGGCTCCCCACCTGCAGTCTAAAAATGTAAAAATTAAAACATATAAAACTATTTTTGCCTGTTTTGTGTAGGTGTGAAAGTTGGTCTTTCACATTAAGGGAGGAATATAAACTGGCAGTACTTAAGAACAGGATGATGAGGAAAATATTTGGACCTAAGAGGAAGTAATAAGAAACTAAAGAATACTGCTTTATTAGGAGTTTTATAATTTGTACTCCTTGCTAGACATTAGGATGATATGGTCATGTAGCATGCATGCAAGCAAAACTAAATGCTTACCAAAATTTGATCAGAAGGCTTACAGTGAGGAGCCTGCTTATATGATCCAGGCAGAGAAGCAAAAATAATAGTAAAATGGGTCTTAAAGTAATGAGATGGGCAAGTGTGGACAGGATTTGTTTCAGTTAGAAGAGGGACCAGTAATGGGATCTAGTAAACAGAATAATGAACCTCCAAGTTCCATGAAATATGGGGAATTTCTAGTATGGCTCAGCACCTACCAGCTTCTAAAAATGACTCAGGTAATTAATACATACATATCTATGCATAGCTGTACAGAATACAGTCCATATTTATGGGTTCTGATGCTGTACAGCATTCATCTTCATGCATACATATGTAATTCACCATGAAAACCTTACACTCCTGAGGTCAGTGACTGTAAATACTGACTGGGGAGTTTCATAAACATTGAAGAGATTCTTCTATGAAAGGAATATTGGTAACTGGAGAGGTGAAACAAAACTGATATAGTCTGCTGATGATAAACCTACTATATCTTAAATTCTGATCACTTCTACAGTATTACATAAGTAGGTACTGGTATCCTACTTTAATTATTATGAGCTTTAAGTATTGAATGAACTGCCTACCATTGGTCAGAGGCAGATGAAGATCGGGGAGACCTCAGGGGGAACTTCATCTACACAGTAAAATGGTTAACTCCGAGGAATGGGACACCTATGTGATGGGTGTCTCCATACTCTGGAATTCATTATTGTATCATAAACTGAAATCTGCTCTCAAAGTTTCTTGCATCAGGACCCGAAATTTCATGCCTATAATAAAAGAATACACCAGCCTTGTCATATCTCACTTGTCACTGACATTTTGTTTTAATTGGCATAGGGGGGGGGTGGAGTCCAGTTGGGTCCACTCGGCATGGCAGCCATTGATTGGCCTATTATACCTGCCCCGGGTGATTATGATGATGGAGATTGGCAGGGGAAACCAAAGTACTTGGAGAAAATCTACCGCAACGCCACTTTGTCCACCACAAATCCAACTTGACCAGACCCAGGTTAGAACTAGTTACATGTTTAGTAGTCTCTTGGAATTCCATCAGTAATTAAACCACGTTATGGTATACCACACTGGGTTAGGTTGAAAGAATTGACAAAGAGGGAGCTGATTCCAATCTAGAGTTTTCCAAATATCCCTGTCACTAATCCCTATTCCATTTCTTAAATTTAATCCATACTGTGGCACCAAATCCCCATCAAAATTCTCTATACCTTCCTTATTTGCCCACTCAAGCTACCTGCAATCAACATTTGGTACAAGTATAAACTTTCCCGTTGTTATTCTGTATCACAACTTATGTCAAACAAGAAAGGAAAAAAGATAGTTTTATGCATTTATTTCTGCTTGTTTTTGTTGAGAGCGTTATGTTGCATCCCAGCATTACATGTGATCCTAGTAAATGATACCTACAGCCAAAATAAAATACAATCCTCTTCAGTTTTTGTTCATTCCACACGTACACATGTATTTCACCTAACACACTCGCAATCGTCGCAATGTTCGCAATTGACACAGCCGGTGACAGCGGCCTCAGCTGCCACTGAATTCTGCCGCCAAATTGAAAACATGTTTAAACAGAATGGCGCTGTAGTCATCGATGTCATCGGCCTGCGACTGCCGATACAATCGAATTGTAACTATCGAAAAGTTCGATTGTTGAAATCCATCCGTGGATATTTCTTAAATCAGAAGGTGGTCGCGGTTCCGTGGCTAACACATGCTTATGGCGAAGAGGAAAAGAAAGCGACGCTGGTGGGCTTAAATAGGTTATTGTTAGGTAGTGCAGCATATTAATAGAAGTAGCGTTTGTTGGTTGCAGATGAATACAAAAGTATTTAAAATGCCAGCAATGAAGGACTCAAATATTGTTAAGATTGCCGTTGAAATGGCGCAGCAAGTTCCGCAACTAATAGAATTTAATCAAAAACAACCTCTAGCTGCTATAATTCAGGAACTCTGCAATGGGTGGGGTTTGTCGGATCCAGATCAGTATGCCTTGCAGTTTTCTGAAAACAATAATCAGAACTATATCACGGAAAAGAACAGGAATGAAATAAAAAATGGTTCGGTTTTAAGACTGACGCATTCACCTTCAACAACTGCCCATGATATACTCCAAAAATTAAATACAGGAACAAATGAAGAAAAGTTACATGCCCTTCAGAAGTTATCGAAATTGAGTACCGATATGACATTTGCTCTTGAATTCATAAATAAACAAGGATTGGCATTGATAATAAGTATTGTTGAAGGTGGAAAATGTAAAGGCAACATGCTTGCCTATTCATTAATTTCGTTTGTTGAACTTATGGACCATGGTATTGTATCGTGGGATATTTTGGAAAGCCCATTCATCAATAAAGTAGCAAGTTATGTGAACAATCAGTCAGTAACTCAGGATGCTAAAGTTGTACAAGCTTCACTGTCTATTTTAGAAAACATTGTTTTGAATAGCTCTGGAAAGTATGGGCAGGTGGAAAAGGAAGTAACATTTCCAAATCTTGTAATGCACCTTCAGAGTCAAAATCCGGTTATTCAGCAGAATGCTATTGCGCTGATCAATGCATTATTCCTGAAAGCTGACAACTCCAAGAGGAAAGCCATTGCCGCCACGCTATCATCCAAACAGGTCCGGAATGTAATACTCACCAATGTTATTCAGTCTGCATCAGGACAGGTAATCATATGATCATCATACACCATGATTCTAGAATGTTTTACAGATCTTTAGAAAAGTGGTGTATTGTGTGTGCTGCTCTTGAATGAATGGCCGGAGAGTGGGTGGAACAGATTTGAAGTATGGAATGGTTTGTGACCGATGAAGAAAGAAACAGTAATCATCCATAAGAATGTTTTGGTATATGTATTTAATTCAGATTTTGCCATCACTTTTATTTTAGCTTTGTACTGAGGGCTGGGTAGCTCAGTCATTATAGTGACTGTATTGTGAGTGAAATGTCTGTAGAGTAAGGGTTCGATTCTGAGTGGAAGTTTGAGATTTTTTGCTCACCATTATGGCCAGAGCACTCTGGGGGTCAGCCAGCCGGTTATGCAGTGGATGCTGGTGGCTGTTCCCCAGGATTAGAGCATCTGGGTCTTGATGCCCTCTGCTCACTGGGTTCTGGTGCTGAGGTTGAGGAGGACTGGAATTCTACCTCCACAGAAAGGCCAAGGCTTATGGTGAGGAGTGCCTCTTCTATGAAATTTTAGCCCTGAATTAGTTGAATAGATGTAAGATGAAGCATCAGAGTTTCTTTAGATATGAGCTTTCTCTGCTAGATTCTCTCATACTTCAACAGTGGAAATCCTGAAGACTAAAAAGCAAAGTGGTAATGTCCATCTTATTTCCAGGTTGGTGCGGAGATGGCCCATCAGCTTTACGTGCTGCAGACGTTGACATTAGGTCTTTTGGAACAGAGAATGAACAGTAAGATGGATCCACAGGACCAGGATGCACATGATAAGATAAAGGAACTGCGGCGGATTGCATTTGACACAGATGGTACCGGTGTTCCCGGAGACATCGCGGCTCGGAAACAACTCGGTGTGTTTGCCAAGGATTACAAGAAGCTTGGCTTCAAATATGACATTAATCCAGCACTGGACTTCACTGAGACCCCACCAGGAATGTTGGCGCTGGACTGTATGGTTTACTTTGCTCGAAACCATACTGAGAACTACACAAAGGTAAAGTGTTGGCTTCTGGTCAGATGCAGGGCTGTTCCAGCAGTAAGAAACATGCAGTATTTGATATCCTCTGGGCTTTAAGGACCATTCAGTATTCAAATATTGCATCCAACCTCTCTGACAGATAATTTGTAAGGTAAATTCGTCCCTGTGCTTAACTAATTAACCACTACGCCATGAAGGTGTGTGTGTTAGTGGATGTATAGATCCACATTTTCCTGACCTTGACACTAGTTGGAGGTGACTGGTCAGCTTCACACCCTGGCAGCTCTACCCCTGGGGAAGTTGCCCCTGTTACCCATTGGATAGGAGGTTGGGTGGGCTCCAGTGCCAGTCTGGATGATATGGAGAAGAGAAAATTCTTGGACCTACCTGGCCTTGAACTCAAGACTCCTTGCTTGTGCAGCCCATAGCCAGTCAGTATACTGACTACGCTATCTTGGCTTACAATTTATTTATATGTAGTGTTACGAAATTGACATGATGAAGTTCAGATGAAAGTCAGTGACTGTTATCACTCGTGTGACTGAGCTGTTGTATTGATGTGTTAAGTTCATACCCTGATGTACCTGAACACTTAAATTGCTGATTTCTTTTTAACAATGTTCCATTCTTAACCTGTTACCAAAAAAACATTATTTACTTTTTTTTTTGTTCAGAATCATCAGTTGACTAACTTAAACAATGGAAAGAATAGTGACTAGGCTGTATGCTGGATGACAGATGTGGGAACAAAGTTTTTTCTGTGTACTACCATCTTCAGATCAGCCCTGGACCCTCCTGTCCATTGGGTTATGTCTGTTCCTTTCCAAAGGGTGAAGTAGCCAGGGTACAAAATTAACCAGACAACCTCCGTTAAGTACTGAGGTTAAAATGTGCGGAGATGTATCTGTAATTCCCCCAGGGATATATCTTCATGACATCATGTATAGTTAAGGGCAGGGGCATCTGTACACTTATTTTATTTACTTAACATTGGAAAGTTAGTGAGGGAATTTCTGACTACAGCTATGACTTTTTGACAAAAGAGCTAAGTCCTGGCTTGAGATCTTCCTGTATTATGTTTTTAATTTCTTTTGGTGTAAGGAACTTGTTTGGTTGTTTCTAGGTTGTATTAGAAAACTCCTGTAGGGCTGATGAACATGAATGCCCCTTCGGTCGAACAAGTGTTGAGTTAGTGAAATTGCTGTGTGAGGTTCTTCGTATTGGTGAGGCACCTAGTGAACAGGGCCAGAATTACCATCCCATGTTCTTTACACATGATCATCCATTTGAGGAATTCTTTTGTATCTGCATAATTCTTCTGAACAAAACATGGAAGGAAATGAGAGCCACAACTGAGGATTTTGTGAAGGTAAGTTGCTTGTGTAGAAATGCCTAATTTCAAATTTCACCACCATGAAAACTTCAGATCACATTTGGATATTATCCTGCCATCTCTATGTGCATCCAAAGTGTTCTTTTCCTCTTCATCATATGAAGTCTCCTATTACCTCCTCCCTCTTCTGTCTGTTCTTCTCAGCACCCTGTTCCCAAACACACGTCAATATATTTTCTTTCCTTTGGTTGAGAAACTGACTTGTATACCCATATATTGCAACAGCTAAAATTATACAATTTCTTTATTAAAACTGTCACAACACAACTATATTAAGGTCAGTGCCAGTTTGGCTCTGCCATGTTTCGGCTATTAAAAGTCATCATCAGGCAAATACATGGCTAACATATATACACCACCTTAATATAGTTGTGTTGTGATGGTTTTAATAAAGAAATTGTATATTATAACATAACAGGATGCATGAAATGAGAGAAAAAAAAAAGGAAAGAAAGAAAAATAGCTGAAATCATAGTTTTGTATATTTTAATTTCTATGTTTTCTGATAGGAGGTGGGATGTCAGAATATGCTGAACCAGTACATTTGCTGTATTCAGCTCGGTTGATATAGTGACTATGCTATGGGCTGGAAAACAAGGAATTGAGGCTTGATTTTTGGCATGGGTGAGAGATTTTTTTTTTCTTCAAAGCATCCAGACCATCTTTGGAGCTTACCCAGCCTGCCATACAGTCAAAGGGTTGTTTTTCGAGGGGTAAAGTGGCTGGAATGTGAGTCCAATTAATCACTTCCATTTATTGCTGAGGTTACGCACCTATATCTCCTCTCCCTCACATCTTCATGGCATGTTGCTTAATTCATTGAACACAAGGATAAATTTATCTTTAAGCATGTGTAAGTTGATAATGTAATGAACAAATTTAAAGTTGAAATGTTTCAGCTTGGATACCTCACATTTTGTTAGCCTACTTTTTGTATTTTGAAACAATAAAATGAGGCTTATGAGATCATCTTGCTGTCTGTCTGTGTGTCTGTATATCCCCTCTTAATTCCTGAAAGTCAGAAGTTGTCCTGTTTGTATAACTTCAAGGCAGACTGCAGAAAAAACGCTTCCTCCAGTAGATGGATGTATCATTTTTTATGTGACCTGTGTCATATCAAAGAAAGTAGGTGATTAGTTCTTCCCATAATTGCTTGTTACATTTTCAGGTGTTCAGTGTAGTTCGAGAGCAGATTACAAGAGCCCTAGTGTCCCAGCCGACTAGCCTGGATAAGTTCCGAGCGAAGCTTCAGGTTTTAACATACTCAGAAATCACAAACCTGTGGCAACAAGAACGAACCAGCAGAGAGGAGTGGGAATCTCATGCAAGGCCAATCGTTGAGCTAAAGGAACAGATTACGCCCGAGATCATGGAGCTCATACAGCAGCAGAGGCTTGGGTTTCTGGTCGAAGGGACAAGGTTCACAAAGTACTCAATGAGGGGACAGAGAATTAAGGACAAGTTCTGGTATGTCCGTCTGTCACCTAACCATAAAGTTTTCCACTATGGTGACTGTGATGAGAAAAGTGTACCAACTTTGGAGGAACTTCCTAACAAATTGGCGGTAGTGGATATAAAAGCTCTGATTACTGGGAAAGAATGTCCTCACATGAAAGATGTTAGGTATGTTATATCAAACATTAAATTACTACTTACACTTGTTTTGCAAATGTAGAAGTTGATTCTGAGCTCAGCTTTTCTGACTAAGCTGGTTTAATGTTTTCTCATCTAATTTCAGGAATACAAGTATTATATTTTTGGACATAATCCATCATCCTGTCTATTTTCTAAAAACTGTCCTGTTTATTTTTCAAAACACAACATTTCAGAGACTGGATTATGTTCCCATCCTCAGGTAAAACCTACTCAGTTGGTTCCCATATATAGAGCTGGTCCCAATCTCTGGTTCCAGTTGCAGGTGTGTATGGTCATCAATGCCAACATGCCTCGAAACACACACACCCTCACACAGAGACTCCTGACATTCCAAGGTCAAAATCTCATGTCCATTTTCCATTGTGTATGTCTTTCCAAGTGTGAGGGCCCATGTAGCAGTTTGCAGAATGGTAGGATTTTACAGTGTGGAGTTTTTGGAAGATCACCCCATGTTGGTTGTCCATGACTTCTTGTTCAGTATATTCACAGTGGCCCTCTGTGTACAGAGACTAGCCACTTGCGGCCTGAGGATGTTTCATCCCATGGTGACAAGGGACCCACTTACAATGGAAGTAATAATAGCTGTCTGTCTATCTATGGCTCTACAGTCCTTTGTTGGACCTTTCCTGGTTTTTCTTAATCCTATACACAGTCGATAGGACTCTTTGGACACGGGATGAGCCAATTGCAAGGCCGCTACCTGCACACAGAACATTACAAACACAGAATAAATGCACACAGACATCCATGGTTTTAGTGGGATTCGAACCCATAATCCCAGTGTTAAAGCGAGTGAAGACAGTTCATGCCATAGACTGCGTGACCATTGTGATAGACAGTAATTGTAGCTAGGCCCATGAAATTTCATTTCAGGCTGGAAAGGGGTTCACCACAGAAGTGCTACTTCAAAGAGAGGTTCAATCTGGACTGCTGTTTAGGTATCTGATGTGGTGGAACAAATGTCAATGCGACACTGACCACTGTCACCCCAAGCATATGTAACAGAAGTCCAGAAGCACCTTAACAGATGCAGTTGATGATGCATCATTGAAGAAACCAGGAAACATCATCTATTGAAGTGTCAGCCTGGTCCTGAATTGCTGTGGTAATGCTTCTTGTTTCCAGGGGCAGGAAGACCACCCACCAGCTTGCCTTTTCCCTCACACTCGACTCTGTAGAAGTGACATCACTTGATTTTGTGGCTCCAGATGAGCAGGTGTTTGATTACTGGACTGATGGAATCAATGCTCTTCTGGGTAACTCATGTTCAATATTTTATATAGATGCAGAGATGTTTGTGTCTGATTTTAGTTTAAGGTTAAAACTTGAAGGGATATGTCTGTTCTTTATATGCATTTATACAAATGAGGAAACTTCACTGTGGCAGAGTAGGTTTCCATCATGGTTTTTGTATGATATGTGATTGCCATTGTTAAGGTATGAAAACCGTGCATTAGCTTAAGTACAATTACATGTTTACAGTGGAACACACTTAAGACTTTCCCGTTTAAGAACTTTACCTGCCTAAGATTTTGATCCAGAAATTTCCTGGTGAAGCTAATGTATTTTTAATCCACTTAATATGCTCTGCAAAATTAGAGCTTTTAAATTGGTTTTATGGAACATTTTTACCCATTTAATGTTAGTTATAAAATTACATTGGAAATTGTCAATTATTTTAGTTAAATTTAAATTTAAAATGTTACAATATCCAACATAATTTTATAATTAATAAAGACTGTTCTCACAAACCTTTCTGCTGTATCACCCATTTAATATGTTAAATTTTTCAAAGCTGACTCATTTGTTAAAGACTTTCTCATTTATGAGAAATTGTTATGGATGGTCTGGTTCTCTGTGGCTAAAGCTTTCGAGCACCATTGTGAGAAACCTCAAATCTTATAAAAAGTTGGGTAACAGGATATTATTCACAGGAAACTGTGTTCCGTGAAGGTTGTTAGGTGTTCGTTTGGATGTATATTTTCTGTTGTATTAATACAAGTATGTGTCTTGTGTTTTGTAACATACTTACCAATAACCACTGTTGTTGTTTCATTAGGAAACAAGATGCTGAGTAAAGAGACGGAGAATGATCTGGAGACACTGCTGTCAATGGATATTAAACTACGTCTCCTGGATGCAGAGGGTGTTGACATCCCACAGGATCCTCCAGCAATACCTTCAGATCCTCCAAACTATGATTTCTGCTATGAACTCAAGTAAATGCTGAGCAATGCATCATACTCATCACCATATTTCATTTCATAATTTGTGCTGTCACATACATAGTAAATGGAAACTCTTTTCAGGATTACTTAGTTTTTGGATTTTGTCCATTGCCCCATATTCTAGAAACTATAGATTACATAATGTTTTTGAAACTGGCTCTGTTACTGTCCTCAGGTAAGTGAGGAGACACCTGCTCTGTTGAGTTCCTTAGAAAGAGCTAACCTAGGTTCTAGAATACCAGGCAATGGACAAATTCCAAAAACACAGTAATTCTCTAATATCATACACCATCGTCAGAACCCTTTAGAACCAAACTTTTTTCTCAGTGTGAAAGTAGAAAAAGAAAATTTCTGTATATGAGGGTTGTTTGTGGAGCATGCAGTAGCATGGTTGGTTGAGGCACTATGCTACAACCCAGAAGGTTGCAGGATTGAATCCTGATGAGGTGGATTTTTTCAATTTACCTAATCCTTCCGGCTGCACTATGGCCCCTGGGGTCAACTCAGCCTCTAACAGAAACGAGTACCAGGAATCTTCCTGGGGGTAAAGGGTGGCTGGCAGTTAAGGCTAACAACCTCATTGCCATCTGCGAGACGATTGCCTAGAAAATGTGGGAACCTCAACATCTCATAACACTATGGGCCTCCATGGCCTGTTAACAGTGATACCTTTACTTAACTTTATGAGGGTTGTTCAAATGGAAGCTGTATGCAGCAATGCCAGTGAATATGATTGGTTGTAGGTGATCATGTGGTTTTGTGCATGACACACCAGGAGCCTAAGTACTGTTTATGGAGAGGGTCCATCATGTGGTGTTTCAGTGGGTTGCCAGCCTAAACTTCCATGGGGGCTGTTTTTAATAACTTGTACTCCTTTGCCCAGAACAGTCCCCACAATGTTTTCATTTCAGCAGCCCTCATATTTCATGCAGTCCATTCCATCAGTGAAAGGGTTAGCAACATGTATGAAATCCAGAGCAAGAGGGAAGACATATTCAGCATGGCTTGATGGGAATTGGTGCCACATGTCATGTCATTGGTCTTGAGGGAAAAGTCACTGGCTACATTTTGAAAGGTTTTGAAAGAAATTGAATTTAAATTTTATCATTGAAAGAGAATTACATATTTTTATATTTCAGTGAATATACCAACTCACACATTGCTTTGTGGTATGGAAACTCATTTTAACCCCTAAAAAACTCGTTACATTATTAAAAATAGACTTTTTTAAAGAATGAGAAAGGAATATAATGATTTTTTTTGCACAAAAATGTATTCACAGTTATTGTTTTGGAACTTACCTCCAGATAATGATTGTTTGGAGTGGACTGTATCATTTAAAGTTTACTATATTTAACTAGAACTATGAACTCTCACCATATAAACCTTCACAGATTGTATGTGCTTGAACATTGCGTCATGTAATGGCGGCAAAAGCAGAAGTAAAAGAAAAAAGAGAGGACAGACTTGAACTTCAGATAAATGAACAAGCCTGCCAACCTAACAGTTATATTAGTTCATATGAAGAAATCTAAACATTATGCAGTACATTTAATTATTACAGTTTTTGCAACTTCTAAACTGGAGAAATTATCATTAATTTGATGACCATTCTCCTTGCTGTCATTGCTGATGTGTGTTTGTGGAAGAAAGTCTTTGGCAGTTGCCTTGGCTGGAAGCTGGGCATGTTGGTCTGACTCCTCAGATATCACACTGTCCTGAAATGACACACAGAATCCTTCTGCTTTTTTTGTGAGAGAGAGCAATTCTAGGCAGTGTTTTGGACACTAGGGCTGGAAAGTAGGGTCCATTGTGGTCATATCTGTAAAATATGATGTGTCAGTTTGTTCTTTCATGTTTAAGGCATTTCTTCTTAGCTGTGCTCTTATGCAGTGATGTACTATGTCAGACTGCTGACAGCCACTGTTAAGGTGTGGTCTCTTATCCCACCCCAACTGCTGTCACCTGCTGTACACCTTGGGGTGGCAATCTAGATTGCATCAGCCACCCTGGAAACCTGTACCAGCTTAAAGGTTCAGTATTGATTGGGTGGGGGTCCTTTAACCCTTTATTGCCGGTGGGCATTTAAGTTCCTACTCAAATCCTATGCCAGAGGATATTTAAATATTTAAATTGGAGAGTGCAACATTTAACTTAAGGCATAATAAATCGGGAAACTTTAAATTAGTTTTGGCACAGTAAGCTTATAAAAATTGTTAACAGTAGCGTCATATTACCTTAAAAATTCTGCTGGGTGTGGTAGTTGCAAAAACACTCAATGCAGTGTCCCATGCCACATGCGTCACACCAGTACACAGTGTCCTTCCTGCGCTTCTGACACACAACACACCTTTTTTGTGGCCTAGATTTCTTCGCTGTTGGAGGAATCTTGCTTATAAAATTCCGTTCTCTTAGACGGGGTATTGTGTTGTCTGATGAATGTCGACCCTGCATTTTATGTTCCACAGTATTTGCATATTTCACAAAAAGTCCCTCAATCAACTGAATTCTGAGTGACAACTGATCTCTACTTTTGCCTGTGTTACCCCTATACAGGGTTTGTCTGAAAAGTAATGTCAGTGAGTCGATTAAAAAACATTTATTGATTAGATCGGTACAACACATTAAAAGGCTTCAAAATAGGCTCCTTCTGCATCGATACATCGCCTCCGGAATGTCCTTTAGAGCCTTGGTGCACGTCTCTTTGACTTCGTCAACTGTCCCAAAATGATGTCCTTTCATGGGAGTTTTCAAGCACGGAAACAAAAAGAAGTCTGGGGGAGCCACGTCAGGACTGTAGGGCGGCTGGGGAACCGTTGGCACCTTTGAATTGGTCAGGCAGCGGGTCACGAGGAAGGCGGTGTGGGCTGGCGCATTGTCATGGTGAAGTTTCCAGTCTTCCGTGATGTCCAGCCGGATGTGATAAATCCTTCGTTTGAGTCTCTTTAGCACTTCCACATAGAATTTGGCACTGATGGTTGTACCATGTGGTACAAACTCATGGTATACGAGCCCCCTGATGTCAAAGAACACAATGAGCATGACCTTAACCTTTGACTTGCTCATTCTGGCCGTCTTGGGGCAAGGGGATGCCGAGGTATGCCACTTGGCATTTTGCCTTTTTGTTTTGGGGTCGTACTCAAACACCCAAGTCTTGTCACCTGTGATGACGTCTAAAGAGTGAGGGTCACTTTCACACAAGTCCAAAAGTTCTTGGCACGTTTTAACTCTGTGCGATTTTTGGTCGTCCGTTAACACTTTGGGCACCAGCTTTGCGTGCACTTTTCGCATCTGCAAATTGTTCGTCACAATCTCGTGAATGGTACTATTTGGAATGTTTAATGTCTGTGCCATTAAACGAACACTCAAACGACGGTCTGAGTTCAAAAGTTCTCTCACACGTGTCACATTTTCGTCGGTGGTGCTTGTTGATGGCCGTCCAGTGCGGGCTTCATCGCCGACCTCTTCACGGCCTTCTAAAAAGGCCTTGTGCCACCGGTAGACCTGACATTCCGACAAACAATCATCACCGAAGGCTGTCTTTATCATGGGAAAAGTTTCCACTGCAGACTTGCCAAGTTTCACACAAAACTTGATGGCAGTCCTTTGTTCCAAGGAGTGCTGCATTGCAGCTTGCATGGGAGACAAAAACGAGTTTCACGGAAAAGCCTTTCATCACTCTCAGGAAGTTCGGAGACGACTAAGCGACCGCGCGTTCATAAGCTGACTTCCCCCTCCACCGATACCAACCGGTCTGAGCGCGCTGCGACGTATAATCACTTCACAATAAAATCACTGACATTACTTTTCGGACGAACCCTGTATATTATCATTGCATTCAGAATTTAGGTTTTCAAGAGCCTGCAAAATAGCTTCATGTACCGTTTATTCATACACTTCCTCTCAATCAGATAAGAGTGAAGCAGCTGCTTCTATCATTGATTTGTTGTAGTCCACTACTGAAACTGGTTTGGCCACTTCCTTGCCTCTAATTGTAACAGTCCTGGTGTCTTGACTGTGATAAGTGGAGGTAATAGTCACCAATTCTTTTGTCTCACCACTTTGTGACAGAAACAGGTGCAAAATGTTGTTCCACGATTTCGCCTTTTTTTAGTTTAGTGTTTTTCACTTTTGTTGGCACATTCCTATGATTCAACTACAGAGTCCCAACACAGTCAGTCTTGTGCATGATTTTCAGTAGCCTGGCTAGAGATGGAGAATTATAGAAATTATCCATCCACACAGAGATTCTACCAGTTTCAGAACAATGGCTGAAGTTTTAGTGGTGTCTTCTGTGATCAAAGGGGGAGTCAAGTTCTGTATCCTTGCCTGTATATACATAAATACCCCATGGTGGAGTCAAGCAACTCGTAAGTTTAGTTCCAAATTTGGATTCCTTAAGAGGGAGGTACTGTGTGAAAGACAGATGGCCTTTCCAAAGTGTCAATGAGTCATCAACTGTGCGCCGCGCCCTTCGTCTTCCTCTCCTCTGATTACTATAAATCACCATTATTATTACGAAGAGGAAGGGCACAGCGCAATCGTTACTGGCCCTATTGTTGGTTCCCACGCTCCCCTAGATGGAGATGGGGTATCCAAGCTAGGAGGAGGAAGCTACACTCAGTCGTTGGCTTAGATAAAACCAGATACAATTTAATAACAAAATATAACAATACATAAATAACAAAAAGACACATTTGACCAAGAAACAAAGACAAGCTCATTTAGACTAACAATTTCCCGTCGGCACCACTTGTGTCGACGCTAGAAATATCAAGACGTTAAGCCCTCCGGCCATACAAACGCAAGTCTAAATTCTGAGACTAAAAACCAACCCAAAACCAATACGCACGTCGCAAGCGTTCTTGCAACGGCTTGCGACCGCGGGCAGTCCTTACCGGCCAGCAGATAACACCAAAGGGAATTTAGAACAGCCCCAGCCGAAACCAATATTTTCCACCACAAACCTGCTGGCTAGTAAACAACCTTCCAAGTCGACTTGGTCTAAACGACTGCACTGTACAAGTCTCCCCTTCACAAGAGGGTACATGGGACCACGTGACTGACGTCAGGGTACCGCATGGTGGGGATGGAATCCGTCACAGGAAGGATGATGACCTCATCGTGAGCGGGCTAAGGCTTAGCACGGCTCAACTGAAATGTCCTGTTTTGGGAGATACAGTTCCTGAAATTTGTTATTAAGATGTGAAATTACTGGGAACATTTTGAAAAGGTTTTCTGGTCCTTCAAAAGTGCTGATGTATTCATTGTCAGCAAACTGCAAATATTTACATATTAATTCCAATCTGTCTTGTGTTATAATGTCTCTAAATTCTGGTGTGGAAGTTACTCTTTTGTGGTAAAATATGACTGAAGAGTAGGTTTCTGTGTAATGCCCATGAGCATGAACAAACCCAACAACATAAATCTCTCCCTCTGTCACAGGTTTCCATGCTCTAGCATGCGACCTGACTGATAGTTCACACCAGCATAGGAACTGCTCTGCATATCTGTTTGTTTCTATGACTGGTGTTAATAAGTTCTTTGTTGAAAAATAATTAAAAAATGTCCACAATCTCCGTGACATGTTTCATGAGCTGTCCCCCATAGTTCTTCATATTCTTCCAAACGAAATCTTGATTGGCACTGATCATCATCATCATCATCACTGCCCTCATTTCCCACAGCATCAAGCAAGGCACGATCATCTAACTCATTTTCAGTGTCAAAATCCGAGTCTGTCAGACTTTGCTCAGAATCGCTTTGAAGCAAACATTCCAACTCGTCCTCACTCAGCACAGCTGAACATTGCTTGCGTTAGCCATTACTGCTACATGCAAACTACATGATCCTATTTATGGAACAAAGTTGATGTACAAAGAGGCATTCATAGCAGTCATAACAAACTTCTTTTAAAGTCAACATCATGTATCCTACTTCCACATGTTGGGTAAACTATATTTGTTTACCAACTTTTTTTGTTGCAACAGTTCAGTAGTGCCTTGGAGCCCTGGAATTTCAAATCTCCCTTCATTACTCCATAAGGGTGTAAGACATGCTACATTTTCTTCTGTGCCAGAAGTGGTGTGATTCCTGATCAGTTCCTGAGGCAGCTTTTATGTGTTAAAGAAATCATTTTATATGGACCTTTGTTACGATTTCTGCCCTTCCTAGCATCTCTGAATATTTTGATACAGTACTGCCATGCCCTGCACCATGTTTTTATGTTCACTTTTGGTTTCAGAGAATGCATGGTGCCACATTCCTTGTGCAAGTGGTCAAATTCTGGAGACTCCTGTTCAAGTACTTGTATGCATATGTTTGAAACAGTATGAAACGTTGCTGCAGCCAGATTTTTATTTCTGTTGTGGCCCTTACATGTGTCTAGAAATGAAACATCTCAGATTTCAGTAGGTAACAGTTGTATCCATTGCAGCAGAGCAGTTCTCACTTTATTGCTTCCTCTTCTTCCCACTTAGTTCATTCCAACAGGAACAGTAGCTTTCACCATTGTCACCTTCACAAACTTCTAAGTTTTACACACATAACTCTTGGGCATGAAATGTTAGTGGAATACCTGATGAAGGCATCTGCAGAACACTGTAAATTGTGTTGTGGTACTTATTTACCATATCTAGGCTTCCTTTATGCCCCCGCAGTTTTGTTTTCTACATATGGTGGATTTTTGTTGCTTATGTATGTTGCGGTGTGAGTGAAGGGGTTGTGTTGTAGTATTCACATTGCACTTTTGTCTAAACTGCTTGTTTAATGGATCATAACTTGCTATTATTCAGCACTGCCTAGGAGCCTAGCAGCCTGTTGTTTGAATTTGGTTATGTTTAGAATGTTTTGACCTACAAAATATTGATTAATTATATATATATATATATATACAGTAGAACTTGGTTATAACGTCATCAAAGGGACCTAAAAATAGTGTCGTTATAAACGAATGTCGTTGTAACCGAAATGGGCACTTCCACAGTAGCCTTATGTTAGTCACGTAAAAATCTACCAAAAACCGAGTTAAAATGTTGCATTTTTTAGTGAAATACGTAGTTAAGTACAGACTAACGTAACATTAACGTGGAATTGCCCAAATGTGTAATATCAAAGACATATTACAGCGCTTTTCACTGACAATACACAAAATATTTCACGAATCACTTTAACTTTCTCTTCAATGCTTAAAACTTTCCTTTTCATTGCCATGTTTTCGCTACTGCACTTCTCTGGGTTTAGGCAGGAACACTATAGGGTAAGTAGACAATGTGAGGTCCTGTTAGACGAGATTCTAGGAAAGGAATGCAGTTAACAACCTGCCGCGTCCTCTTGCACTATTCACGCAGTCCCACCCCACACCCTTGTTTTCGCATAAAACCCACGCTCCTCTTGCAGCCCGCGGTCGTATTCTTCCAGGACAGTCACGTCAGCAATTAGAGAAAGTGAGGGTGGGCAGACACATCGAACTTTCCCACCATATCAGAGAAATTCAGGAATGAAAATGACGTTACATACGAGGTTGATGCATTTGTGCATGTCGTACTAAGCAAGGTATAAAAACAGTTGCTTTATGAGGAATTAGTTCGTACCATTGAATATTTGACGCAATAGACAAGGTGTTGCAGAAACCGATGTTGCTATAACCAAGTTTTACTGTATATATATATTGTCACGTGTTTAGTGTATAGAACGTGACAAATAACTTCACGCCATATTTGATATAGCGAATTTTATTTCACATTCACACTTACAATCAGCCAAATTACAATCTGACAATTACTGCTATCTGCAGTATCACAAATACTACACTGCAAATGCCAGAATACAACTGACTGGTTGCTGGCTAACTCGGAACTCACTCGGAACTAACTGTGAATAGTCTTCGCTGCTCCACATCTAGCCTCGTTCCAGACAACTCAGAAAACAAATGCTGCCTGGCGCCGTGTCGCTAGCGACACTGTTCGGAGTTGTTTACTGCTGCCTAGCAACCGCAGTATCCCTTGGTGATGTCACCGCTGTTGACTCACGTTGCATAGCAACCAGGATGCTGGAACTCAGCTCACTTCGGCTCTGCTCGGCTCACTTCGTCTCCGCTCGGCGCAACAACGGATATATATATATATATAATTAAAATTTGGTCAGAATCAGTGAAGTTGTTTTTGAGAAAATTGACATTTCACATTTGGGGTGCTAGAGAGCATACCATTGTTGTCATGAAGCTCTTACTTACACAGTTTCATTCAGAGACATGGTCTTCATAAATTATTGAAATTGAAAAAAAAAAAAAAAACACCGGAGCTATTTACAAGAGAATCACAGTTTGTGTTTGGCAGCACCTGTAAACAGGATGTTCATGTATATTGGGCATCAACCTGTGATGGATGTACTGTTAAATACAGAATATGAATAAAATCCAACTATAGAAGTGCTAGATAGGTACAGATACATGGAGATAGGCAGACAGCATTTGAAAAACCACTTATTGCTATTGAGGGGTGCTGAAACATGTAAATCTGTCAAAATTTCAGATCTGTTTATTCACAATCACATTACTTCCATACTGTGTATGTAAAGAAGTAAATATTACCAATTCACATAGTGACTTCTTCCTTATGAGCAATAGCTTGTAAGCAGCAGATGATGTGATATGTGGTGTGACCTTGCAGGCACATGAATTTGACAGACTGTACTGTGTAACATGCAGAAAACATGACCATTGTTACATAAAGATTGAAGAACTTGTCTGTAGATTTGATGACATGTTGTACTGTGCTGAAAACTTTGTCTCTGTGGCTCTACAGCCTTTGTTGGACCCTGGTCACTTTTCAGTTTCTTAATCATAATGATTCGGTAAGACTCCTTGGGTGGGGGATCAGCCTGTTATAAGGCTGCTACTTGCACACAGAACAGCACAAACACAGAATAAATGCACAAAGACATCCATGCCTCAAGTGGGATTTGAACCACGACTGCAGTGTTTGGGCGGGCGAAGACAGTTCGTACCTCAAACTGCATGGCCACTGTGATCAGCTGCTGAAAACTTATTTGTACAAAACCTAATGAAATGTACAGTGCGTACAATCAAGTGCGCGCCGCGGCTGCAATTTGCCGTGAGTCATACCACCGCAGAATGGATGCAGTCGCGGGGAGGAGCTGCAACTCCTCCCCGCGACTGCATCCGTTCTGCGGTGGTATGACTCACGGCAAATTGCAGCCGCGGCGCGCACTTGATTGTACGCACTGTACATTTCATTAGGTTTTGTACAAATAAGTTTTCAGCAGCTGATCACAGTGGCCATGCAGTTTGAGGTNTATTTTTATTATATTTAATTTTTATGTAATCTTAGCCAATTCATTATTAGTGAGTTGTTTAAACAGTATTTACACATCATGTTTTACTTGTACTGAAATATTCTTATATACAGTGAAACCCCAACTCTCAAGAGCAGTGGATTTGAACACTGAATTGATGAAGCTCTTAAAAATGAAGGAAATTTAACACAAGGGTTGTTGACTTGAGATCCTTGAAATTGAGCACAAATTTAAGGAAAACCTTGAGTTAAGAAACATGACAGGGAGGTTCCACTGTATATATATAGTTGAAGGGTTAGTCATCTAGTCTGACCACTAGTATTTGAGCACTTCTTATTTAAAATGACGTTTCATTCTCTTATTATAATGTTCATTGAACAGGTTGGCCTAATGAAAATGCCCTAGACTTCCATTCAAGAGTTGCCTAATTTGAATCTTGGTCAGGACACTGGCTATATCTTTTTGATTTTTTTTTCCCTCAGGATAGTACCTTGATAGGCCACTGCTAAATCCTTCCAAGTCCTTTTCTGCTCAGTATTCATCAGTCATCCTGCCATCTGATGCTGCATATTCTCTATATTGGTAGTATCATAAAGCAATCCACACATGTAACAGCATTCTTTGTCCATGAATTGTGAATTGTCAGCAGGATAATATGAAGTGTAGGATTCTGTGTGAGGAGTTCTGCTTTTCTTAGCATTTAAAGAGTGGTGCTGCAGTCTCTTGTTTTCCCAATCTTTTATTTTCAGTTGCTTGCCAGTTGTTTCCTCTCTTCCTGATGTCTTCCAGTACCTGGCTGAACCATCCTGTTCTGGATCATTCCATTTGTCTCATTTTCTTTAAATTTTAACTCTAATACCCTTCACAGTATCCTTGTGTCTTTCATTCTTTCTGCATGGGCAAGCTTATGCCATTTCTCTTCTAACTCTCTTAAACAAAGTTAGAATTCCAACTTCTGTTCTAAAAATGCTGTTTTGAATTCTATCCCTTCTTTATCAGGAAGAATAGTAGGTTTATGATGATGCCTGCTAGGTATCAGTTGAATAAAAGTACCATAAGAAGCATTGCTGTGTGGTGTACTGTGAGACAGCTTGTATTTTGTCTGACCAGTCTGTTATTAAAAATGAAGTTTGTGTTTAAATACTGGAGGAAATGTTTACATTCACAGGGCCCAAGACATGAGAATTGTGAGGGACACACGGAAATAAGTTGCAGCTATTGTACATTTGTTTTAGGGTGCATAGTCATCGGTGCCAATATTATTTACAAACGTAAAGGTGTAATTGATTTCTTGAAGGTTGGTTTTAAAATTGTGCAACCTGTAATCAGTAATCCCTGGGACTGCCATGTGGGAGACCACATTTAACTTTCCTTCCCTGATGTTGCCTACTCAAGGTATGATGTACCTTCAGTGATGTTTTATCCTATCCACCTACCCTAGATTTTTTTTTGGGTTATGTTAGTGTTGTGGTGTTGTAGGTGGATACCAACATTTTACATGAACATGGTGCCTCCATCGTCTGGGTGAAGGTGATTAGGGTGAGGATATTACCAGATTATATACACACAAAGACAAGGAATGTGGTTACTTTGCAACTGTGGTGAAATGTTTGTATCTGCAGATATCTCTGCTGTGTATCTCAGGGATCCGTATTACTGACGTGCATGCTGTCGACCGATTCCACTCCTTTTTGTGTGGACCGAAACAAAATTAACTGATTTAACTATACTTCTCCAGGAACTAATTTCTAGAAGTGCTTGGGGAAAGAACTTCAATGTCATAATAGCTTGATTTTGTAAAGTTTACAGCACACGCAGTGAAGACAAGCAGCGGCACGCACACAGGAAGACCACACAGAATAACACCTGTACAGTGTGGAACAAGAACTAGCCACTCCAGCACTTTAGACATAGGGCANAAACAAGATCATAATATATATTGTTTGCACTTGGGACGGAGTGTGTATCATTTATCGTTACTTGAAAGAGTTAAACGTGGCTAACGTAATGTAATCACTGATATCATACCTGGAAATGACAATCCTGGTGTGGCTTCAGTAATCTGCTGTAAGATATTGCACACATTGTTAAAATTGTGTTCATCTTGGATTGGTCAAGTATGGCATGATTTGGCTTGGTTTGGTGTGTCATCATGTGTACACAGATTTAAGTGGGAAAATGAGTGGGCCCAATGTGATGTCAGCATCTGCATGGTATTCCCAAGTTTTCCCCATTTTCTTTTGCTAGGATGGTTAGTGGATGCAGGTGATCCTGTAGTTCATTGAAATGTATTGTCACATGTATTAGTGTCTAATAATGCAGGTTTTGGATTGGATGAGTTGATTTATTGGCACTTCGGTTACAATCTTTCTTAATTACAGTCAGTACAGCGCTATCACTGATTTACACATGTTACAGTTCAGCATTACACACGCACTAGGATTCTCAGTCTTCACTAGTTGTGTCATGGTAACTGAATTAAAACAGTCTCACTGTGATGAAATTTTATAATCACACACACATTTCACTACAGCTGTCATCTGATGGAGAGAGATTCTATATACAGATCTGTGCTGCCAATAATCATGTTATGTAAGACTCAACATACTAAAACTACCCTGAACACAAGAGTCAATGTTGTTCAACTGATTATTTTATTTATAAATTTACAGTTTCAGTTTTCATCTATGCTGTGGCTCAAGTTTGTATTGTGACTGATGACTGTTTAAATAAATATTGCCTATGGGTTTCCCTTAAAGTTTACAGTAATCTACTTATATCGTAACTCTTTGCTATATTGTTTCAATTCACTGTACTTTGATACTGATAGGCTGTTTTCTTTATGTTTTATTATCATTGTGCATTAAACTTAGTACAGAATATTTTTATGCATTCTGAACAAAGTAAAATATAATGTAATGCCTTATATGGAGGTAATGTCTGTTCATCGAACTGTGACGTAGCATCAGCACCTAAACTGTTGTAAGAGGTCTATTTTAAACCTCATACAGGAGACTTACTTCTAGTCAGACAATTATGATTTTCATCTGTATTGACCCATAATAAAGTCCATTTTATTTAAGGTCATAAACAGGTAACCAAGCCACAAGTAATCTCAGTAGATTGAACACTGAACATTGAGAATTTTGAGTACTTCATTATGGAGTACATCGTTTCCCATCTTACATTTTATTATATGGTGCTAAGTTAAGTGCAGCAAAGGGGTTATATTAGAAGAGGAATGTCATTATGTATATATGGCGGTTAATGTTGATAGAATTAATTGAAATGTAAAAACTAGAAGGTAAATTATGTATGTAGAGAAGAGTGAAAATTAGTCACCATTAAACTCTCTGTAGTCTGAAACTAGTATTATGTCAATTTAGACTTTTTCCACTTTCTTAGCAATGAATGTCTGTACCATTTTGTTTCAAATTTACATGTCACATGTTTACTGTGGACTGGGTGCAGCCCAGTCTGCTTACCATCTGTTGGGCAACCCTGTTTAGAGTACACACAGTAATTGCATACTTTCCATTACATAGCAATTTGTTTAGATTTGTTTCATGTAAATTTCATTAGATTTTAAATGAACTGACCGTAGATAATACATATTTATATGTTCTGCAGAATATACCATTTAATATTTGCGTGCATAACAGAGTTTCACAATTGACTGCAGAGGAGTTAATACAGCTGTGTAGGTA
Organism: Cryptotermes secundus; assembly: GCF_002891405.2. NCBI lineage: Eukaryota > Metazoa > Arthropoda > Insecta > Blattodea > Kalotermitidae > Cryptotermes > Cryptotermes secundus. The sequence continues at coordinate 3,897,071 of NW_019724742.1, forward strand.
GAAAGAACCCTGCATTTAGAAATAAGGTAGCAAAATACCAAACATTCCTCATGTGTATAGATCTGAATTTTGTAGAATGCTCAGAGGACCACTGTGTTTTTGTATATCCTAAATATTGAGGGGCTAAACTTTATTGTGAGCTGTTACCTTTTATGACATGAGAAGGAATCTTTGAATGAGGAGGAACAAGTGACTGAATAACTTCAAGAGTGGCAATTTTCATTTCCATTGTCACACTCTCTTTGGTTAATTTAATACATTCCTGTAGTGATTAATTTGTCATATGCAGTTATCTTGTGCTATGAATCTTTGGAATGTTTGTAGTTCAGTTTACAGCATTTGTTTTTTGTAAACATCACATGTCATGTAACATTCATTGGATGTGCTTTATGAAAATAATACGAGTATTCTGTATGTCAAAACTTGTGTAAACTGTAATATTTGGTGATATTATCAACCACAGAATGTAAACCAAGTACAAAATAAACAAATCTTCCCTTTATATTGTATGTAAATGTTTTTAATTTTGTAGTTGTCAATTGTACGTCCCTTGCGATGAATGTGCGACATATGATTTATGAGGGATGATTTCTTCAAAGTGATGTTAGTATTACAATATGACTCCGTGCCAAGTCATACAAAACATTCAGAGTTACTCGTGCAGACAGGAGGTGCCATTTATTTGTGCATTCATTAATTCATTCATTCTTGATTTATTGAACAACACTTTCAGTTACCTGTATTGTAACCCAACAAAGTGAAGTACAGTTATGGTGAGATTTAGAACTATGAAGCATGACGTAATATTTATTTCCTCTGTGTAGTCACTTCTGTGGCCAGAACAGGATGACCTCGTTGGTGAAGTATAGTGTCAGTGAAGAGGCAAGAGGGTCTTAACAAGTCTACTAAGCGGAGCATTTTTTTATCTGGATCATGATGTACAGATTATAAACTAACATAATTCTGTGTGGCATATGATATGTGATATACCAGTTTTATTTTTGCATTCTTCAGACCGTCCAGTGCTACTGTCATCAGTTCAGGCTGGATCAAGGGTTTCCCAGGTTGTATACAGCACTGAATGGCAGGATGATTACTGAATAATGTTGGAAAAGTTGTGGAAAGAAGAGACAGCAGCCTAATTGGAGATACCGTTGCAGTGTTGGTTGGTTGTCAGAATGTCATTCCATGCTGTGAACCTAAGTGATGGATATATTATCATCATATAATTTAATTATTGGACATTCCACACTACATGACTTCTACAGTTGCTGCAACTGAACAAGCTCCAGATTGCTCAGTATCTAAATGTAATTGAGTTTCATAATACTATATTTCAGTATCCTGTTGCATTGAATATTTTAGTGAATGAAATGTGGATTAATGTCATCTAAAAGGCCGCGCCATACCTTAAGCGGTTAGTCGCTGGCTTCGTCTGGTCAAGCGGGATTTGTGGTGGACAAAGTGGCGCTGGGGCGGGTTTTCTCCGAGTACTTCGGTTTCCCCTGCCAATCTTCATTCCACCAAATTCTCCATCATAATCACCCGGGGCAGGCTACAATAGGCCAATCAGTGGCCACCCTGCCAAGTGGACCCAGTTGGACTCCACCCCCCACTAAGCAAATTAAAAAAAAAGTCGTCTAAATGTATATTGAAATTGTTGCATTATAGAAGGAAGGAGACTTCAAGTAGTTGAGTTTCTGCATGAGCTGAAGTTCAATCATAAACTTATTGAAATATGTGAACAAAAAAGAGTGTGGGTTGTCCTCTCTTGTTCCTGGGTGAGGGTATCTTCATGTCCACAGTATCAGTTACATTCACATTTGGTGAAGTTTGGAAATATAATAATAATAAAAAGTTTAAAAAGAATGCTGGAGAAAACCATGACATATACAAGAGGTAAGTAACAGCTGGGAAAGCTTGGTCAGCATAACAACTAGGCTTTGGGCTGGACAACCGAGGAATCGAGAGTTCGATTCCTGGCAGAAGGTAAGAAATTTTCTGTTCTCCACAACTTCCATACCAACTCTGGGGCCCACACTGCCCATACAACCACCTATCAAATGAGTACCAGTTCTGGGGGGGGGTGGGGGAGTGGCTGATGCGTGAAGTTGACCAGTCAGTTCCATTTACTGGCGAGGTTAAGAATGTGTGAGCGATACCCTTGCTTCTCCATACGCCTTCATGGTGTGGTGTTTGGTCAGGCACTGGGATAACTTTACCTTAATTTTACCTTTTGGATACATGTAAATTTAATTTTTCAGTGGTCATGAATATTATTCAAGTACCCGTGGTTCCCATGAGGACTGAAACGCTGCATGTGACAAGCTGCTGAACTACGTATGGGATCATTGCTGTCAACATAATATATCTTCCTGTGCAATTATATCACATATTGTTTGTGATAGGAATTATCTTTAAAGTAAACCGTTCTGCATCCGAACTGGTTACGAAAGCTGTGACAGGAGTATATGGATAAAATGCCAATCAGTTTCTATAAAACGGTGAATAGTATTTGTTGTGTCGTTGCAGTCCGTATTGGCAATCCTGAGTACCATACTCTGACCTGGAGAAAGCAGACGGTCGAAAGAAACGAAGGCGGTTAGTTGTTTTAAGCGGGATCGTCCTGGTTCTCGCGATTCTTTGAGACGTGTGACTTCTTTGAATATAGTATTCATTACACGTGTAACGCAGTTTCGCGTCAAGATATATACAATTATGACAAGTTAAATTTTCGTCGAAAAATAATAATTTGCCTTTTCGTAACGGCATTTTGGTGCAGTTTAAAATTGCAAATATAATATTAAAGTGCGCGCGTGTGAAAGAAGCTGTGCTTTACTTGTGATTCTTCTGTCACCTATCTTCTTTAACTTCCCCTGTTCTACCGACTTGCAGGTTGTAGGTGAGTGACAATATTTACTTTTGATATTTCCACATGTACATGTTGCAAATTTTCTGATTATTATTACCGCCTTTTTTTAGCGAATGCCAGCGGTTTATATCATGCCGTCAGTAGTCTAGCAGTCATATTACAAGGTTAGAGATTTGTCTCCGTGTTCATTTATGATGCTGATGGCCAAACACACGATTCAGTTTTTTTGAACTGTTAAAAGAAAGTGTGCCCAAGATTCTGTTAAATAGTTTACATTTTTGTGTAACACTGTTCATGTCTCTCAGTTATTATTTAAAACGAATTTACAACAGACCTGGAAATGGTCCTACTTGACGAAATGAAACGCACACATGTCGTTTTGTAGAGAACCTTATTTCTGAGAAGAAGAAAAGATAACATTAGTACAAGAAAGGCGGTAAGTAGGTGTCCTTACTAGTCTCTACCGCCATCTGATAACAGCCCGGTCAACCAACACAGGTCGGCTATTATTTGGCGCTAGTAAAATGGGGATAGGAGCTCCAGGTGAATTGGGTTATGACCAGTGACAGCCTTGATGTAATAAACTCACACACATATATTTTCAGTGGTCTGGTGATATCATTTTCTCCCAGTACTTCAGTATCTTGGTCCAATTATCACGCCACGACTGCTGCACGCACACATATGCCGGCATTGAAGATAACTTCTTGCAGTTTGACGTAATGCGTATTCGTAAGAGAAATGCAGTACGTGTATATCCTAGATAATGCGAACTAACCAAAACACTGGTGTGTTCGGGCTAGGGAATCGTTTGGGTTACGGAATTTCAAACAAAAGTCGATTTTATAGCAAAATTGTTTGTTCACAAGTTTTATATATATAATACAGGGTGTCCCAGGAAGAAGGGTCAATATTCTGGGAGGTCATAATATCGGTCATTCCAAGCAGGAAAGTGTATATGTTCCTGTGTCCTATTCCGAAATGTTTCCGGAGGTAGAGCTATTTCACTGTGCAGTACACTGTACAGACGAGCAACACGCCATGTCCTCACACGAGTTGCACGGAGGTAGAGCTGTTTCACTGTACAGTTCCAGAACTCTTGATAAGAAAGAGAGATTACGCACCGGTATTTATTGTTCAAGTGACAAAGTTGGTACAGTTTCGAAAATTCAACCGTCAGCATCAATGCACTTTGCAACTTGTGTGAGGACATGGCGTGTTGCTCCCAGAATGTTGGCCTTTCCTTATGGGACACTCTGTATAGCGTAAAATGGTGGAATGACTGATGAATGATGAACTGAAAAGTATGTATAGCGAAGTCATCGTGCCCTATGCGATGTACCATCCTGGAGTTTGTCTGGAGTGACTGAGGAAACACACGAAATCAGGACAGTCGGTGTTCCGGCCGAGATTCGAACCTAACATCTCTTAGATACAAGTCTGGAGCTTTACTGCCAGACCAAGTAGTTCGGTTTTGTACAACGAACGCTTGAGTTATTATCTAAAAGGCACGGCAGATAGATCACCATCAAAACGTAAGACCATGATTGTACTTAAGAATTTAACTGGTAACTTTAGCCATATCTGTTGCATAGTTTTATTCGTAATAATTTACGTATTTCTTGCGGTTGTTTGGAAGAGGTCAATACAGTCTACAGTAGTGGAAGCTGTATTTGTGGGTCACCTTGTGCCTGCGATTCTTGACCTAGACCAAGCTTGTGCTGCGGCCATGTCATTACTCAGGCTTCCCACTGCGACGGCTCGCGTTCAGTCGCAGTTCAGTTTGCGGGGTATAGGTGTGTAGGTGTGCAGAGTTGTCAGAACTGTACAGCTTCGAGGATTTCTGGTGAATAAAGAGGAACTGGGGCCGGTTTCATCCAAATATGTCTGTTCCACTAGATGCCCCATTTCTCTCATGTAGCATACAGAGCTGTTACAATGGGTCATTTAGTCGCAAGTGCCAATGAATTCAGACTCACTCTATCCTACTAACGAAGAAAAAGATTAGAATGCCATAACACATTCGGACATGCATCTTTGTTTTTCGGGTGTAATGTCCCGTTGCTGACATTAAGTTAGAATTGCAGATGAGTTGGGTTAAATGGGCCCAACAGGAAGGTTTGGAAAAGTTACGGAGCATTGTAAATTTTTCTTGGTAGTTATCAAACTCGTATCATTTTGTGCTTACTCCTGTTGGGGTCTAAGGACACTATGCTACAAGCCGGAAGGCCGCGGGTTCAATTCCCGATGAGGTCATTGGATTTTTTTTTTCAGTTGACCTAATCCTCCAGCCGCATTATGGCCCTGGGGTCGACTCAGCCTCTAACAGAAATGAGTACCAAGAATATTCTTGGAGTATTCTTGGGGGTAAAGGGCGGCCGGCGCTTACGGTTGACAACCTTACCGCCATCTATGAGCCGATTGTCTAGAAAATGTGGAAACCTCAACTTCTCACAACTCTATGGGCCTCCACTTCCTCTCAAAGGGATACCTTTCCTTTTTTTACTTTACTCTAATCCTTCCAGCCGCACTATGGCCCTGGGGTCGACTAAGCCTCTAACAGAAATGAGTACCAAGAATATTCTTGGAGTATTCTTGGGGGTAAAGGGCGGCCGGCGCTTACGGTTGACAACCTTACCGCCATCTATGAGCCGATTGTCTAGAAAATGTGGAAACCTCAACTTCTCACAACTCTATGGGCCTCCACTTCCTCTCAAAGGGATACCTTTCCTTTTTTTACTTTACTCTAATCCTTCCAGCCGCACTATGGCCCTGGGGTCGACTAAGCCTCTAACAGAAATGAGTACCAGGAATCTTCCTGGGGTAAAAGGTGGTCTACCGGCGCGTAAGGCTGACAACCTCACCGCCATCTGAGAGCCGATTGTCTACGAAATGTGGGAGCCTCAACGTCCTGTTACAAGGAAAGCTTTACCTTTTAACGAGTATAAGGTGCTGCGTTTAACTCATTAAAATATTTTAGCTTTTGGCTTGGCAAGCAGGGGATCGGTGTTCGATTTTCGTCAGTAAACTTTTCTGTACTGTACAGCGTCCTGACCTGTTCTGATGTGTGAACAGCCTCCTATCCAGTCCGGTACAGCGGCCGTTGGCATGAAACTGACCACTTCCACAACCAGTGCCGAATTTAAGAATGCATGGCGCTGCGCCACCACCATCCTCCAGTCGTGTGTAAATGGCCCGACACTTAATTTAGTAGAGCGTTACCTTTTGCTTTTTTGCGGCCGTGCAGAAACTGTAATGTTCGTTGTTGCTCAGATCAGTTTAGAAGGGTAAATGGTGAGTGAGCTGATCACCGCGCGCGCTCCTAGCTGCACTGATGTGTTCGTACCCAGCAGCCTTACTACCAGCACGTTGTCTGTGCATAGCGTGCGGTCAAAAGGCATATGTTTTTTAGAGCCGTAACTCGGTAACGGAGTTGAATTTGCCTCGCTCGATTGCTGGGATTGTGGGTTCGAATCCCACTCGAGGCATGGATGTCTGTGTGCATTTATTGTGTGTGTATGTAGCGGCCTTAAGACGAGCTGATTCTTCGTCGACGGGCTCCTACCGACTGTGTATAGCATTAAGAAATTGAAAAAGCTGCCAAGGACAGACAGAAGGGTTGTAGACCCATCCATCTACAACCCTTGTGGACCTCGGCCGGTTTTTCAGTTTCTTAATCATCCGTACACAGTCGCTAGGACTCCTTGGACGCGGGATCAGCCCGTAGTTAGGGCGCTGCCTACACACAGAACAACACACAAAAAATAAACGCGCACAGACATTTGTGCCTCGAGTAGGATTTGAGGCCACGACCCCAATGTTAGAGCGGGAGAAGACGGTTCATACCTTAGACTGCGTGGCCATTGTGATCGGCCTGTAGAGCCATAGACAGACAGAGAGGATGAGTGAACAGCCTGCGTTCTGTCGCACGTTTTATCTGCACTGATTCGCTTGTACGGAGCAGCCTTACTACATGTACGTTGCCTGCGCGTAGAGTTCGGTCAAATGCGGCACAATTTCTGGCGCCATAACTCGGCAACGGAATTGAATTTCACAAATATCCCTCGAGTGTACTGAATTCTGTACGAGTCTGAGCGCGCAGACATACAAGCCCCCGTATTATTAATTAGTTCTGAATTGTGACGGCACAGGGGAACGGCGGTCGCTGTGGAGGTGTAATTACACGTAGTTGGCTCGGTTGAGCGTAGGTCGCACTCAACACAAACCGGAGATTGTATTAAGAATAACTCAGATTGTGGTCTTCTGGATTGTGATATAGAGTGGTCCTGTAAGTAAATGCACACGTTTCGGAGATGATGTCGCCTCCATATTAATGTTCGACTCAGAAGAAGGTAGCAGCATGTTCCAACGAAACGTTGGTTATTCTCTTATGAGACTACAAGGTTTCACGACCCATAAGGCCGTAATGTGAATATTCACAGCCCTGAAATCCTCAAATCATTCAAAGACATGGGATTGGGTACACGGTCTAACCTTCTGCAGTGAGTGAAGTTGAGTTGTTAGCTTCACACTCCGGCAGCTTTACTCCCAAGGAAAGAGCCCCCGGTACCCATTGGATGTCTGGAAGCGTTGGTGATAACTACAATTTTTGTCATCTCCGGGAATCGAAAGCCGTTTTTCTGTCTTACGCGTAGTGAAACCAGTACATTGCAGCACCCTGTACCCATGTTTTACATAAATCCTGCTATATACTGTCACATGTTTATGGTCGTAACCACTTCTGACACCACACTGTCACGTGTCCGGGTTCCCGTGACTAATAATAACGGGTTCTGCATTGGGTGAGTTGATTTATTGACACTTCTTTACAATTAAAACCAGTTATAACAGCTCACAATCAATGGCTGCCTGAGACTCGCTCCATTCCGTACTGGACAGTGAGTGTCGTCTCTTCTGCCGTGACTGACTTGGTTCTGATTTACGAATCGGTCACTTCTTCAGCCTCCGTTGTCCGCTGGTTAATACTCCACAGCCGAACACTCAGCTTCTGAACTCCCTTAGGTATGAACTTTCTTTTATAACTCTGGACGAACAGGAGAGTGATCACTACCACCAACAGTTCATCAGTTACTGCGCCTATTCGTTGCAGCGGGAACGTGCTTACCGAACCGTTGCCCAGCAATGGTCATATTCATCACAATATTATGAACTTTGGCAAGCATAAGTTGTATCGTCGGTATGCATTTTCGGGTTATTATAGCAGCGAACTGTTGAGCGTCACCACTATATATATAAACATAAGTTGCTCACTCCTTGTGTAGCCTCGACACGGACTGCACAGAGAACACCGGTTCCGGCATCTGTTCTATTGTTGCGTTCGGGTCTGTTTGGGGACATTAACTAGAACGGCGTTTGTTTAAGGAGCCACGTGTGTTTGTGTGTGTATACTCAGAAACAGATATGATAGGACTCTTTGGACGGGAGATCGGCCCATCGCAATGCCTGTACAGATACAGGACAACACAAGCACAGAAACGCGGGAATACAAACACATAAACGCATGCCTGAAACAAAATTCGAACCCGCGATTCTAGTGTATGAGCGGTCGGGGGGAGTAAACCTTTCGACAGCCGAGAGCGATGACTCTGTAGGTGGGACTGGCAGGAATTGGAATGTACATACTCGTATATACAGGATGTCCCAGAAGGAAAGTCAATATTCTGGGAGGTCATAGTATCAGTCATTCTAAAGGTTCGGCCACACAGAGCGCTACGTACGCGACGCACGCTACGTACGCTATGTTTGCTATACGAACAGAAAAATATCTCCCTTTATTGCCAATGTGACTGGCCACACAGACTTCCGTACGCTACCTACGCTATGTTCCTTATGTTAGCTGCGTCGCAGAGTGTACACAGCGTACGTAGCGCAGCGCTCTGTGTGGCCGAACCTTAAGCATTAAATTGTATATGTACATGTGTCCTACTCCAAACGGTTTCTGAGATAGAGCTACTTCACTGTGCAGTTCCAAAACTGTTGTTAATAAAGAGATATTACGTACTGTTTCTAACAGCGCACCAACGTCCCCCTAGGTGGGGACGGTACAGCCCGCCCTTGGAACAACTGACGTAGAGCGTCTGTGCGACGGCGTGCATGCTGCAAAGTTGGAAATAGCTTTAGAAACGCAGTTAGAAATACCACAGACATAGAATTGTGAGCAGAATTTAATTCTTCCGTTCTACTAGCAACAGACCGTGGAGGCCCATAGTGTTGTGAGACGTCGAGGCTCCCAAATTTTCTAGAAAATCTGCTCACAGATGGCGGTGAGGTCAGACTCACGCGCCGGCTGCCCACTCTTTACGCCCCAGGAAGATTCCTAATACTATTTCTGTTAGAGGCTGAGTCGACTCCAGGGCCACAGTGCGGCTGGAAAGATCAGGTCAACTGAAAAATAGAAGAACATTCAGTAATAATTGTTTAAGATATGAGGTCGCCCATTGAGATCTGTAGTATGCATGTGCAAACGGGCCAGAATTAGGAAACGGGGTAGCATGCTGGTCGTATAAACAGAATGTTCTTTGCCGCATTCAGTTTTAATCTGCTCTTCATGCAGGGACTCGGATACGCGTAGATCAGTATGTTTAGCAACCAGGCGCAGGGCTGGGCGACGGAAGACTGGAAGATATATTTCCTGAATAGAGAAACAAAAGTAGATTTATTTCTCCGCAACGCCCAGACCGGCTATGAGGCGCACCCAGCCTCGTCTTCAGTGTGTACAAGACCTCTTTCCCCAGGGGTAAAGCGGTTGGATCTTGAAGCTGTATCCACTGCCGAGGTTAAGAGCTTCCCATGCTTCTTCATGTCGTGGTGCTTTAACCTTTTAGAACCAAGTGGTTCTATAAATCCCGCCCGCTTTATCATACCGACACTTTGCATTCTGCCCACAGAGTGGATATCCGCCTGCAATACTGCACAGTTGTTTCACAGGAACATGTTACCTTGAACTTATGGTTCAACGCTGAAGATGGAGGTAGCATATTCTTCCGAAACATCGACATTCGGCTACAAGGCTACGCGGTGTCACAACTCCGGAGATCAGAATCGGAACAATCACCTACGTGAAAGTTTAAGATCTTAGTGTGTATTGTGATATGTATTGTATTGCTAGTGTGGTGGGCCCCTTCTGGCCTATTGTACCAGCCCCATGTGATAGGTGAGGGTGATTGTGGAGCAATTGGTGGAATGAAGATTGGCAGGGGAAACCGAAGTACTCGGAGAAACTTGCCCCAGCGCCACTTTGTCCACCACAAATCCCACTTGACCAGACCCGGGATCGAACCCAGTCTGCCGCGGTGGGAAGCCAGCGACTAACCGCTTGAGCTATGGCGCGGCCCTTGTGATATGTAGACCAATTTCCAAGCAACAGCTGTGTAAACAGGCGACAGTACAACAGCCTTTGCTAGGGAACAGCTCTGTGGACACGTTTTCCCGGCAGCGAAAAAAGAAGCAATAATGGAAGAGATGTGCGGTCCATGCAGGGGTTATATAACGAGGACTAGCTGTTGAGTCAGTTGAGAGTTACAGTTGCGAGAAGTGAGGATCTGGTAATTAAGGTCCTGGGCAGTTCGTTACCCAGAGGAAGGGGAACGTGCTCCGTTGGAACCCGCTAGCAAGCAACGGCTAGAGGAGACTGAAAGGACTTTATGTGTGTTGTAGGTCCTAGTTATTTGTAGTTACGAGTGTAAGTATCCAATAAATCCGATCACCAATCTGTCACGCGTGACAATATGTTCTATTCATGTCAGATAGGCTTCGTATCAGCGCAAGCTGAGAATAGCCAGTACAAATCACGGTAGACATGCTGCAGGCTAGCCGATATTGATTTCCACTCAGTTATCTCGAACAGAAGATATAAGCCAGACGTGATGGGTCCACTGAAGTGTTCGCTTCTGTACCCCATTGTTATTGTCCTTTTGCTATGATAAAGGGATCTTTCAGTCTTCTTCCTGGATCCAGCGAAATCAGTTTCTGCTTCTTGCGAGGGACACCTACGTTGGAAGAGGAGTTCAGTTATGGTTTACTGTGTCTGTAACCATACAGACATCAATTGGCTAGGTCGGTTTAGTGATGCAGCTTAAGGCTAGGAACGCACACAGCGACATCAGTCGCACGACGTCCGTACGGTTCATGTCGCATCAAGTAGTAGAATATAAAGTGTAGGCTTAGCTTTCATACGTGACGACATGCAACATCTATCGCACGACAGTTGGAGAGCAAAGAAATGTATTTGGTCGCTCTAGTGTGACAAGGAGGTCGTACGGAAAAAAAATCGTACGACATTTTTCCGTACGACCGATGTCGCTGTGTGTGTTCCAGCCCTTAGACATGTATTCCGGAAGTATTCCGTTCGAATCTGTGTCGAACTACGCAGTATCAGGTTTTCCAGGCCCTATACCCTGACACTGGACATGGAGCAGGCCTAGTTCTGTCCAGGCACAATTCTCGCAGCCTTCCATCTGTTTCTCTGCCTCGAAGTTTTTTTTGGAAAGGTCCTATGAAGATCATTCTGTATACAGTTATTGTCTGTCTTCAGAGCTTGGCCTATCATAGCCTCCAGTGATTCTCTGTCCTAAAACAGGGCTAGTTGTTTTCCTTAATGTTTTATTTAACGATGTCAGTAGCTCAGGGTGTTTAGTGTCGTGTGATAAGATGATTAGTGAATGATGAAATGTAAGGAATTAGAAAGAAAGCGATAATGGCCTAATTTGAAGTACTATCCAGGAATTTGGCTGGAGGAAGTGAAAACCACCAGAAAACGCAAGCAGAATACCCCGATGTCTCGACTGAGATGTGAACTGGGTACTTCCTATGTCCTAATCGAACCAACTTTTTTAGTTATAGGGCTAGCTGACCTGTCCAAATCCCGAAGTTTTTTTCCTGCATAATGTCTTTTATTGGCCGCGTCATCCTGCAGGGACAAGCGGCTGAAGGGGCAACACTTCTATGCTGTAAGCAGGAGATGCCTCGTCCAAATTCCGTCCACAGCACCAACAGCTACGAATGTCGTAGTCTTTTTTTCAGTCCCTCCAGACGAATGCCTTTCACGTGTGTGACAGACTGTAGACGGTGTTTGGTTTGGTAATTGGATTTATTGAACACTTACAGACCCTAACTACAAGTAACCATGGAGCTATCGCTAATTCAAACACTCAGCAATTCACTACAGTACATATCGAGTCTTATAAATCTGCTGTCTTCACCAGTCTTTATCTGGTGGCGGCTTCCAACAGCGGACGTTCCCCTTCCTCTGGGTTCCCGAACTGTTCCCGGCCTCAGCTACCAGCATCTCACAGCAGTAGCTCACAACGACTGAACCGCAGCGGACCTCTGACTCATTCACCAACAAACTCGCTCCACTGTACTCAAAGTCAAAGTCACATTGCGACTGACTTGTCAGTCAGTAAGTCTTGGTGTCGAGCCCCACCTGGGGCTCATGACCAAATATTTATTACTGTTTGACAGTTACAGTCTTGCTTTTATGGGGCGCAATCTGTAACGATAGGTCGGGTCTATCTTTTGTACATGCTGCTGGCCCTTGCCAGCACAGTCTCTCGGGCCCGAGTCTCTTGGGACTCGCGACCATATTTTGCTGTCTTAAATTTGAGACTTCCCTTTTCGTCGCCTCCTACGACCCGCAAGGTCACGGTGGAGGTATTCGACCCCACCTCCACACAGGGTCCACTGTACTCAGTTGACTGTTCTGCGTATAACATCTAGACAAGGACCACATAGAAAACTCCGTTCCTTTGTTGCTGTATCCATTGTTGCGTGCGCATCCATGGCGCGCACCGCGCAGAAAACATCACTTTCCTGCCAGTCAATTGGCGCATGTTAGGAATCTGTTGACCCAGTAACGGGCGTGCTTTACAGAGTCATTACGTAACAACGGGTCTGCATGCTACATTATCATGTATTGGGCTACTATCGCTTCCTTCCTTATCCGTTCCAATTAATTATTCGCAGTTCGCATAAGGCTAAATGATTCGATTTATAGTGTTGTTAACTAAATTAGAGCAGAAATAAGCACTTCATTCCGATTGCGTTCAGATATTTTCCTGCTGATATTAAACATGACTTGCGGACCACAGTGACCGGCCACGCAGTCTAAGGCATGAACTGTCTTCGCCCACTCGAACACTGGAATCGTGGGTTCGAATTCTACTTGAAGCATGGATGTCCGTGCGTCTATTCTGTGTTTGTGCTCTCCTGTGTGCAGATAGCGGCCTTGCGAGGGCTGATCCCCCTGCAAGGAGTCATACCGACTGTGTAAAAAGATCAGGAGACTGAAAAGCGGCCAAGAGCCAACAAAGCTCTGCAAAGCCATAGATAGATCATACTTGAGTTCAGATTACTTGAGCAGCGCAGTCGGTATATACGCGCATGTTGTATTTCAGCGTTTGGAGTGTGGAACACGTAGCTTCGTCTGCGTCACAACTATCTCTGGTACAATTCCACGATACATGGCTCTATAGCAACGAATGGCAATCGTTGTGTTTACATTTCAAATTGCTGTTGCATCCGAACTTACAGAACAATAATACTGTCCACCTGTTATAATTGATTTATTATCCAGCGCTCTAAATCAGTCAGCAATTACACAAGAGTAAGTGCGGTGTTTACATGTCGTCTTTTTGGCCCAGTTTTGACGTCTATCAACTTAATTGCCCCAAAATCGCGTTTCATCCTATCAAGCAGTAGATCAGTGTTTATTCAAAATTATAGAGAATGGCGCCGATCAGGGTGGCCGCGAAATGTTTTCTGAATTTTATCCACGTCGGATTGTTTTCTTTTCCTTGCTTTAGTATTGTACCGACCGAGCGACCGTTGCTTATCGGCGAAGTTAGTGCTCGCTTTAGCGAATAGAGGGTGTCGCGTGGTCAGGGCAACGGATCCCCACGGCCGTTAATCTCGGTTTTATAGACCGCAGCCGCCATTTCCGTGAAATAGCTCCTCAGTTATTCTCTCGAGGCTGAGTGGACCCCGTTCCAGACTCACTACTTCTCAGAAAATCTTGCAGCGCCGGGAATCGAACCCTGGACCTCTAGATTTGTAGCCATGCTAACTACAGGCCACGGAGTTTGTGTTAGTATTGTGTTTTATTTTCAACCTGTTTATTTCCTTTTTTTCTTCTGAAAGAAGTCGCATTCGAACATATGATCTCTAGGGGCTTGACACCAAAGCAAACTGATTGGCGGTAAAACGCTAGTCGTAATGTAACTGTGACTATGGTTTGACTTGAGCTTAGTGAGTTGATAGTCAGGCGGTGAAAGGAGACTAGGCAGTTGAAGTGAAATGGCCGCGGGTTAGTTGTAAGAGCGCTGAAATCCCAGCTGTGAAGAGAAGAGTTTATGTGATGCACTATTTGCAGGGTGTCTTTCAGTGAGACTGTTAGAGCTTCTGTGTTAAAATCTGTTGCCAGGAAATGGCTAATGGAGTCTATAATAATCTGAGGACACGCGTTTGTGTGTGTGAGTGATATGTTAGGCGTAGTCACGAGTTGTGAGTGTACAAGTTGTCAACTGATCCAAACCCCGTCTATATTCACTCATACACGTGACAATGTTATTTAACATAATATTTCCGTTGCCGCCTGTCAGTTTAACCCCGCCATGCATGGAATCCTCTTACCGCGGGGCGAACCTGAATGTTCTTGAAATATTGGCATGCAACGTTTTGCAGACACACTATTTCCCCCCACACATTTATCATACATAATCTGCAGAATGTGCCGTAAATGTATATGTTCAATAAGTACTGGTTCATGAATGAGTTATGCCCAGTGGCGTAACTCATATACTGTTTTTCGTTCACTTAGGTATCGTTTTAATTCTTGTATTGGGGTTTTACTCAGGTGTGTCTGGTGCAGTTAGGACGGTGTATCTTTTCAGTCTATGTGTAGTTTCGCTATTGTCCAGTAGGTTCAGTGCGAGTTCATTAGTGTGGTTTTCTCATTTTCTTAAGTATTTGGTATTCTACTGAGCCCTGTGTCCATATGTAGATCTTCATGGATCCTTTGGTTGTTTACGTACCAAGGTGCGTTCAGAATGGATCAGAGAGGCTTGGAACTGGAGTATGTGTACATCTCACTTCACTTCATTTCGGATTGTTGCTTGAATTTGGAAATGTAATTTTATCGAGGTTCAAATAACCGTAGCTTCTGCCGCAATAGCCGCTCTTGTGTACGGAATCTTGGTTTATAAGGAGGCCTACATGTAGCTCGGAGGGCGCCGGAACCCGGCTGTAGCCCTGCGCTTAGTGAGAACAGTCGGCGAACACTTTAACACTTCGTATGAGTCCTTCGAAAATTGAACGCATAATTGGATGATTGTCTCTCTCTCTCTCTCTCCCCCCCCTCCCCCCTCCATCTCTCTGGGTGATTATCTTCGAACTGATCTGTGAACTTCAATGCAACTTGATACTGGAATTGGGAGGGGAATTTGTTACGTCGGTTTGGTTTTGATTCATGTCTGTTCAGTATAAGTTCTATGAAGAATGCCGTTTTCTGAATTGTGGCATCGTGTAGATATTGTGTTAACCGACGTTTCGGAGGAACATATCGCCTCCATCTTCAAGATATAAGAAACCCGTGAACGAGGAACCAGAGTGAGCGGGTGGCGGCAGATTTCGCGGATTTCTTATACCCTGAAGTTGGAGGCGATACCTTCCTCGAAACGTCGGTTTACACTACATCTACTCGGCATTCAGATCCCAGAAGACTGCATTCTTCATAGTCACGGCCGTGAAAGCCTCAGAGCTTACAATAAAAGTTCTCCTTTACCTGAACGTCAAATCGACGTGTACGGATTTCTGAAACAAAAGACACATAATTCATGACATTTTTGTCATGAGAGAGTTATCCTTGTCTCATTGGGGTTGTGTTTCAGTATGTTGAAAATTTAGAGAAATGTGCCAGAGGCAATTTCTAGCTCCTTATTTTTTTAGTGCATCTTTCTTAGTTCTGTTATCCTACTAACATAAGATCTGCGCGTGCAGTGTATGAGCATAAAGACCTGCGACGTATGCACAATATTTTGTAATTTTCATAAACTTTTAGAGTGTTAGATAATTTAAATATGAATTCGATTTTTGTTTATAAAACCTGGAATTGTTCATTTATTAATGTTACTTTTTTTTTTTTTTTTTCGAAATTACGGGGTTCTCTTTCAAGGATGCAGTCATCCTGTACACAGTAAACGTAACTTTTCTGCTTTAGTTCTGGAATGGGATTGATTTTGTCTCACAGCCAACTCCCAGTTATCGCATCCATACACAGTTCCCGAAGCGAGTTACTTCAGCTAAGTTCTGTGTTATGCTATTGCAAAACTCAAAATGCCTTCTCAAAACGTGTCAACCTCATTTCGAGCAAAGTTAAGTTTCTTTCTTTCGTTTCCCCCACTGAGTTCGAGGAGTATGGATTCGTAACTTCTGTTTTTCGTTTCTGGAACCAGAATGATTGTAAACATTGCGCCGAGTACGCAGCAGGCAGAGAACAGCCAATAGCAGCCGTGAATTCCGAGTAGGTCGGACAGATTTGTGTAGAATTTGCCTATTAAGAACGTTAACAGCCACATGACTGATATAATTATTGTGATGGCCCTGCTTTTAACTTGTGGTTCAAATATCTCGGATACCATGAGGAACGTTATAGGGGCCACGCCAAGGGCTATTGCTGCGATGTAAACGGACAGAGAGCTCACCGGTAACCATCCGAAGTTACTGACATCTGATCCTTGAAACTTGAAGAAGAAATA
The DNA here is from genome assembly GCF_002891405.2 of Cryptotermes secundus. Lineage (NCBI taxonomy): Eukaryota > Metazoa > Arthropoda > Insecta > Blattodea > Kalotermitidae > Cryptotermes > Cryptotermes secundus. Next base: position 3,913,715 of record NW_019724742.1, read on the forward strand.
TCCACCCAGTGCAGCCAGACATATCGCCATACATGCGTTTGAGACTAGGAGAAGTATTTTGCGTCCGGCTTTGTCTATCAGAAGAGACGAAACGCAGGAACCGGCGAGCTGTAGGGCACCAATCAAAATAGTTGAAGCGTTCGGAGACAGGTCACTGCCTGCCTCTCGGAAGATAGTCACTGTGTAGCTGAGTATCGCGAAAATACCGCAGAACTGCAGATTCGCCACCAGGATGATGCCGACAGTGAGCGCTCTGCGAGTTCCTGCCGCAGACAGCATGTCCTTCAGGGACGGCGTTTCTGCCCGGTCCCTGACAAATGAGATTAATTTGGTTAATTCGATCTCAACGAGTCTGTCATCCTCTCCTCTCAGCCACCGCAAGCTTCGTTTCGCCTGGGTATAATTGCCTCTGTTGACGAGATAGTTGGGTGTTTCTGGAAGCCACATTAAACCTGCAATATACAGAACTGGAATTACGAGTGCTGTATATGCAAAAGTGTAGTAAGACACATAAGATCCTATGACGTACGAGAAGAGTACTCCAGCATTGGTGAAAAGAGTAAGGTAACTTCCTAAAGCCCCCCTGACGCTGTCTTGAGCCGTCTCGCTTACGTACAGAGAGGCAAACACTATGATGGCTCCTGACCCCATGCCTCCCGTGAAGCGAGCGATGCAGAGGATGATGACTGAGTTGGCAATGATGATAAGAACCCAACTGACGATGAAGGGCACCGCGACGAGATAGCCCGTAGTTTTCCGCCTGCAGTGGTCTGAGATGAAGAGGTATAGTGGAGTGGCTAGCAGGCCGCCGAGGCACATGAGAGAGCCCAGCCAGGATCCCACCTCGTTGGAAATGGGCTCTCCTGTGGGGGAGGCATCTGACTGAAGGACCGGTAGCATGGGAGCCGACCAGCCTACGACTGAGCCGCTGCTCAAAGCCGCGATGTTCACTGTGGAAGGAAACAAGAATATTAGACGTAACATGAGATTTGAGATTCTCGCTCTCGTGAGTATTAAATTTGCTGTCTTCTCGGATATGACGCGGTGGAGTTTGGTAGATACTGTGTGGACCGAGTGCTGATGGCGAACGATGGCGGAACAGGTGTAGCGGCAACCCGTACTAGTGGATGATAAAGCGTGGGAAGCTCAACATTTCGGAGAATCTTCCTGCCTCTTATCTTCAAGACGGACTCAAAAGATGGAGATAGTGCGTTGGTACCTGTGTACCAAACAACAGGTGTCACATCCCAGAATAGTTTAATGTTAATAGTTAATAGAAACCGCTTCCAACAGTACTTCAAGTGTTGTGCTCTGGCCGTTGCTTAACAACGGCTCCATTACTGCTTCCCATTTACGAAGCTGTTGTCTAGCAGTGACCGTTGTCTCATTGCTTCCCGGTGGTTGCCTAGAAACGGGTCTATATTCCGCAGTAATTTGGAAATAAATCTTAAAACAATATGGCGTGGATTGAATAGAATGGACATACCACGTGATCCAGTTGCGAGCTCTTTTGAAACTTCATGTCCCTTAATTTATGGAGCTGTGCTGTTATCGGCTTCTAATGGCGTCTGTTTTATTGTGTTATTTGTTTAACATGTTTGTGCAGGTCTATTCGTCCTGGCTGTAGATGAAGTGAAGTAATAAATGCCTACAAAATATTACCACGTTGGAAGCTGACATTTCTCTCTAGACTACCACGCTAAAGCACTTAGTTACTAAGTGAAACTTTTGGTCTTTTCCAGACGTGGTAAAATATAATCTTTGAATATTTCAGTCCTGGAAGTAAACTGCTGCAGCGGAATGTGAAGCATATTTCAGAACTGACTAAAATGGGTTACATACACAGTAATCCCTCAACAACATGAAATTGGCTTATAAATAAAAAATACTGTAGTCCCATTCCGAGGTCAGTACTGAATAGGTTACTACTTGAGTAATTCCCGTTGAATGTTCAGCGAAAAATCTTTATTTGTTACTGTTTCAGATTAAATACAGTCTCATTATGACATTAAGTTTTAATTGTCAGCACAGAAGTGAGACCATAATAACACGTGCTTATATAGGGAATTCTACGCGGTAGCATAGTTGCTTGAGACACTATGTTACAAGCTGGAAGGTCGCGGGTTCAATTCTCGATGTGGTCATTGAAGTTTTCAGTTGGCCTAATCATTCCAGTCGCACTATGTCCCTGGGGTCGTCTCAGCCTCTGACAGAAACTAGTATCAGGAATGTTCCTGGGGGTAAAGGGCGGTCGGCGCGTAAGGCTAACAACCTGACCGCAATCTGTGAGGCGATTGTCTAGAAAATGTAGGAGACTCGACGTCTCACTACCCTTTGGGCATCCACGGCCTGTTGCAGGGATAGCTTTGCCGTTTTTCTATTTTACTTACCTATTATTGCTGCTGTATACTGTGTCAGTTTCCTGCTCCCTGACAGTGAAGTATTTGATTCCGTGTCGTTAGTCGGCGCATCCTTATTCTCTGTTGTAGCTTTACAATTATCCATCGGTGAGTGGCTCTTACGAAAAGGCGTATGAATCTACACACACATATATGTATACCGTGTCGTTGCAAGGAGCCCCTCTGCAGAGAGAAGAACCAGCAGTATATCTCACTGAAGTTGAGACCTGTGATTCCATGAAATGAACTCAGCTGTTACGTAAGTTCGCCACAATAGAATGTCGTAGAGGATTTGTCACGTCGGAGTGCATGTATTTATTGTAGGTCCTTGTGTCTGTAAAAAATTGCAATTTCATTTCAGAAGTTTATTACCTACGAGGAACAAGTAAATTAGTTCAGGGGTAGCACAGCTGGCTTGTATCCAGGAGTCTTGAGCTTGCCTCTGATCAAATTTATATATAGTTTTCGTTAGAAATGAAACAACCAAGTCAGTATCAATTCCTTGGAACCGATTCATTGTACGAGTCCCTTCGACATTTTCCTATGGAAGCTCGTGTATCTTATCAAGACTTAAAACTCTTAATATTCACGTACGTATGATTTAAAATTTTAATTGCGGCGAAGGTTCGCTGTTTTCTTCTGTTTTCCGACAGCGCACACCTTCTTCCTTGTGTCCTTGTGTCGCAATGCACTCACTGAGCCTGGGAACGAGTTTTTTTTATTCCAGAGTCGTAGAAATCTCCCGCCTTCTCTCTTAGCCATGGAGAACAGCTCTTGACACTTCTCGACATTGTTCATGAAGTTCATCAATGGTTAAACATCTGTGAGCACGAATGTTTTCATCAATTTTTTTGATGATTTCATCAGAGACAACGGATGGCCTTCATCATGAACATCAGTTCTTCCCGCTTCAAATTCAAGATACCATTTTGCCACGTTTTGCCTGTTCATTACATCTTCGCCGTTAACAGAAACAGGTTGGCGGTGAATTTCAGCAGCGGTTTCTCCTTTCGCGTCAAGAAATGGATTTTTTTTCATGCTAGTGGGGTGGGACTAAGTCCCTTGTACTGCGGCCACTTCTGGCCTGTTGTACCAGCCCCAGATGGTAGGTGAGGGCGATTGTGGAGCAATTAGTGGGATGAAGATTGGCAGGGGAAACCGAAGTGCTTGAAGAAAACCTGCCCCAGCGCCACTTTGTCCACCACAAATCCCACTTGACCCGACCCGGGATCGAACCCGGGCCGCCGCTGTGGGAAGCCAGCGACTAACCGCTTGAGCTATGGCGCGGTCAAGAAATTGATTTACTCCGCCAACCTCAGATTGGCAGAATTTTGAATCTACACGGCCATTTTAAACACACGCTGCGAGCACAACGTTGCCGTGACTGTGGCCGGGGAACTCTGCCCTGCCATGCGGTTCCTATCTCACACGGCAGCACTGCCATTTCTGGAAAGAAAAAAGAAATCCCTTGCATTTTTACTGGACTTGTATCTCTACTTTCCGGATATATCTCGTACTTCTAACAACAGCCGAGCCTGAATACTGATTTTGTATTCATTGAGAAAGCCTGTATCGTTTTGAATTCTCGCAGATTTGAATAACACCTTCCCAGCAGTGAACAATTGTATCTGAACTCAGTGTTTCTTTATTGTAAGGGAAGATTCATCGTAGTCTCCTCCTTTCGTTTGTAATTCCTTCTACTGAATGTCTGTTTATTTTAACAAACTTGTCCCTCCTTGGTAAGGGATTGACGCCTATAGAACAACTTTAATTACTTATTCGAAAGGAAAACAGCCTGAAATTTGTCTTCTTTCAAGGCAATTTCTTTAGCTGGCGATCATTTTATTTGCAGATCCCAACAGCGGATAATATTTCAACGTAGCATGTTGCGTAAGTACGAGTCTCATATCTCAATATTGTTATAAACATAAATTTCAATATTTAGTTCATATATTAACTCGTTTGCAAGGAAAACTGCAAAAATGCACCTGTCTGTTTAGTTTGGCATGTGACAGACTTCCTTGATATCAGATCGCAGTTGTGCTCAAATATGTCGACACGATCGCATCAAGTGGAGGAACTGTTTTGGAAGAGACTGTGGACCTGTCTTGACAGATTACAGATGATGATGATGATGTCGACACACGAACAATTTGGTTAAAATATCGCAATAGTAACAAACGCTGAGCAGGTTAGTGTAGCGTTGACGCTCTGTACTTGTATTATGACGTGCACCGATGGAAATTTGACCGAAACATGGCTGTTCTCACTGAGTCTAGCCCGTGCGGAAGCGGGGTCGAATAGCTGCACCGTAGCCCTAGGAGACGTAGGAGGCGACGGAATGTGAACCCAGTGCCTGGGGGTATAACTGGATCACCCTGTTCCTGGGGAATATAAATACGGGGACCTGGCCCTCCAAGTTGGGGGGGAGTCTCGAATTTGAAGCAGTAAAATGTGGTCATGAGCCTCGCGGGACTCGGACCCGGGTGAGGGCCAGCAGCGATTATTAATTACAAACTTATCCTATCATCAGAGAGGACTTTACATAAGAACTTCGACCATAAAGATTTAGTTAAGAAAATTGCTGGTCGTGAGTCTAAAAGGGCTTGGCGCCAAGACGAACTGATTGGCTGTAAACAGCCAGTCGTAAAGTAACTGCGAATCTTTTCTCATTGTGTTTTCCTTGGGTTTCCCTAGTTCTTGTAGAAACATTCCGGAGTAGTAGCTTGAGTAGGCCATGACCGCTTCCTTCCAAATTAATCTTTCAGCAGTTATCCCAAAATTCGACATGTGTAATCTACATGCTGACGGCGCCATAAAGTGAACTACGGAACTAGAATAGTAATGGGCACTGCACTTGAGTAACTGCACGGGTTTCTGCCCACCTCTCGAGTGGAACTCGCAAAATATTTATTTGAGCAAAAATGGCTTCAAACGAAAGTGGCGTAGGAAAAACGAAATACATATTTTATGTCCAGAACACACTCCATTTGCTTTGCGGTTTTCGAGATAATTAAGCAAAGGCGAGAGGGCGCGTAACTGTTGTTAGATCTGTGTACATTTCCCACAAACTGAACTAACTTGCCCACTCAGAAACGAAGCCCCAACTTGCAGACGTCAGGGTACAGTTTTTTGTGCAGAGTATGAAGCAGTGGCCTATTGCCACGATTGGTAAGGTTCTCTTTATTTCCCTTCCGTTTTCAGTCATTCTTCCCGCCTTCTCTTATGTCTTTCATTCGTAGCCCATTTCCTTATTTTGAAAAATAAAAGTATGCTTATGAGATAACGTTGCTGTCTGTATGTCTTCGTATCTATCATATCAAGTTTTGAATTCCTGAACCGATCCTTATGAAACTTGGAATGCATATCAAGTTCAGACCAGAACTTTTTGTCTTTTCGTCTGCTGTGTAAAACGTAAAATTTACAATATGCAAGAGTATAAATTTGCCCTTGGTTCTGTATGCGTGGGAAACTTTGTCTCTGACTTTAAGGGAGGAACGTAAACCGAGGGTGTTTGAGAACAGGGTGTTGAGGAGAATATTTGGACCGAAGAGAGATGAAATTACAGGAGGTTGGAGAAAACTACACAATGAGGAGCTTCATAACCCGTACTCCTCGCCGAATACAATTAGAATGATGAAGTCAAGAAGAATAAAATGGGCAGGGCATGTAGCACGAATTGGGCCGAAGAGGAATGCATATATGATATTGGCGGGAAAGCTGAAAAGAAAGAACTACTTGGAAGGCCAAGACTTATGTGTGTTAATAATATTAAAATGGGTCTTACAGGACTACTAGAATGGGATGGTATGAACTGGATTGATCTGGCTCAGGATATGGACCAGTATAGGGCCATTGTGAGTACGGTAATGAACCTTTGGGTTCCACAGCTCACAACGACAGAAGCCTGGCGGTTCTTTGACCGTAACTGACTGACTGACTCCTAACTTGCCTTGCTTATAAAATCTTGCCACGAACCGCACAGAAAATTCCCTCTGTTGCTGTTTACGGTCCCCTGCCTAGTAACGGCCGCCGTATAGTTGTTGCCTTGTACCGGGACTACGTGCACTGGATCTCATGCTAGTTTGGTTACGCGCTCACATTACCGAAGGATATATGACTTAAAACCCCTTGACAGTTAGACAAGCTGTGTTACAGTACAGTAGCTTCTTCCCCCGAGCGCCGTTCTGTGTTGCTCGCAGTAAATCTTTTCTACATCCCGCGAGATACGCCGAGTCCGTAATTTATTATTCACTTCTGATAGCGATAAAATTCACCGTTGTCATGAACTCAAAGCACAGTTAGCGCTGTGCCGCAAGCCAGGATAGTGTCGAGGTTACGGTCTGGACTACCGAGGGATCGGGGTTCGATTCTCGATAAAAATAATTTTATTCTCTTCTACACAACATCTAGATCGGTTGTGAGGCCCATCAGCATCCTACCCAGTGTGTACAGGGGGCAAACCGGCCGGGGCTTGAAGCTTATAACTCACCTCCATATAGTGCCTGAGTAAAATTGCGTTCAGTTGTTCTTCCACTGCGTGTACGTCCTCCTGGCAGACACAGGGGCTTTACCTGTACCATGAAGGCTCCTGCCTCCCATGAAAGGCGAGAAACAAGTTCGGGGAAGACCGCATTACTCGTGCTTCAGCCTGCATGCATATTGAGATTGCCAGTACCGGGATTCCGACTATGCAATATTGTGGCACATTTGCTCAAAGCAAGAACTGTGAAGCCAGAGAAACAGCAGTTGCTAGGGAACGGCTCTGAAATAACATTCGTTTGTAGGCGGCGGCCGCGAAACAGATAACGTAACAGCGACTGTTGCTAGGCAACGCCCACGACATACATGCATACAGCAATAGAAGAGATCTGTTTTCTGTTGGTCTGTGTCGAGAGGCTATGAGCAGGACAGAATTTAGAGCTTAGTTCTTCCCCGTGTGGAGGCGGAGTCGAATACCTCCACTGTAGTCCTGCGAGTCGTAGGAGGCGACGAAAAGGGAACCCTGTGCCTGGAGGTATAACTGGGCCACTCTGTTCCTGGAGGATATAAATACGGGGACCTGGCCCACCAAGTGCGGGAGTGTCGAATGTAAAACAGTAAAATACGGTCATGAGTCCCGCGGAACTGTGGCACGAGAATGACTGCGCTGGCGAGGGCCAGCAGCAATTGTAAACGACAGACCTATCCTCTCGTCACAGAGGATGTCACATAAGGACTATAACCGCAAGTGTTCAGTTGACGAACTGATGGGCGGTAAACCGCCAGTCGTAAAATAACTCTGACTCTGGCTTTGTCTGACTGACTATGAGTAAGTCTTGAGACGGGAGTTAGAAGAGTAGGATATTCGTGTGAGATGGCCACCAGCCTGCAAGGAAGTGAGCCAGGGAACAGAGGAACGTCAGTGTTGGGAGAAAACTTAGCGTGTGTTGTAGTTATCTGTAAAATGTGGAAGTCAGCGGCCGCGCTATAATTAAGCGTGATTACGAGTTGTGTGCATAAGTGGTCAATAAATCCAATATCCAATCCAAAACCGCGTCGAGAATCACTCTAACACGTGACAGTATTGTACCGTCATAACTTCAAACATTCGTACCGTCGCCATGTTCGTAATTGCTCAAAGAGGGAATGTTTCATATAGACATGTTTTGTAAGTATGAGCCATTTCCGTTATAGCATTTCCCTTGCCTAGCTTCGGAAGAACGGTAGTTATCCGAATAAAACGGAAAGCTAACTATATAAATACACACAGCTGCTATGATTTCGTGTTACATAATATATCAAACATTTATCTTAACAGGAGCTGGGATAGCTCAGTCTGTATAGTGGCAGGCTACGGGCTGGAGACTAGAGGTCTATTCCTGGGAGGGGCAAGATTTTTCTGTAATCCACAACGTCCAAGGAGGCTCACCCAGCCTCCTATTCAGTGGGTAATGGGGTCTCTTTCCCGTGGGGCGGGCGATAAAGTGATTGGGGCGTGAATATGAACACTCACCTCCATCTATTATCTGGGTTAAGATTGGTGGATCTATACCTCCACTTCCCCAGATGTCTTCATGGCATACCGCTTAATTACTCGTAATTAAGAGCGTGAAGTGATCGGTAAATAACGGAAGGGATAAGGTTGGACGCAGCAGTTTCGCGGAGTTTTGCTTGAGGAAGTGAGGAAAGCCTCGAGATAGTCGCTGTTGCTGCAGAGATTAGAAGCACTTTCACCTTTCTAACATTAACGAGAAGCTCTGACCCCGTTCCAGGACCTAACTTGCATTAAGTTGCATTATATCATACTTACCGTATGAATTTGTTGGTTTCCACGTTGGGCTTACTGGTGTTAAGAACTTAGGATGAACAAAGTTGGACTGGCTGTTAATGGTGCGATGCACATACTAAGTTTTATAAAAGTCGATCGGTTGGTTCAGAAGTTATTAGAGAGAACGTAAGGTCTCACGGATTACAGGCCAGGCTGACAAGTAGCCTTCAGATGACTGTCGGTTTACATTTATGCACTTCCTTCATGTAAACTTATTCAAAATTACACAACTTAATACAGAATGAGTTGAAACTTGGTATTCGATATGAGGTGAAGTAGGTGAAGTTCTCCCTGTAAAGGCGTCCGCACACCAACTGCGTCAAGACAAGCATCAAGACATGAGACAAAAGACGCAGTCTTGATTCACTCGTGATTCGTCAGCATGAAGCTAATGTCAGCGTCATGACTCAGACCGGTGTGCGACGGTTTTCATAATCTCATTCCTTTCAACTGTGCTCCTTTCTTTGCGTCATGTCACAGACATCGTGTCTTGACTGTTACATGTCTTGACGCATGCCGGTGTGTGGCCTACGTAACTGGTCCTGGAGGCCCATAAAATTGTGACATGTGTGGGCTCCCACATTTTCTAGACAGTCGGCTCACAGTTGGCGATGAAGTTCTCAGCCTACGCGCCGGCCGCCCTTTACTCCCAGGAAAATTCCTGGTACTCAAGAGGCTGAGTCGTCCCCTGGGACATGGTGCAGGATTAGGTAAATTGAAACACTCCAATTATCCCATCGGAAATCGAACTCGCGACCTTCCGGGTTCTAGCATAATGCCTCAACGAACTGCGCCTTAGTATAACCTCACATGAGTTGAAACATGTCCCGATATTATTATCATAAAGGTAAAATGTATGGATAAACTTATCCCTATGCTTAATTAATTAAGCAATATTCCAGTTGCAGCTAACGTAAGGCAAAGTGACAGTTTCTCTGAAGTCATTGGTGGTGCTATCCTATGCTCAAAATGTCCTAGCTGTCTGTCTACACTTATTGAATGTGACGCAAAAGCACTTAACTGAATTTACGTTGTCTCCCCATAAGGGTTGCTTATATGGGATTTGAGGTTTATGCAGCTGTGAAGATTCATATCGTAGTCTTTTGGGTGATGTGTTGTATATGCCCGTAGATCTTTACCAAAGTTTCGGAGGAACCTAGTGCATCTGTATTCAGGGCAGAACAGGAGCAGTGCCTTTCTACTCCGAAGATGAAAGCAGAGGGTCACTTCGAACCGTTAGCAACGACTTGCCAGACAACACAAAGTCACGTCTAGGGCGATGCTAATCTTCATAGTTACAGCACTGCAAAACTAAATCCTCATAATATTCCACGGTTCTACATTTGTATACCGGCAATGTAATTATTTATTAATGTCTAGTTTATTTAACGAAGTTAGTAACAGACTAAGTCTTCTTGGCACAGTGAAATTCCTTCTGCGACGGCTGACTTCGGTTATATTGACCTTTCTGTACTCCTACTCTGCCAGCGACGGTCAGTCGGCCAGTGTGTCTTGGAATAAAGCACCCATCTGGGGCTTACTGTCAGACGTTTGCGGCTTTGTTGGTGTGGGGCGCTCTCTCTGACGAGAGGACGGGTCTGCCGTTTGCCAGAGTCACAGTCAGTAGTAATAAGTCAGTTGTCAGTGTGTATTTTTTTTCCTTGGCTCTACAGCCCCAGCGGGCCTAGGCCTACCTCCGTGAACTTCTCCGTTTACTTCGGTTTTTCTCGATCTTACACATTCGGTAGGACTCCCTGGGCGGGTGATCAGCTCGTCGCAAGGCCTCTACCTGTACACAAACACAGAAAAACGCACACATACAAACTAAACATCCATGCCCTGAGTGGGATTCGAACCCAAGATCCCGGTTTCCAAGCGAGCGAAGACAGTACATGCCTTAGACCGCTCGGCTATCGTGACCGGCTGTCAGTGTGTATAAGGTCTCATAAAATCCAATTTATCCAATCCATATACCGTCTTATAATCACAACCCTAAGACGTGACAACATTTGTAATTGAGTGGTACTGTTCTCTTGCTTGTAGCTCCATGTAATTCGGAGAGAGACCTACTTTTCGGAGCATACTATTGCCTTCATCTTCAGCACCGAAGAGTAAGCCAAGCTAGAAACCACAGAAGCAAAGATGCTGAAGGTGAAGGCGCCTTCACCGAAATATACGGTGTCAGAACCCGGAGCACTGCTCCCTTCTTTGCCGTTGCTGTGAGGACTTTGAATCTAACTTGTCTATATTTTTTGACGATATTTCGTACGCAATTTGTAGTCATGTTCATGATCTGCCTCAATACCAGATTTCATATTCCTCACTCTGAGTGTCCATTAATTGTCGCCATTAAACCGAAAGCTAAAAGGAATATTTTGCACATTTCACTTTATAAAGGGGGAGGTAGGGACTAGCTCTGTCTATTGGACCCAACTGAATAGGTTTTGCCTGAAGACGAGGACAGAATCCAGTCCCCGAAACGTTGTTTCTAAAAGAACAGGACGGGTTTTTTAAGAATAGACAAGATGATGGATAATGTCCAGCAGCACATTAATTGTAATAATTTACCATCGTCAGAAACTTTTAGATTTTAAAAGTAGCTTAAATTTCAATTTAACGAATATCTGCACTTTTCTTATGTTGAGTAATGTCAGAAGCGATGTAAATGATAAGTCCTAAATTTTAATGTGGAAATATTTTTGTCACTTTTTTGTCTAAACTTATCAATTATGCCACTCATTATAATACAACTTTTGAGACTGAATACTCTCTGAATCGAATCTGACAAAAAGTTGTTGGATTTGAATTAAATTATTTTATTTATACAAAGTAGTAAATTACGTTTTAATAGAAATAAAATGGTTGCTATTTCTTATATTTATGAAAAATATGAATCCAGTTTTATTCATTTCGATTATTGAAATACTTTTTGAGAAGAATTAGAGTTGCCAACACTGTAGTTTTCCATAAGTTGGCTGCCTTGAGCGGTTCAGTAGTCCCACATGAGCGGACCAACGCCATAACTGACGCTTTAGTTGACGCGTTATACAGTTGTGGGTTAAGCGAAGCTACATTTCCCTTTGTTACTTTGTGTTTTTCACGCATCACGATGCCAAAAGCAACTTATCGTTGAAAAGGAAGAATAGTGACTAAAAGAACCTATGAGAAAAGACCCGCTCAACAGTAAACTCTTTACAGTTTTTGTTACACTACTTTGTAACTGTTTTCAATGTTCCCGCACTTCTACAATTAATAACTTTAAAATCGAATAAAAGCCAAAGTCTCAATATATTATTATTAATTCCTTTTGAACCCTGTAGTGAATGTAAATGTAATTTTGCAACATTATTCCTAAAATCAGAAATTATAACTGTAAAATATTCTTAAACTAATGGTACTATTTTTTACACGTTTTTCCATCTACTATAATGTACGTGGTGACGAGCTCCGGTCAGATCTCGCGTATATTTAGTGAAGATTAAAAGTGAAATAAATTTTAACGGGTTAGTGAATTAAGTCCAAATTTATGGGATTTTAGAATAAAGAAACGAACGATTTATACAAATTTGATACATTTTATAATATTTTTAAGTATCCTGTACATCTTTAATGGGCACATATATCGTGTTCGGATGATGGTGATTTGGCGTTCGGTAAGATTCCCTGCACTCTGTACTCCTTTGGTGTGTCCCGCATATTGTACGATTTCTTCACCGGTATTATGCTGGATTCTTTCCCACTAAGCTCAGCATAAATACTATATACATCCCTGTTTTTAGTTTCTGGAACATAAGTTACTGAAAAGATTGCGCCTAGGAAGCAGCACACGGCAAAGCACCAATATGAGCCGTAAATTCCAATGGCATTGTTGAGATCACTGTAGAACTTGGTGACAACAATTGCCGTGAATGCCATCACGAAGGTGGAGATACTTGCCGATGTGCTTCTGACGTGTGGTAGGAATAATTCTGAGAGGAGCACCATATTCACCGGCCCAATGCCTGCTGCGGAGGAGAAGAGATGCAACCCCAAACACACGACTGGGATGAAGCCGGCTTTGGTCAGGTCGACACCTTGATCTTGCAAGTAGAAGTAAGCTCCCAGGGCAATGAGACAAATCCCCATTACAGTTTCAGAGAACACGAGAAGAACCTTCCGGCCAACACGGTCCATCAGAGGACAGGCCAAAATGGACGCAGCCACGAGAAGCGAGCCGACTATCATACTTGATACTTGAGGCGATAGCTCACTTCCGGTCATGCGGAAAATAGGCGCAGTGTAGGTGAGAATTACATAGGCACCTGACAGCATTTGCGTAGCAGATACGGCAATGCCGATGATCAAGGCTCGTCTCACACCTCGATCTAGTAACAGATCTTTATACAAGCTCCTGCAGGAATTCCTTTCTTGTATTTCCTTAAGTGAGAGTGACATCTTGGTCAGCTCTTCTTCAAGGTCTTTTCCTTTCCCTCCACGAAACCATTCCAAGGATCTCTTAGCCTCTTTGACTTCGCCCTTTCGTAACAAATAGATCGGTGTTTCGGGCATCCACAAGAACGTGACGAGAAATAGAACAGGTAGAGAGAGGCATATTATTGCGAAGTCATGGTATAAAGTGTAAGAACCGATAACATAAGAGAAAAGAACGCCGATATTTCCGAATATTGCCAGATATGACCCTAGAGTTCCTCTGATGCTGTCTTCGCAGATTTCGCCCACGTATATTGGAACCAGAAGTAGAACGCCACCGGTGCTTAAACCAGAGAGGAACCTGGCTACGAAAATGAGATGTATACTGCTACAGAGGATGATGACGAGCCAGCTGATAATGGCAGGAACTGCTATCAATAAGCCAGCAACTTTCCGACCAAATTTATCTGAGATGTAACCAAATATAGGGGTCCCACATAGAAACCCCACAAACATGAGTGATCCTATCCATGAAGCCTCGTCTTCAGTCACAGGGTTCTTGCCCGTAGGAACTTCACTGGACTGTAGTGTTGGTATTGCTGACGAAGGCCATCCTACGCAAGTTCCATACGAGAATGTCGCCAAGTTCACTGCAACATATAAAAAAACACATGAATATCTCCTTTTATTGGAAGAGAACACGGGGATTTTTTAGTGCACTTTATATTTTAGGGAAGTCTTTTCCTAGACAGGCGCTGTAAACGGCGTGCATCATTTGATGGCTACTTTTATAGATCTATAACAGCATTTATGGCTGCGTGACTAATAATAACAGGGTTACGGATGTGATTATCGGATTTATTGGACTCCTTGTACATCCACTCGTAATCTCAATAAATTACAATAACTCAATAAATCTTCAGCCGAACTTTTCTTTCTTGACTGCCTAGGGTTCACTCAGTTCTGACTGGACTCTGATTCTGCCTAGTCAAAGACAGAGTGATGTTACGACAGACGGTCAGTCGGCCGGTCTCTCTTGGTGTCAAGCACACATTTTGGACTTAATACCATTTCTTTCTACCTGACAGTTACGGGTTTGTTGATGAGGAGCGCCCTCTCTGACTAGAGGACGGGTCTGTCTTTTACAGTGTACAATGCAGAATGTACGAGTAAAATGTATTTACATTGTACATGTTATTCTGTCTAGCCGGCCTGGGTTTGTAACCCTGCGAGCCGTAGAAGGCGACGAAAAGGGAATTCTCGAATATGAGAAAGTAAAATATGGTCGCGAGTCCAATAGGACTCGAACCCGAGAATGGCTGCGCTGCCAAGGACCAGCAGCAATTGTAAATGGCAGACCCGTCCTCTCTTCAGAGAGAGCGCCCCACATCAACAAACCCGCAATTGTCTGACAGTAATAAAAATTTGGTCGCAAGCCCAAGATGGGTGCTTTATTCCAAGACAGACTGACCGACTGACCGACTGACCGTCGATCGTAACATAAGACTCAGATTCGAACCTAAGGCAATTCCTACCATTAAGAAGCTGCTGTTCCTACACGTGTGTTCTGAGAGGCGTCAAAGGAGACAAAGAAAATGACGTCTGGTGTCAAAAACTTGGTTTCTGTAACTAGTTTCTTTAAATGTCAGCAAAGATACCAGTAGTTTTGAAGGAAATTATGTTTCTTTTTTCCACAATGATGTCGAATAATGCACATTTTTTTATACAGCATTTTGAAAAAGTTTTCTATTCTGTGTCGGAATGCTACTCTATATTTCTACAAATGAGCATTTGCAGAGAGCATAATGGATGTGAGACCGAAGTCATACTGATTCTTAAAGAATCCTGTTTTCTGGGATAAACTGCTCAGTAGTCCGTTCAAAGGCAACAGAAGTTTCGGGTAGAAAATGTCGCATCCATTTTCAGGGTAGGAGAATAAGCCAAGCAAGAAACCCACATGAAGCAGGTAGCAAGCAAATAGCTCGACCCTGCAGGTGGAGGCGATATGTTCCTCCGAAACGTAGGTTGACTTTCAGCGGACTATGCGCAGTTACATCCCACAAGATACTACTTGTTAGTATAACCACTGCTGTGAGAATGTCCAATCCTACATATCGGTTCCTATTCACGTCCATGGTTTCGGACACCTAATTCTCTCCCCTAAATAAACTTTATATTAGCATTCATGCGCCGTATGTACTTTTCTTTCTTCAAAGTCAAAGTCACATTGCGACTGACGGTCAGTCAGTAAATAAGTCTTTGTGTCGAGCGCCATCTGGGGCTCATGGCCAGATATTAATTATTACCGTTTGACAGTTACGGTCTTGTTTCTGTGGGGCGCCTTCTCTGACGAGAGGACGGGTCTGTCTTTTGTATATGCTGCTGGCTCTTGCCAGCGCAGTCTTTCTCGGGTACGAGTCTCTTGGGACTGGCGACAATATTTTACTGTCTCATAATTGAGACTTCCATTTTCGTCGCCTCCTATGACCCGCAAGGTCACGGTGGAGGTATTCGACCTCGCCTCCACAAGGGCACTCTCTTCCTTCTTGAGATTGTTTCATGCTTTTATAATATAAATTTTATGCAAAAATATTTTTAGTTGCCTTGACCTTTTTTCAAGTGATGATATTGTAGCGTGTAGACCCATTATTGGGTAACGACCTCGAAAAAATGAAACATCAGTCGCTGCTAACATGAGTCACAAATATCTCCCTCCTATCTGACACCTTCTGTTTTAGCCGTTTTCATGGCACAATTAATAGTAGTTACAAATAAAAGTATTCCCTGTAAGAGGACATGAAGGCCCATAGGGTTGTGAGACGGCGAGGCTCTCACGTTCTCTCTAGACAATCGGCTCAGAGATGGCGGCGAGGCTGTGAGCGTTACGCACCGGCCGCCCTTTACCTCCCAGGAAGATTCTTGGTACGCGTTTCTGTTACAGTCTGAGTCGACCACAGCGAAATAGAGCAGGTGGAAAGATCAGGTAAATATAAAAAATTCACCTAATCGGAATTCGAACCCAGAACCTTCCGGCTGTAGAATAGTGCCTCAACCAACGACGCTACCGCGTGCCCCTAACGTTAGTTATTTCACTGTGAATTGCACATCTCCTACTAATCATATGGTTTAATAGCTCCGTGTGGTCTTTACATTGTGTAAAATTCAGCCTAATATTATTCATCAATTCGATATGATTTATGTGACATATAGGCCCAATATAAGAACTCGACTCTAGAATGAAATATTTCCTTAAAGCTCATTTGATCGACTGAAATTATATTCACCAGCATGTTAGTCCGAGCCCAACACTCTAAGGTGACGATAATAAAATCTTAATTAATGAGAAAGATTTGACTTCAAAAGACGTAAAGAAAATAATAAATTTTCAATTCCAAATCGAGGAGAAAGCATGCAATATGTTGTGACACATAGACCAACTTCCACGCAACGTCCGGAACACAAACGCCGCCATAGTTTCTTCGTGCCCGTACACGGATCGTTGTTATGCAACGCGCGGGCAGATTACTCTTGAGGGGACATGACAGCAGTGGTTATCGATGACGTGGCATGTGTTGATGTGACAACACGGTTGCCGTGTAAGATCCAGAGCACCAATAAACTGGCCGGTTGACGCCACGCTGGTGCGGTTACACGACAGGTCAGTAGTAGGTAGCGGTCACGTGAAATGTGTTTTTTCTGCGACGCAGTTGTGTAAGTGAGCAGACGTCCGAGCTGAAGCAGTAAGAGGCAGAGTGATGCAGTAGTACGCTGGATTGAAAGAAGACATGACATTTGAGGACTATTACGGTTTTGAGGACAGATTGACTGTGAAGTGTTGGGAATCGTGGACTTAGCGCTACGCGATAACGCACGTGTTGTCAGTAAACACTTCCCCGCTGTGACGTAATAGCGGAGGAGCTGCTAGACAACAGGCCAGTAAACAGTTCCCCGCTATGCCGTAACAGCGGACGCTGCTGCTGTTGCTAGGGTAACAGGCAACAGTATAAGAAGCGAAGCTGAGAACCGATAGAGGACAGTGTGCCGACAGAAGGCAGGGTGTGTGTTAACAGAAGCCAGTGGTTAGCCAGCACGGACAGTTCGACATTCTAGTGAGAGTTGTTAATACCAAAGGAGCAACTTTGAAATTACTTGTTCAACATTTTGTGTTATAGTCACGTTGAACTGTAGTTACGTGGAATAGTAATAAGGTGACGTCGCAAGAATACTCCTCGAAGTCTTGTTTCACGACATGAAGTGTTGCGACACATCAAGGCGGCAACAGAGGGAGGAGGAAGTGAAGTGGAGAAGAACAATCAAGGTGGGGAGTGCTCATCAGGCAGAAATTCCTGAATGTCTTTGTAACTACGATAATGTTCAGCCTTATGAAAATGAAGATAAGTTGTTGTGGAGCCCGAATTATCTGTCGGGAAAGGATACAGAGGACTTTCTCGTGAGAGCACAGGGGTTCAGTGCTGGGATTCACACGAGAGATGACGAGCAGGCGCTCTACTTATTACATCAGTGTGGTTATGACACTGAAGAAGCACTAAGAAGACTCCGCATGAATGTTGTGCCTCCAGCTGACACCTTGAGTCTCTGGTCTGAGGAAGAACGTGAAAATTTTCAGGAAGGCCTTCAACATTATGGTAAAGATTTCCACACTATCCAAAGAAATAAGGTGAGAACACGATCAGTCGCTGAGTTAGTTAACTTCTACTACCTATGGAAGAAAACAGAGGAGCATGACATATTTGCCAACAGGACAAAATTAAAGAAGAAGAAAAATGGCCCTCTATATCCAGGGTTCACAAATATTATGGATATGTTCCTAGACGAGCAAGAAAGTTACTGCTGTTACTCGGAGAAATGGGAGGAATATTTTTAAGGAAAAGTCACAGAAAGCAAGAAAATCATTTGAGATCCGCTAATGGTACCGGACTTGCGAGTGGGAATGTGACGATACAATGTGGCGGCCCTTGGAGGCCACAATTTGAGTGGAGGAATTTGATGGCGCAATATTCAGTGTGAAGCCTTTTGTATATATCTTGGATTGTCTGTACTTTCGTTCTTGTTATCTTGCTCATTAATGGATATTATACGTATTGTTTACGTAACATGTTTGTGTATTATTAATATACGGCTATGAACCCAATTCTTATTCCCTGTTCCATGCCATAAATACAGGCTTTCCTAGCTTACATGAGCACAGTAACAAAAGGGAAACCGGAAGTAGAGGCTGATATATAACTAAATTGGCTTAATAGTCAGACCACTGATATCGGAAATAAAATATAACAAAGTGATTACGTAAGAATGTCTCTATCTCATAGATGAGTGGGATGCGCCATCCATATATTCATAAAAATGTGTATGTGTATATATATATATTATAGGCCCGGGTTCGAAGCCGAGTCAGGTCATGAGGGATTTGTGGTGAACAAAGAGGCACTGGTGCAGGTTTTCTCCGAGTACTTCGGTTTCATCTGCAAATCTGCATTCCACCAGTTGCTCTACAGTCAGTCCAAGAATAATTAGGATTTTATGTTTATTGGTTCTACAGCCCTAGTGGGCCCTCACCACTGCATTCTCTTTCATGATCACTTTTACAGACGGTAGGAATACTTATTGTTGTTATCAGCTTGTTGCAAGGCCTGTACCTAAACACAGGACAACACAAACACAGAATAAACACATACACACATAAAACATCCATGCCCTTAGTGCGATTCGAACCCACGATTCCAGCGTCTGAGCGAGCGATGACAGTTCATGTGCTAACAGCGCTCTGCTATTGTGACCGGCGCGTATTGAGAGATCAGCAGAATTTTGCGTAGAGTAGCAATTAAAATGTGTGAAAACAACTAAAATGTTACTATTGTTAATGGGTATTCCGAAAAGAAAGCATAAGGGATTCCAGTTATAAAGAAACACGAAAAGATGTCAACAACAGTAATTGTCTAGTTTTGACAAGTACATTTTTATTTTCGTTTATTCGCTTAGAAACGCAAACATTTCTGTCCCTTAACATTTTTTATTACATGTGGCTTTATTCATGTATGTGACATTTGTCCTCACACACATATTTTTAAAGGGCCCTCTGGTTAAACACAAAGTAACAAGTTCTGGGAAGAACTTATCATTTACTTTCATTTGATACGGCACGGACCGTATAGAAAACAACGCCTACAACAATACTTCGTTGCCGCTGGAAAGTCTTTACCGAGTTGTTGCCTAGCAAAGATTAGAGGACACAGAGACACCCACATGCTCTCCTTTCATAAGCCTAGCAACGGTTGAAGAGATGCACCTAGACACACAGACAGGAGGGAGATCTCATAAGCCTACTTTAGAAAAGTAAGTTAAATGTGTCTTTCTTTTCTGCATATAATTAACATTTATGCTCAATTACATTTTCATGTAATATGAAAATTAGTCAAGGAGGATGAGGTGGATAGGGCATCTAGCACGAATGGGGGAGAAGAAGAATGCATATAGGATATTGCTGGGAAATCCAGAAGGAAAGAGCCACTGGGATGACCAAGGCGTAGGTGGGTGGACGATATTAAAATGGATTTTAAAGAGATAGGATGGGATGGTATCGATTGGATTCATGTGGCTCAGGATAGGTACCAGTGGAAGGCTCTTGTGAACACGGTAATGAACTTTCGGGTTCCATAAAATGCTGGGAAATTCTTGAGTAGCTGCAGAATTGGTGGCTCCTCCGGAAGGGCTCAGCTCCATGAGCAAGTAAATAATGAAAATTAGAAAATCTGAAAGTAAAGCTTCTTGGAGTTGGTATGGAATGTATCCTTATGCACGTTTCCAGGATTTCAGGAAACGTGTGAAGTGACTCGCTGTCCTTATATGAGATTTCGACAACCTTGTCATCAGGAATGTCTGAACGGTGCTTATATGTTGAGAGTTTGACGATACAGGACATGCGCAGATGACATAGCCGTCACGTTCGTTTCGAAGAACTGTATGACATGGATGTGACCCCACGACTAGTATGCAATTCCCCTTTTCGTTCCTGTTACTCGGGGTAGTGGTGCTTCCATATATGCTGATATTTTTTCCGTTTCTTCGACAAAATTTCTATACGACAATTAAGAATGAGAAGATTTTGATTGTTAAAGTATCGCCAGAATGTGAAATTTAACTTTTAATCTCTGCTTTTATTTTTCAAGTTACCGAATCGAGCCTATATCGGAAATTAAAAATTTCGCACTAAATGTATATGATTAATCCTATGAAACATGAGGTTCGTTTATATTATAATGAGAAGTTCGGAAACGTACAGCACCTCCCTTACGAAGTCCAACCGGTTAATTCTGTTCAAGGAAGCGATTGTTGTTGGTTTTTTTTTGTCCTGAGAATCCTACTAAACTCGTAGCAATATATTGTCACGTGTTTTAGTGACTGTGGACGGGTTCGGATTGGCAATCGGATATATTGAACTCTTGCAACTCGTAACTACAAGTAAGGATTATGCTTTCGCTGTTCTACACTCTTCACAAATCACTGTAGGGCACACTAGGTCTTCTCAGTCTGTAACAGTCTCCACTAGCCGTTGCTTCATAGCGGCTTCCAACAGCAAACTTTCCCCCTTCCTCTCGGTTCCTTAACTGTCCCCGGCCTGAGCTGTCAGCTACTGGCAGAAACAGCTTCCAACAACTGAACTCCAGCGGTTATCTAACTCTCTGACTCACTCACGAGCCAACAACTCTCCAGCTCTTAACTTGGCCTGCTTATAACATCTCGCTTCTGACCGCACAGAAAACAGCTTTCCTCTGTTGCTGTGAAATTGTTGCGTTCATGTCTGGTGGGCTGCCCACATGACACTATTGAGTCATTGCCTAGCAACGGTCGTTGTTTGCAGAATCATTACTTGGCAACGGCTTTTGTTTTCTTGCTTATTTCGCGGTCGTTGCCTAGCAACGTGTCTACATACAATAATATTATCTGTTTGAGTAAAATATAGAGCCGTTTCAAGTTAAAATATGCGGTGTATATGCATAATATTGTCGGTGCTTTGACATGTTAATGAACTATCCACTGGGACAAATGGAACATGTGATTTTTCAGGGACATTTATGCATCGTATCTAATACACGAGGCAAATGACCCATGACATAAATCACAGGAATGCAATTTTTGTCGTATCCCGTACTATGGCTATGGCGTTCAGTTCTTGTCAGAGTAACAAACAAGCTGGTGCAGCCATTTGCTGCTGTTGGATCTTATCGCTATGCATACACACAGGACGAAAGTTCAGCATAGAAGAAAAATTGGCAAAGAATTTTTGTATTTTGAGGACACGGCTGAGGAGTCGGGATAGTTCAATCGGTATAGCGACGGGCTTGAAGGTCCGGGTTCGAGTCGCGATAGGGGGATTATTTCTCTTCTACACAGCATCTATACCAGCTCCGTGACCCACCCAGCCTCCTATCCAATGGGTACGGGAATGATTTCCACGGAAGTAAATCGGCCGGAGCGTGAAGCTATAACTACACTCCCTGATATGTGTTCATGGCATAGTGCTTAATTAATTAAACAGCGAAAACTTTATCTTTTTTGAGTATGCAGCTGATATTTTCAGATATTTAAATTATAGGCTCCGTTTTGTGCTAATTTATGCCTGTAGACATTTATAATGTTACTAATTATGCGTATGTCAATATTAATATGAAATCATTGGACATTTGCATGAAATATGACAGAGTTATGGGCCACACACAAACGTATCTTCTATAGCTTTATATAGTTCAACTTTTACTGTGTAGGTTAAAATATATATTTTTATACCTGTCTCCAGCATTTCCACATAGTGCATGTATTATGCAGTGTTTTAATTAGTTTTCCATTAGTACTGTATACATTGCACGACATTTATTAAAGTTTGCTCGCAAATCATTCATCCGTGAGAGTGCCCCCATGTTGTTCTCTCTCACTTAATTATCTGTGATGGGTATGGTTTTGTCAAGGGACTGCTTGATGTTTCACTTGTCATATGAATTCAGGTGAAATCTGGCTTCGATTCTGCTACGATCTGCTTCAAGCGCACTCTTTTCGTTTGCAGATTCGAAAAATTTCAAAAAAAAAAAAAAAGGTGATCATTCAGTGTACAAGCAAATGTTAACAAAGCTAACATGGGCTGTGATCTGGGTTTCAGTTGGAGGAGGAGACAGAAATCTTTAGCGATTTTTCGGGTATTATAGAGGGTGGTTCTAAATGATTGTCGGGGGTTCCGTGACCTATGATTTTCAAACTGGAAGCAACAAAATAAAATGCAAGTATATGAAAATGTAACTCTGAAAAGTTTCATTTGGCAGCGCTATAATTTTTTAGTTACATTTTCATATTCCGTAAGCAGTTTTATTTTATTTTGCCACTTTGAAAATTATAGGCCATGGAATCCCCAACAGTAATATAAAACCACTCTGTATTTACAAACGGAAAGAGATGTGGAAAGTGTAGCAGAAAAATACCTGAAAGTGAAAAAGCTTGAGAAAAAGTAGGGTCATTTTATTGCGGGGAGGGAGGAGTATCGCTGTACTAGGAGGTTCCCAGGCCTCGCCCGTTCGTCCTGCTCGTAAGACTAGAGTGAAAATGAATAGATTACAATAATTAGACACGGGGGCCTCATAAACAGGAAACTGATGGTTGTCAACCACTTCTGCAACATGTAATAGCCAGTCTAGTAAACTGACTGATCTATCGATATATTCTAATTTAATCGCTTATAATGTTTTGTGACGACATAAAAACCCTTAAATCTATAGACACAAAAAGATGCATAATAGTATATAAAAATAGTTGGCTGTAGTTAAGTTTTCACTATTATTATATTATATTTAAGCATCCTGTTGCACTCTACACGACAAATGACACAAACTCCGTCCCAAATGCAAACAATATATATTATATGTCTTTGATCTTGCTCTCTTCTACACTACATGTTTCGGCCTCTAACGGCCATCATCAGATGTATACTCTTACGTTGCTGCCACACTGAACCCAGTCTAAAATTTAACATTTAAAAACACATTGTTATTTTCTTCGTTATTATCAACATCTACCTCGTTGATATCTGTCTGGTATGTAGATTAAATTACTACACGTGCAGCGGCACGCACACAGGAAGACCACACAGAATAATACCTGTACAGTGTGGAAACAAGAACTAGCCGCTGCAGCACTTTAGACATAGGGCGAGTAATCCTAACAATTTTAAATTTTAAATTTAAATTTTAGAGAAAATTTTAAAGGTTTTCACATTTGATTTTAATTCAGAAAATCAAGATTTAAAAATATAACTACCGTTAAGTTCCCTTTCCTACAGCTGACCGAATAGAGATTATCCAAAGATATTGTCGCTTGTTTCTTAAGCACAGCGATAAGAAAATTTACTTGGGTCTCGGATTTGGACGAATATTTATTGAACGATCACTCTTTACACTCACAAATACAGTTATTCACAATTATAACGTTTCCAGACGACTCCTCTTCAGTGTTATACACTCTCGCACCCCTAATCTCGGTGAAGTGTCTTCTGCTCGGAGCTCAGCTGTACGTAACTACAGATACGAACTAACTGGTCACTTGCCGGATACGAACTGTTATATCCTGCACTCGGACTGATTAGGGAACACCTTGTCGAAGGATTTAGTTTCGCCCGCTGCTATGCAAACGAATCTCTTGTTGCCGCGGGAATACATTTCGTTACAAAAGACGGTGGAGTCCCCACTGTTGGATTTTCATCTCTGGAGCAATGATTTCCTAGGCATTGCTGCCTAGGAATTGCTAGCCGTTGACCAGTGATGGACGGCACGTCACAATGATATGGAATTTACTTTATACTCTTCTAATGTGCACGGATTCACAGCTGTTAAAGTTATGTATAAATATTGCCGTAAGTTTTCTGGATGTTATTCAAATTCTGATTGCGAAATTTCTTCCATTTATTTCTGGTATAATGGAGAGCCGTCAATAAGCAGTTCATTATTAATCGATATTAAAATATTTAGTATTCGTGTCAGTTTATTTACATCCCACTACATATTCGCTCTGCAGAAGTCATCATCACGTGGTTCTACGAACACACATGTCATTATTGAATTATCAAAATTGAGTCATTTTTTACATTTACCAATAACATTACAATCCAAATTCCAATTTGAGTTTATAGTTCGGGTTATGACTCGAATATTGTGTTAAAATGTGCCAAAGGTCAATATTACATATTAAAATACATACTGTTCTAGACATATCCCTCACTAAAATTTCAAAATTGGAATATGGATAGTTTCCATCCTGGCCAGCAGCAATTTCAACATTTGCTGTGTATCCGTTTTTTTTTGGCAGGATAACACTTTATGCACTCGTAAATTCAATCATTCGTCGAGGCGTGTTTAAGTTCGAAACCAATTCTGACACAAGTGTAATGTGTTTTGTCTACTGAAGACGCCGTTCAGATTGTTAATTGATTTATTTAACAACGTGCAGGTCGTAACTACAATTGATTATAACACTCTTGCCGGTTTGCACACTTTACAAATCCTACACAGTAATCTCTTCACTCTCTCGTCAGTAGTCTTCACGTATTTATAACGCGGGAGCTATACAAGTGTCACTGAATTACCCACTCCCAATACCTTCTCAGTTATCACAAACTATCACTGACTACCACACTTAAACTCTTCTAATCACACGTCCGGTTCTTCTTCTTCCACGTAACATTGGCTCCGTGTCGGTTTCATTTGCTGGGAGTTCACGGGAACGCCGATGGGGGCGCCACTTGATGGCCTAATTTCTCATAATCTGACCGCAGAGTATGATAACAAATGGCGCGATACGCCTAGTTAGGATTGTGTATGGGTGACACGTTCCTGCAGTTGTAGCGTGAAAGTCACCGCTTGATATACAGGGTGATTCGTATAGAACGGGCCCGATGAATTTGCTAATAATTCCGCAGGTGATGCATATAACCGCCCACAATTACGACGTAATAATCCGTGGGCCGTGCTGAGTCGAATGGTGTGTGCATGATGGCAGCCCTTATGCTGCAAGGTCAAGGACAATCCCGAAACGTGTCTGCAGTGCGCAGGCGACAGTCATGGAGTTCACTGTTGAAAAGCGAGTGTTTCTAATGCCTACTTGAAAACGGCGGACACTTTCAACACCTGCTCTGATCACGGCACACAATCCAAGATAACATATATGTAAGTTACTTTAATATCTGTATGGTATATTTTATATTACACCTCATTTCGTCGGGCCGATTCTATACGAATCACCATGTAGTTGGAATTTTAATCTCGAGACCTAAACCGCTCTTTTCCTAAGAGGAGTTGTACGTCGCTCTGTCTAGATGTTCCGTGTACGTGTAGGATGAAATATGCATGTCGATACAGCGCGACTCCACGAAGAATATTGCATACCTTGAAGTTCTGTAATATGAGATGCGAGTAAAACACGACATTTCATATTTACTGCTTTGCAAAGAACATCTCCATTCCCAATTGCAATATGGTGTAGGAATGCAACACGACATTTCATTCTGAACGCTTGTCTTTCAAGTTTCAGTTTGACAAGCGCCCAGCTCGCGAATACTACCCCTGTAGGCCAGTGACCGAACCATCTTTTGGCCGTTGGTTTAGGGGCTCGTAAAGAAGAGAACTGCAGTATCTCTGCATTGTGATGTCCTGAGTTCAGTTAGCTTTTTTTCGCAATATGTTCGTATCTGCAGTATATGAAAGTTGTGATCAGCGAAGATCGCAATGGGTTTAAAAAAATTGTGTACGCTTCGTAGGAGAAAAATTCTCCAGTCTTATTTCGTCAGTTGAAAAATAATAATTTATGTAGTAGCACGACGAAATAATTGTTGTTCGCCACATGTCATCAGCATCACAGCACACAGCAGCTACAACTCTCATACTAAGTAAGATATTATCAGTTAGTCGGGCGGTAAATAGTGAAGGACTTGAATCGCATCCAAAAATTCTACCACAATACTTGCACGTCGGTGGCCACCGTGTATACTGGCAAAAGTAAGAAGTGAATTTCATACTATCATTTTCTGTTCTCTGTTAGGTCCGCTGAAGGAAACCGGGAAGTTCTGTATGTACTGCTGGTCTTAGTACATATTAGTTAAATCTTTAAACAAGGAATAACTCAAAATAAGAAATTAAAGTTTACTTGCTTCATTCAAAATAGATTTCGAAGAAGTAATATTTGCTCATCGTTTTAACAACTGTGATTGGAAGCAGTCAAAAGCACTTTTTATAATAATGTGACATGACACCCGAAAGTCGGCATAGTGAAGGCAGGATAGACGTTTACTGCTACACAACGACTTGGTAATATACGTATATTCCCGCGGCAACAAATACGCGAGTATCAAAGGAATAATTTCTGTTGCTATGCAACGGCGCGTAGACGCGCGTCGTCAACAATAGAGGCTGTGTTTTCTGCGTGATCCATGCGGAGGAGTTATCTTGAAGAGAGTTGGTGCTGCGGGATAGTTGAGGGTTCAGCTGTGGAGTGTTAACCAGCGGGCAGCGGAAGCTGAAGAATCTCCATTGCTAAGATTCGTTACCAGGAAACGTCTAGTGAAGACACTTAAGAGGAATAGTAGTTGTGGAAAGCGGTTACCAAGTAAAATCTAGTGAAAATAGACCGAGAAAACTTAGTGTGGAGTGATTTGTAGCGTGAAAATCAGCAATAGTGTTATAGTTAATTGTAGCTACTGCCAATAAGTGGTCAGTATATTTATCCACCAATCGAAACCCCGTCTATAGTCATGAATAAACGTGACAGTATCTTTGTGTTTTATGTTATGTCCGCGAGAGGATGCAGAAAATTTACATCTGTAAGTTTTCTTATAAATATCTCATTATATGTTTGTTAGATAAAGTTTAAAAGAAAACTAAAACTCTCGAAATAAGAACTGAAAGTCCACACATGTAACTGAGAATGACGATTCAGATAAGAGGCATGGCTGCCGTACATATTGGCAGAGGTACGGAGCAGATTTCGTAATTTCGTTTGATTCTCTATGAGGTCCACGCTGAGGAAGAGGTCACTGAGAGGAAAGCTGACTCACCTACGATTGCCGCAATGTACTGAGCGCGTCTGCTCCTGCGTTGTCCCGTCTGTACTGGGGCCTGCTGCTGTGTGTACGTTTTGTATGACGAAACTGTTGCCACAGGAACACCCTCCATTGCCTGGCTGTCTCCGTATGTGACTGAAATAGTGGGACATACTCCGAGACTGCGAATCTGTTACGCGTTTATTACACTTTGAGCATGCGGCGAAATATCCCATTGGCTCTGCCTCGTGATCAAGTTATATTGCACGGTTTAACGGTAAACATGACGTTTCGATGAACAAATATGTCGTTTTGATAAGAACGTTATGTAACATGCGCATAGAGTTATTATCGTCTTAACATTAGTTTTATGCATAATATCGTGCATATATTTTTTGTTGTTTTATATTGGAGTTTTTAGAAAGCAAAAAAATATTATTATCTTACTTTATGTATTCATGTAGCAGTCTAGTTTCGATGAAATATTTTCCTGATGTCATAATGCAAATTTAGACCATGGCTAAAGTCCGGAATGAGGTAATTGGAGAAGACATTGAAATAAAGAAAAACAACGATATCAGATAGATGAGAGGTGACTAATGTGGTGTGGGCATGTACCTCTAATGGAAGAGCCCCACTTAGCGCCCCAGGCGTTTGAATGAATCCCAAGAGAGCGCAGGAAAAGGGACAGACCGCGGAAAGTCCGTAATTAGGATATAAGAAAATAAACACGGGAACGAAACCTGTCCGCAGAAGTTGCAGAAAGCCGCAGGAGAAGGAAGCTGGGCGCAAGGGCTCTTGAAGGGAAGAAACTTCGAATAAGAGGAAGAAGGAGATGATTATGATGATTACGGTTCAAGCCCAGAATGATGCTCTCCAAGTTGGCCTATGTCAATCAAGGGTCGTACCTAATAACATGTAGAACTCTCGGTGAGAAGTTCGCAGCTTTTCAAGACACTCGCCTCCTTTTATAAAATTTATAATTATTATTATTATTATGGCTTTACCAGAACTAAATCTAGAGTTACCAGTTTGGTGACGTTTCTCGACTTCTTGACGCCTGTTGTCCGCGGTCAGCGTCAAGCTGATGCCGTCTATTTTGATCTTTCTAATGCTTTTGACCCCGTCCCGCATAATATGCTCTTGCATAAATTAAGCTCCTTCAGGTTCTCTGATGCTTATGTTAGCTGGTTTCGCAGTTACTTAACCCACAGACAGTCTCGCGTTCGCGTTTCTGGCACTCTCTTCCTGCCTTTTCATGTAAAGTCCGGGGTGCCGCAAGGCTCTGTTCTGGGGCCTTTTCTTTTCAACGTATTTATAAATGACCTATGCTATTCCGTTAACTACTGTACATTTCTAATTTTTGCCTATGATCTAAAAATTCTACGCATTATTAACTCTCCTAATGATGGCCTCTTCAATCTGACATTAATTCCGTAAGTGACTGGTGCACTGCTAACTCCATGAAACTTAATATTGCTAAAACGCGTGTTGTATCATACACCAGAAAAACAAATTTTCTGAGCTACGGGTATCAGCTTTGTCTGATATCATTACACGCACCAGCAGTACTAAGGACCTGGGTGTTTTCTTTGATTCAGAGTTACATTTTCACACACATGTTAATTACATATTTTCTGAATGCATAAAGCTTTTAGGCCTTATTCGCTCCATTACCTACAGGTTTTCCTCCATGGAGAGTCTGTATGTACTATATTTTACTTTAGTCAGGTCCAAGTTGGAATATGCCTCAGTAGTTTGGAACTCCATCACCTCGACTAATGCCAATAAGCTTGAGCGCATCCAGCAGAAGTTTGCGTCCGTCTGTTTTTATCGTTTTTCCCCTCATATTCCATATGCTTATACTGATGCTTTAGAGAAATTAAGTCTGCAATCTTTACATAAATGGAGACATCACCTTGATGCACTTTTCCTTGTTCAGGTCTTTCAGGGTCTTAAATCCTGCGCTTCTCTTTTGGAAAACGTTGGCCTTCGTGTTTCTCCCAGCAATCTTAGGGACTTGTCATTGTCTGGTATTTGTCCCTCTCATAAACACTGTCCTTCTGCTCGGTGCGCCTATGCTGCCAACGCGGTGGGTAAAGATCTCGACATATTTGCAATCGGAACAGTTTCTGTCAGTGACACTGAACCTAAAATTGTTAATAATATTTGTTAATGATACTCTTAATATTACTTCTGTGTATGTGGTCTCATTTTATTGTTCTCTCCTGTTAACGTTAACTTTAATTTTTCTTTGCATTATTATTAATCTATTGTCATGTAGACTCTCAAATTTTTATTTGTTTTTTAATTATTTTTATGTAATTCTATGTACTCATGCTAACTTTTTAATTGGTCTATGTGCTGTTAAGTTTTACGTAAATAAACATGAATTGAATTGAATTAGGATGTTGAGCTGCCACAGGAATAAATAAGAATTAATTGGGTTATTATTATTATTATTATTATTATTATTATTATTATTATTAACTTATATATGTGTGTGTATGTATTGTCCTTTCTCACCACATAATGGAATAACCATTCGAAATGCATTTTTTTTATTTTCTCGCCTGTTAATGCTAACTTTAATTTTTCTTGGAANGGTCTATGTGCTGTTAAGTTTTACGTAAATAAACATGAATTGAATTGAATTAGGATGTTGAGCTGCCACAGGAATAAATAAGAATTAATTGGGTTATTATTATTATTATTATTATTATTATTATTATTATTATTAACTTATATATGTGTGTGTATGTATTGTCCTTTCTCACCACATAATGGAATAACCATTCGAAATGCATTTATTTCATTTTCTCGCCTGTTAATGCTAACTTTAATTTTTCTTGGAACTATTATTAATTTAATGCCATTATATAGTCTGTCGTATTTGTATTTCGTCTTTTAGTTATATCTGTATTTCTATGTACTCGTGCCAACTTTGTTATTGGCCTCTGTGCTTTTAAGTTTACACGTGAACAAACACGAATTGAATTGAATTATTATTATTATGGCCCTACAGCCCTTTGTTGGGCCTTGGCCGCTTTTTCAGTTTCTTGATCCTATACACAGTCGGTAGGACTTCTCCGACAGAAGATCAGCCCGTCGCAAGGCCGCTAGCTACACACAGAACAAAGAATAAATGCACACAGTACAGACATCCATGCCTTGAATGGGATTCGAACCCACTATTCCAGCTTTCGAGCGAGCGAAGACAGTTCGTGCCTTAGACCGCGCGCCACTTTTATCGGCCTTTGATAGAACTGTTAATGTTAATTGCAGTATCCACACTATCCCTCTCACCCAACAAATCCTATCCTGAGCCAGCTGAATGCATTCCTCACCCTCGCAAACTTTCTGTAATATTTATTTTAATATTATCATGTCATCAACGACTAGGTCTCAAAATTAGTTCCTTCCTTTCAGATTTTCGGAATAAAATTTCATGGGGACTTAGCGTTTTCTTGCATGCTAGTTGTTCCGCCAATCTCACCGTCTTTATTTTGATCACCCTAATATATTTGGCGCTAAATTGGAAGGTTAAGTTGTAATTGTGCTTAATTAAGTACCTCGCCATTAAGACGTGAGAAATATTGGAGGTAGAGCTCCACACATTCCTACCCTCGGCATTTAATTGAGGTGAGTCGTCAGTTTCTTGCCACGATTTCTATGCACCCGAGGAAGAGGCCTCTGTCAATGTGCGCGTCGGTTGCTTTGCCTCCGCCGGAAACCGAACCCCAAGTCTCTGGTCGTCCAGCTGTAAAGTACAGTTAAGAAGTTCCTGTTATTTACTTTCTCTTAAGTCTAGATATGTTCTCCAGTATATGGACTGCACATATATTCGGTCCCTCGAATTCCTCTGTGACATTTATGTTTGTATACTGGCATTTTCCCACAGCGTGGGCTCACTTCGTGTCTCTGTGTCACATTCTGACAATTCCTCGCGATGTTTCGAACACTTGTATTATTATTACATCTGTCTTGGTGATATGTGATCAGTGATCTTTGATGTTACTGTTGTAATTATTTTGGGGCGCCACGAACCGCGCCAATATAAGACGGCGAACGTAACAGATAAATACTGCGTGTGTTCAGAAAGGAAGAGTCACTCGATTAGGCGAACTTCACTGTTGTCTTATTTTAAGAAATTACCGCAGCCACCCCAACCTTCAGCATCCCCCAGCCTGATCAGTCGGCAGCCACCAACATCGAGGTAAGACCCTCCAGCAGCAGGAGGGTTAGACCCGCTGAAAGCCCAGATGAT
This sequence comes from Cryptotermes secundus, assembly GCF_002891405.2. Lineage (NCBI taxonomy): Eukaryota > Metazoa > Arthropoda > Insecta > Blattodea > Kalotermitidae > Cryptotermes > Cryptotermes secundus. The sequence continues at coordinate 3,945,190 of NW_019724742.1, forward strand.
GGTTAGCACTTCGTAGCAATAAAGTATTTGTAATTAAGTTATGTACATTTTTTAGACATGTAGACTTAATAGACTACAGTTTAGTGTGAACATAACTTTCATACGACTCGCTTCATTGCGATGGCCCGCAGTACCTCCGAGGTATGTCTGTAATGAACGTGTAATATTTTCTGCAAAGGGTACTATCGTCCGGGACATTACGCCGTGTAATTCGACACAAGCTTACAGACGTTTCGGAAAAGCTTACCTTCTCCATCTTAAGGGTCGAAGAGTACACGAAGCAACCAAAATACGCACTGATATATTGGATTTTTGGACTTTATCCATCGTCCTGGTTTTTAAGATAACAAATAAAAACACGACGTTTCGGAAACTGGATCTGTTTCCGTCCTCAGGTGAAGGAAAGCACCTATTCTGTTGGGTCCGTTAGAACGTTAGGTGCTTTCCTTCACCTGAGGACGGAAACAGATCCAGTTTCCGAAACGTCGTGTTTTTATTTGTTATCTTAAAAACCAGGACGATGGATAAAGTCCAAAAATCCAATATATCAGTGTGTTATACACCATCGTCAGAATCCTATAGTAACAAGCAAAATACGCTTGCAACTTGTCCGGGTTATTCTGCGACCCTGAAGCTGGAGGCGCCACATGTACCGGCTTGCACTTCGTAACGCCGCAGAACGCAGCGCTGTCCGCACTCACATCTCACACTGTGTTCTTTGTTTCAGGTAAGACGCATGTTCTTCGTTGTGGTCTGTCTGTCTTCGGTAGAATGTACGCAGAGAAACGGTACGTTAAACATGTTACGTCATCCCATTAGCTCCTAGATTCTTAGTGTGAGGCTATCTTAACGCTGTGACATGATTACCGAAGGCCGGAATGGTGGAACGGGAAGAGGCGGTCATTGCTAGGCAACGGCGCTGTAAACACGTTTCCGTAGCAGCGATTCAACACGCAACAACAGAGGAACGCTCGGAAGCGGCGTTTTCTGTGCCGTCTATGCCGAGGCTATATAGTGAAGACCAACGGGAAATTTAGTCAGTCGGAAGTTCAGAGTCGGTGATTAGCAGTCTTGAGTTGCATTGTTAGCAGCCGCTACCTAGCAACTAATAGTGAAAGAACATAAGATTCTCTGAGTGCTGTAGTTATAATGATCTAAGGTAAAGGATAAAATTGTCCCTATACTTAACTAATTAAGCACTAAGCCATGAGGGTGTATGGTGGTTTGGATGTATAGATCCAAGTGTTCTTGACCTCTGCATTAAGTGGAGCTGATTGATCATGTTCACACCATAGCCGCTTCACCCCTGAGGAAGGAATCCCAGTTACCCATTGAATAGGAAGGTGGGTGGGCCGCAGATTCCATTTGAACACCATGGAGGAGAAACTATTTTTTACACTACCGGGACTCAAACTCCGACCCATAGGCCGCCCAGCCCGTAACTATGCCCTACGCCGGCTCACGCTGCAGTGATCTGTAGAGTGTAAATTAGTGACAGTGCTGTAAGTATTTGTTGTGTAGTTACCGTTTATAAACGTTCAATAAATGCAGTTACTAATACAAGCCACGTTATAGTCACTGACGCGTGACAATTCGAATAAAATTATTTTACCACCCCCCCCCCNAACCTATAGGCATCAGCGAAATGTTATTCATTAATGTCAAAAAGTGTTTAGGCCTACAAATTAATTTTAATGATGTGAAGTTATTGCGTATTTTGTTAAACTGTATGTTTGTAATTTAATGTGGCACTCGAGGATTAAAATTAAATTAACTTTTCCATTGGTCCATTTTTCGGCCGCCCCTGGAGAAAACTTTATGGCGCCCGGGGTTGGGAAATGTACCTGTGATGTGTCTATAATTAGGCAGGCTGCATAGCTCAGTCAGGATAGTGACAAGGATATAGGAATCCGATTTCCTTTGCTGGCAGGACAGGAACTTTTCTCCAAAGCTTCAATACCGCTTCTGGGGTCTTTATACCTCCTTTGAAATATTTCCGGGGGTAAAGGTGGTCGTGAAGATAAGCAGTCACTTTAATCTAGAACATAAATTACGAATGGATGCAGCTATTCCTCCGCTCCCCCTCTGCTTCTACTAGACGTTATGCTTAATTGAGCACAGGGATAATATTACTTGTTTTACCTTTATTTATGAAGGTAATGCACGAGGTCTAATTCACAGGCAGTAAAGTCAGCACTCACAAATTCGTTGGAATCTTCACAGCGCGTTTCGGCGCTGACACGTCGCGAAGTGAATCATGTTTCTGGCAGCAGCGAGATCAACACGGACGTGTAACAGAACTCATTTGACGACGATGCTTGTCTTTGAAACGTTCTGTGAAGGCGCCGACAGATTTTTGAGAGACGACTCTCTGGGACGTGTACAGCCTAGCATCACTCCTCAGTAGAGTGTACATCGTAGTGCTAGGCTTCCGAAGTTCTTTCGAGCTTAAGTAAGAAGAAATGAGTTATTGTATATGGAGGGATGATTTCCTGAACTATGGAAATAAGATAAATATGATTTTGATTCTGTTTTTGCCATATTGGAAACGAAAATTTAAAAAATGCACGTTATTAAGTTCATAGCATTGGTCAGTACACACCAATTTCAGTAAATATCAAACAACTACAACTGAAGCTTCACACAATAATCTACGTGCGCTTTTGCGCATGTCTCGAACTCGCTAGATGTTTATCGGAGCGAAAAATGTTTGAGATAGAATTTGCGGAGAAAAATTAGACACATTTTATGTCCATTATTCTTTATTTTAAGACTACAGATTTCGAAGTAAGTAAACGAAAGTGATTCTTTGCTATTTAGAGGACAATACAGAGCTAATGTGCCGCAATTGTTGCGCAATTCCTATGTATTCTAACTTGTTTCTTATAAATTCTGCATTGATTGGAGGAACGTTTCCCCCACTGGACGGTCATCATATTCGAATAATGCAAGGTAGGTATTAGGTATTTTAAAAAATCAATAACCTAACTTAGCTGTGAGTTTAGAATATCGTTCGTAATTTACCGTCACAGAACTGAAGTATTTAAAAGTACTGATGTGTCACTAATAACGAGAAGAAGTTCTGGGAAGAACTAATCGCGTACTTCCCTTTGACACAAGATGCACCACATACAAAACGACACGTCTAACAATCCTTCTATTGTTGCGTTTGCATTCGTTGCCGCGGGAAGTTTTTTACCGAGCCGTTGCCTAGCAGTGATAAGGGGGATACACACAGAGATACAGGGCAAAGTGGGCTCAAGCCTACTTTTATTTTTTTCGACATAGAAAAAGTAGGCTAAAACATTTTGATGTGTCTGCGCATATACAATAATATAACGGCCGTTGTCTAGCAATGGCAGTAACGTGTTTACCGCCGTTGTTTAACAGCGACTATCTCCTCTGTCTTGGCTGTTACGTTAACCGTTCCCTCTTCTGTGTGCCCCGATGTATTAGGTTATATTGAACACAGACAATATTGCCACGATCCGAGTGGGAGGAGGTGGAGGTTCGCTGCTCTGCTGAGTCAAGCTCCTACACTGACAGCCCGAACCCTCTTCTCGTCGAAGTGGAGACCCCGTTTCTTAGCAGCGGTAAGGGAGGGCACGCAGGCAGGAACGAGAATTAATACTCCTATTAAAAGCGACCACAATAAGAACAGAAATAACAAAACACGTTATTAGTGAATCTGTAACGGTAGCATGGAGCTTGTATTGAAAGCAACTGTTTGTCTGTAACGGTGTGATCCTCCTGTTGAAGAGTATTTGGGATACAAATGCAGCGGTCTGTAAGGGTAGAAAGTTTACGGGGGGGCAACTTGTTAGTCCGTTAGAAATTGCTAAAGAAGTAGAAATGCGAATTTGATGTCCTCAACGTCGATGACTATGGATAGTTCTGTATTCTGAGATGTGATGCTGATCGCTTCAGGGGAATGGCAGTAAATATGTACCGCACCGCATCTCAGCATAGCCATCATAGGGGGAAATCGTCCAGTTCCGTGTGTTGCCTACCTCTCAGGCAACACTCAGTTTACGGGAATGCATCACGACTATAGTAGGAGAAACACAAAAACTAAGGTTTCATTTGCCCAGATCTGACCGTCTGCTTGCCAGAGCTGCCGTTGTTGTGTGTATCTACCGAACCGATGTAAGCCTTAAGGCGCGTCCACATTACTCGTGCTCGTGTTAGTGGGACTCGCTATGCTTGCGAGTAATGTGGACGATATGACAAGTCACGAGACAAGCAAATTTTTAATTTTTAATTTAAAAACTATAGCCAGTAAATTAAAATACGACTACAGCCTATACACACTACGAGTAAATACACGGATCCTCACGCGCCGAAGCCTGGCGAGCAACTGAAGTAGTGTGGACGAAGATTTACGAGCAGAAGTAAAAGCCAGACGAGTCTCCCTACGAGCACAAGCCTGGCGATCACGAGCACGATTAATGTGGACGCGCCTGTAGAGGATTCTGTTAACAGACTGAAGTTTTTCATGCGGATATGACGTGAAAGGAAGTACTACGGAGATAAAATGTGCAATTACAAACATAAGTTTTGATTCAGAAACCAGTTATTTAAAGGCAACTTGGGAATATCTGTTCCGTTTGAACCGATTCACAAGTTTATCTCTTCTTCTTCCACACTCATGTTTGAACTGCGTAGGAGTTGAGGTTCTCACAGCGGTGGTTATGAAACTTCTGTCTTCTGGCATATAATGCTCTGGAAAGAATAAATTTAAAGCTATCCCTGTAACAGGCCTTGGAGGCCCATAGGGCTGTGAGACGTCGAGGCTCCCACATTTTCTAGACAGTCGTCTCACAGATGGCGGTGAGATTGTCAGCCTTACGCGCCGGCCGAATTTTGCCCTCAGTAAGATACCTGGTACTCATTTATATTAATTTTTATGCAGCGGTTCCCTGAGACTTGAAGATTGTTTCAAGGGTTTCTTCCAGGCATAATGGATGAGAACTGCTCTGTTAGAGGCTGAGTCGACCCCAGGGTCACAGTACGGCTGGAAGGATTAGGTCAGTTGAAAAGCACAATGACGTCATCGGTAGCGTAGGTGGTTGAGGTGCTATGCTACAAGTCGGAAGGTCGCCAGTTCTATTCCCGCTGAAGTCACTCGATTTTTTAATTCACCTAATCGTTCCAGGAGCATTATGACCCTGGGGTCGACTCAGTCCCTAACAGAAATGAGTACCAGGAATCTTCCTGGCGGTAAAGGCCGGCTGGCGCGTGAGGCTGTAAACCTCACCGCCATCGGTGAGCAGATTGTCTAGAAAATGTGGGAGCCTCGACGTCTCACAGCCCTATGGGCCTCCACGGCCTGTTATAAGGATAGCTTTACTTTTTATAACGTCGTCTAGTCTCTCGAAATGCAACTGACATTTCGGAGGAACATGTCGGATTTATCTTCAATGTTACTCCGAAACGTCGGCTGACTTTCAACGGACTGTACGGAGAAGATAGAATTATTCATTTAGTTGCTGCTTACAGAATGTAATCATTGGATTGCTTTGTGCATGAGAACACGAGGTTCTGTCTTCAGCGACTGTGAAGAATCTGGCATTTGACGCTGTGTAGTCTGGTAGAAGTGTTCCTGCCTTTGATAATATATATTAGGATGGTCACTCCTTCTAATCTCCGTTCGAAGGCCGAATATTCTGATATAGGTACTCGCGATCTTCCTCAGTCCATGTAGAAAGTTGTGAGATATTACGACATTTACTTTTGACTGTCTCGCTTTGCGGGAGAATTTCTCGTCTCTCCTTGCGAGCGGAGTGTAACGTCTTCCTTCTCCGATAACAAAGGAACGAGCTAACTAACCTCACTAGCTTATATAAGGGTACGCGGTAGCGTAGTTGGTTGAGGCACTGTGCTACAAGATGGAAGGTCGCTGGATCGATTCCCGATTAGGTCATTGGTTTTTTTCAGTTGACCTGATCCTTCCAGCCGTCTGGGGTCGGCTCAGCCTCTAACAGAAACGAGTACCAGGAATCTTCCTGGTGGGGTGTAAAGTGGTTAAAAGACGGAAATATGTATGTACAAAGCGATACACTACAGCAGGATCCTTAAATACAATAATATCAGTGCGCAAGTAACTCAAGAAATTCCCATAATTTTATGGAAATCGAATGGTCAGAACAATCGGTCAATTTGACAGAGATTTACATGCCAGCATTGCGAAGCGTAGAATGTGCCTGGACTGAAGCAATTGTGAATGAGGCACAACGAGGAGCACATCACGTGGTGCTATTACAATTGCAGTCATCATCATCATCAGTAATCTGTCAAGACGACAGGTCCACAGTCTCTTTCAAAACAATTCCTCCACTTAATGCGATCTAGAGCTTTCTCCTTCAAATGACAGTATCCTCTTCTGTCCCCAAGGTCATCCAGCATCTTCTTACGTCTTCTTCCTCGTCTTCTTGTCACTTCTATCCGCCCATCTATCTTTCCTTCGATAGCTTCTTTTAGAAGGCAATTTCTGCGTAAAACATGGCCAATCCAATTAGCCTTCCGTTTTCTTATTTCATGTAGGATATTCCTCTGCTCACTGACTCTAATTAACACTTCTTTTTTTCTCACGCTTTCCACATCGCAGTACA
>NW_019724742.1:3951907-3968464 GCF_002891405.2 Cryptotermes secundus
AGTTTTTGGTGTCTCTCTTCGTCTGATGCCTACCCTTTGACCTGTCCAGCAAGGGAGGCCCTGCCAGTAGCTACGCTACCGCTGGTATAGCTCTCAGGGTCCTTGGCATACTCAAACCCCCTCACCACGATAAGGTGGAGACACCAACGAGGGAGCAATTGCAGTATCGGGTCAGAATTTTGCATACATTAATTCTGGTCAAATAATTTGGAAACTGACGTCTTATACGGGGCACGCGGTAGCGTTGGGGCTGAGGCACATGCCAGAAGGTCGCGAGTTCGATATCCGATGATGAGGTTACTGGATTTTTCAATTGACCTAATCTTTACAGCCGCACTATAGTCCTGGTGTCAGTTTAGCCTGTAACAGAAATGAGTACCATGAATCTTGCTGGGGGTAAAGGGCGGCCGACGCGTAAGGCTGACCTCACCGCCATCTGTGAGACGATTGTCTAGAAAATGTGGGAGCTTCGACATCTCACAATCCTATGGGCCTCCACGGCCTGTTACATGGGTAAATTTGCCTTTTTTACGTTTTATACACCCTGTAGCTCCCACTTTGGGTCCTCAGGAGACAGCTTTGTTTGGATGACCCTATGAGTGAGTGTCACTTTTGGACAGACTCGCATAGCGTATTGATTTCTGGGCAAGGAAGCCTTGCCACAGCACAGCACAGCACAGCACAGCACAGCACATCTCTGATAGAGGGAAGTTTTTACTGCCTTCGTGACACAGAGCGAACTGGATCCCGTTCAGGGGAGAGAGAAACTGTCCAGTTGGGGACAGACGGTGTCAGCATTAGTGACTCTCTGTCTTCTGTCCCTCCCTCTCCTCGTTCCTTACCTTCATTATCGTGCTTTCTTTTTTTATTCTCAGTTTTCTGCGCGTAATCCTCCCCATCCACCAGTTCCTCTCTGCTACGATCGGTTCTCTTCGGCTCGGCTCAGGTCAGGCTTCAGCCCGCTGAGACTGCGTATAGGTACCAAAGGGTACGAGTACGGGGAATTCCCTCATCCTTTGAATGGCTTTCTGGAAGATTCGTGGCACTCATTTCTGTTAGAGACTGAGTCGACCCCAGGGGCATAGTGCGGCTGGAAGGAATAGTTCAATTGAAAAAAATCCAGTGACCTCATCGGGAATCTAACCCGCGACCTTCTGGCTTGTAGGTTAGTGCCTCAACCAACTACACTACTGTTACTGGGGGTACAGGGCGGCCCGTACGTACGGCTGACAACCTCAGCACCAGCTGTGAGCCGATTGTGTGGCTGGGCGAGGTGGCAGGAAGATGATGTATGCAGCAGCATTAGGAATCGCCAAGGCGCATCGCATCGCAGTGCTTAAAGGAACTCAGGAGCAGTGGCAGAAACTCGAAGCGGTATTCTCAAGGAAATGCTACTAAGTAATGCATTTGCGCCATTGATGGGAAGCGCACTTACACGAGAGGACACCGAGGGCACTGTAACACTTCTACTAAACACAATTTCGGCATTGCTTTGCTAGTTTGGTCATGCAGAGCGTCGCTTGGCGACATAGACGTCGGAGGGTATTGCAAAAACAGTCACTGGGGCAGTTGACTGGCGTCTGATCACTGTTACAAGCGGGAGAATGATTTATTCCATCAGGATAAAGCTTTGACAATAACTGATATCACCACTACATATCACTGAGGACAATGACGGAAATTATTTGCGGAAACATGTTGTGGAAACATCCTGTCACGATTTAGGGGTGTGAGCATAGAAAGGGCATGGACTGGATATTGGATCTATTTACACAGCTCGCAACTACAAGCATTCACAGCGTTTTCGCTAATTTCCACGCTTTACAGATCACTAACACATGCCAGATCTTCTCAGTCTGCTGTGTCCTAACTGGCCTTTTCCTGGCAACGGATGTTAACAGTGGAGATTGTTTAGCTTCCTGCGCTTAGGTCTTTCCTGTCCTGCGAATATCCCACAGCTGAACTCTCTCAATTCCCTCAATCCCAACTGCCAACTGCCAAATTTCGGCTCGAACCACATAGAAAACACCGATCCCACTCTTATAGTCCGTTGGCAAGCGTATCCGTTGAAGCGGAAACCAATTTACCGACGGCCCCGAGATATGGAGGGTAGATGCGAATATACTGAATAAGCAGTCGCGAACAGCCGACAAGGGATGGTCCTCCAACTTGGGTGTTTGGCGTGAGGCTCAAAACTCCTCTCCCTAAAAAAATAAACTTGTTACGAAATATCACAAAGGACCTTGTCAACAAGAATCTCCCGAAGATTACCGAAGGCTCTTGATGTCGATAACGCCAGCTCACGGACCGACAGTTCGTCGAGTGTTCGCGCTGACCTGCGCACTAGTTGCATGCTAGGAAGCCTTGAAGCCACTCTGCAGCCAGCACGCGTCAGAACAGCCGGCAGGTGCCTGTCTGTGACGTGTGATATGAACCTGGGACCTAATCCTTCAGATACACGTGGGACTATCATGTCGGGCCCCTGGTGGTCCGATTCCTGTCAGTGTCTTTATGAGTGGGCCTAAACTAAACGAAGCTCCACCTGAGTTTACAGATCTACATGTACAGGGGGAAGTTGTCCCTGTGCTTAACTAATTAAGCACTACGCCATGAAGGCGCATGGGGGAGTGGATGCATAGATCCACATTTTCTTGACCTCGGCACTAGCTGGAGGTGAGTGGGCAGCTTCACGCTCCGGTCGCTTTACCGCCTAGGAAACAGCCCCCGTTACCCATTGGATAGGAGGTGGGTGGGCTCCAGAGCCGGTGTGGACGACGTGGATACTCGAACATAAATGTAATGTTTAATTAAGCTTTAGTGAATCGTGTTCTTCCAATTGGGGTTTGGAAGAAAAGCAAAAAATGCTATTGCGAAATCCAAAGAAGTGGCTCTAAAACGCCTGTTTTGCCGCTGACGGTGATAATTACAGGTCGTGCTGGCAAGATCCTCTCTTCTGGACCTCAGTAGGCAGGTTCACACGAAAACAATCGCCAGAGGCGTTTCAGCAAATGGCCACCGTTAAGATTTGAAGAAAGGAAATCTTGTTTTATTCTGTGCTCTGGCACAATACAATTTTGGAGCATACATAACTCATTCTGACAAACGCTACTTTGAGTTTTAAGGTGACTCTGAGTACTTTTACTTTAATCTGTTTAAAGTTTGTAGCCACATTTCTCGGGGCACATCGTAGCCTAGTTGGTTGAGGCACTATGCCAAAAACCGGAAAGTCGCGCCTTCGATTTCCGATGATGTCACTATTTTTCAATTGAACTAATCCATGGCCATGGGGTCGACTCAGGCTCTAACATACGTAGGCTTGTAGATACGTATAAGGAATATTCCTGGGGGCAAAGGGCAGCCAGCGCTTAAGGCTGACAACTTCACCGCCATCTGTGAGCCGATTTTATAGAAAATATGCGAGCCTCGATGTCTTGCAATCCTATGGGCCTCCACGGCCCTTCTCTTACAGGGCAGTTTTACCTCTTTATCCCAATTTTTCAGCCGTGTTTCAAGTCAGTTGTTTAATTTTTTAATTTAATCAAGTTGGGCTTTACTCTCTTTGCGTTGTTGTTTTTGTTTGATCATAATTCGCGATAGCAAACCAATCAATCAATCAGTTTTTCTCAAGCTGTCTGTGGATCTGTCTCACTCGGTGCGAACTCATTCTGAGGACAACCCGTTGCTCACAGATTGAAAAATTCACTTTCCTTCACGTCTTCGTGGAACTGATTTTATCAGCTGGTGAGTACATATTGACAGGGATGATTTATTTCTCTGGTCTGAAACTGCTTTTCTCTCAGCTTCTCTCTTTTTTCACGAGAAGCAGTGCCGTTTGTTACGAGAACGTGTTGCCATGCAGTAAAGAGCAACGTACGAAAAAAAAAGTTTTTTTTTCTTCAAGAGCAGATAATTATGAAGAAGATCCTACCTATTTAATTAAGGATTTGGAAAGCTTAAGTATAAGCCTGCTTACTTCTTAGCTGTTTTCTTTTATGAAGGAAACAAAATAATCCTATGAGATGGTGCTTGTATGTGGGCATGTGTTTCATCCCTTCTGTCATTTAAAATGAAGGATTTTTATGAAATTATGTATGAATTGTATGCCAGTGGAAGCAGTAAGAACACCGAGGATGCGCATGCGCGACAAAGCGCATAACTAAATAACTAAGTTACTAATGCGATGGAGCATAATCCTCCTTGAGAAGGTGGTATTCCTTTTATTGGTCAATTAATTTCCGCCTTTTATGGTGCTTGAAGTCTGACCACGGTGTTCGTACGAGCTACTGCATCCTGTCCTGAGGCAAGCAGTTCCAGGGCAGATGACCACTCACCATTCTTTATGGCTCGTTTTATCGTTTAATCTCAGCGTTTGGTTTTCCTTCAGGCTTATCTACAGAAATGTGCGCTTGTCTCACGGTTCAGAGTGACTATATACGAGTACGGGGTTTTGGTTTTTATGACCGGATTTATTGGACCCTTTGATACAGAGCGTGACTACACAGACTAGAGTTGTCAGTCTGTTACAGTCTCCACTAGCCGTTGCTTGGTAGTGGCTTTCAACGGCGGATGATCCCATTCCTCTGGGTTCTCGAACTATCCTCACCTACCAGATTCTAAGCGCAACAGCTCACAACGACTGAACTGCAGCATTCCTATATCTAACTCACTAAGTCATTAATCAACTCACCGACTGACTTACTCCTAACTTGTCCTGTTTCTAACATCTCGGTGCGGAGCGCACAGAAAACACCGTTCCTCTGTTGCTCCTTACAGATCTCTACCTAATAAAGGCCGTTTTCTAGCTACTTATTTCGCGGTCGTTGCCTAGCAATGGTACATATGATGCCCGCATTCACCGCATCTTGCTTGATTTGTTTACCATGATATTTGGAGAGTACATACTCGTGTAATGAAGATCCTCAGTAAACATACCTCTGTTTTGCATACTGTCCACTGTCTTAACTCTGTGAAGCACAGCCTTTCGTAAACCGTTTCTGTTTCCAGTGCCAGGTGTAAAGGAGCGATCGAGCTTGTCTGTTTCTAACGGAACCGTCGGAGCAGAATCGTCTCCACAGACATTCCTGACGGCCGGAACCTATCCAGATTCCGAAACGGACAATAAATAACTGACTTCACGGATCTGAGCCCGTCTTGAGAAGCCGCCGGTTGTGCAGCTACTCAAGAAATTCCCAGAATTTTATGGAACACGACGGTTCATTACCGTGCTCACAACAGCCATCCACTGATCTCTATCCTGAACCAGCTCAGTCCAATCCACACCATTCATATTGCCTGTAAGATCCATTTTAATATTGTCCACCTACCAACGTCTTGGTCTTCCTAGTGGTTTCTTTCCTTCTGGCTTTCCCACCAATAGCCTATATGCATTCCCCTTCTCCCCATTCGTGCTAAATACCCTGCCCATCTCACCCTCCTTGACTTTATCATTCTAATTACACTTTGCGAAGAGTACAAGTTATGAAGCTCCTCATTATGCAGTTTTCTTCAACCTCCTGTCACTTCACCTCTCTTCGGTCCAAATATTCTCCTCAACACCCTGTTCTCAAACACCTTCAGTCTGTGTTCCTCCCTTAATGTAAGAGACAGAGTTTCACACCCATACAGAACCACAGGCAAAATTATAGTGTTGTATATTCCATTTTTGCGTTGCTAAAAACCGCAGACGAGAAGACAAAAGATTCTGGACCGAATGATAGCAAGCATTACCCGAATTCAATCTCCTTTCAAATCAAATTTTGGTTTGTTTCTGTCGTTCCCAAATATTTTAACCGTGCTACTTTTTTTTTTTTCAAAGGACCTGTTAGCTATCTTCATATCATGATTTTGCCCTGCATTTTGGTGACGAGGCAGCAACATACTTAGTTTTCTCTGCGTTTACTTCTAGACGACCCTCTTTACTAACGTCAATTAAAGCTCCTTTGTTTGTCTTCGTAGTATCTGTGTTGCCTTCCGGTACATTCACATCAGGAGCGTAGACTAGCAGCTGATGTGTCCCAAGATTACAGTCATGTTTATTGTAACATCATCGTCATAAACATTAAGACGGGTGAAGTTTCTCATTATGTAATTGTCTCCATCCAGGCACTATTTGTCCTCTTTGTCAGTCTGTACACATCTTCTCCTCAAGACGAGAGGCCGACTATCAGACCTTTGCAAAATAACATGTCAAGGAGTGTAGTTTCGTACGTTTGAGTGTCCAGACCTGCAGAGGAGAGACGAGTAGACGTATATATTGGCAGGCATAGCGCGAAATTAATTCACGGTCATAGTTTTGTTTTACGTTTGACTTCTTACAGCAGTGGCTAAGAAGGGCACCATCTTGAGGGATGTGACGCTGTACAGTGTGGTAGAAGTACTGCCACCATCTTCAGTTTCGAAAATACATCAAACAGCCTTTGGTGGCCGTGTTTCGTGTTTCATTGCCTTACTCTTGATCCTAAAGTTGGAGACAGTTCCTCCGAAACGTCTTTACTGAACCATGTCACAGATGTTAATCTTCGATGTAATTTTGATTTGTTAGTGTGTTTTAAGGATGTTAAAACTAATAAATAAATAAATACAATATGACATGCCTTTGCTCGGTAAACGGGAAGAGGTCCTTGTCAGCGCGGCAGGATGCACTCACTGGACGAGGATGCTTTGACGCTCCGCATAAGGGAGCGTGTTCGAATGCTGGCCGTCACTCAATGTGCAGAATGGGATGTGAAGGAGCAGTAGGACGTCTGGTGGAGACAGGGATAATGTGCTCCATTCTGGTCCCTCTCCCCTACTCCAACACAACAATTTGCCAACTGGAGCGAGTGGCTGCCACTGGCCGTCTGTGGATAAAACGCGTTCTAGTCAGCAGGACAGAATGTGCCCCTATACGAGGGCAGGCCTACATAGAAGGTCACAAGAAGGATTCTTTACTTCAAGAAGTATAGCGTGGTCGGTATAGCGACTGGCTACGGACCGGACGACCGAGGGATCGGAGTTCGAGTTCCAGTAATGTCAAGAATTTTCTCTTCTCCGAAGTGTCCAGACCGGATCTGGGCCCCACCCAGCCTCCTAGCTTGTGGGTTCCGGGGGTAAAGTTGCTGGAGCGTGGAGCTAACCACTCACCTCCAACTAGTCTCGAGGTCAAGAAAACGTGGATCAATAAATGCACTCCCTCATATGCTTTATGGTGTAATGGTTAATTAGTTAAGCACAGGGAGAATTTTATCTTTATTTTTCCCTTCATCTATATAAGTGTTTATTTAATAAAGCTTTCAGTAGCTCATATTATGCAGCCTCAGTTGCTAGGATAATTAGTGAATAATGTATCTGAAAATGTGCTCAAGACAGCGATCATTGTCCACTATAAGATACTATCCCAATATTTGTCTGGAAGGACCGAGGAACACTGAAAGAAACCTCGGTCAGGACACCTGGTCTTCTTTCCGAGACTGGAGCCCGGAGTCTCCAGAAAACGAAGTAGGGTTGCTAATCACACGAACATAATATTCGGTCCTAAGGTTGTTACATGTGCAGCTATGAATTGTTCATTTTGGTTAAACTGTTACGTAGCTACGAATTGTTCACTTTTGTTAATTAGTTACATAGCTATGAATTGCTTAAACTGCTACGTAGCTGTGAACTGTTCGCTTTTGTTAAACTGTTACATAGCTATGGTTTCTTCACTTTGATTGAACTGTGTACATCACAGACCTGCCGGCAGGTAAGGTAGTTCGAGCTCAGTATCCTAAAGACTGATTAGTGTCCTGAATGTGTTGAAGACATGCACTCAACTGAATATAAAAGGAGCCCACTCGACCATCTGCTGCTTCCTGGAAGCAATAAACAACTCATTCATTCCTCCATACGTCTTCATGGCGCAGTGCTTAATTAATAAGCGCCACGCCATGATGACGTGTAAGGGCGTAGAGCTGCAGCTCCACGAATACTTAAAGGGAACAGAAGGGAGATGATTGGTCAACGTCACACCATGACCACTGCTTCTGGGGAATGAGCCGTCGAAGCCCACAGGATCGGAGACGGGGCAGGTCATAGCCGTTGCCTGAACGCCCTGATGAAAACAGCAGCGTTAGCCATGATGTCATGAAGTGTACGGTCATGTGACGGCATGTAGCTCGGAAGGAGTCCGTCGTTTCGGAGGCACATATCGGCTCCATCTTCATGCTCAAAGATTAAGCCACTTAGAAAATTAGCAGAAAAAGGTGGCAATCTCAGCCTTTCATCTACTTATTCCAGCTTTTTCTTGGTTTCTTTGACCCTGAAGATGGAATCTATATGTTCCATCGAAACGTTGGAACATCTCCGAACTGCACGGCGTTAGAACCCAGACGACCATGTTCTTCAGAGGAATCTCCACTGCCGCCGAGGGTTCTCCCGACCTCCAGTTCATAACCGACTAACTTTAACGTGTCTACTGGGAACTTTCACATCGAGCAGGATATAGACTTCCATTTCTTATTTATTGTGCTACACTATTTTGCATATCTTTGTGTGCATTTTATTGTCACGCGTTGGAGCGATGAGAGACGGATCTTAGATAACTGAATTTATCGGACAGTTTTACACATCATGACTACACTTTATAGGTCACCATGAGACACAGACGTGTATTCTCAGTCAGTTTGTTTCGTAACGGCTTCCAACAGCGGACGTTCCTCTGCTTCCAGCCTCACACCAACCTCCTACTATGACCGCTGGCTTCAGCCGGCATTTCCTTCAGCTGCTAGCTCCTGGCTAGACTGACTTTCCACTGCAAAACTAGCAGACCCAGAATCAGAGTCAGAGTTACTTTACGACTGGCGGTTTACAGCCGATCAGTTCGTCTTGGCGCCAAGCCCTTTGAGGTTCACGATCAGAGAATCTTTTTAAGTCAGATTGGTTCCTTCTGTAGCCTCGGCGCGGACCGCGTAGGAAAAAATCTTCTAACAATTTCTTAATTGTTACGTGCACACGTTGCTTAGCAGTGGCCCTGGTATTGTTGCAGATTTCAAAGCGGTTGCCTAGCGATGGCTGTTTTCCTTGGTTCCACAATTCCTGCTCTGAGCAAATATGCCACAGTATTAGCTTTGTCACCGCCATCATATGCAGTCGCAGCGGAGTAGGACCGAGTGTTACCGTGGAGCACATAAATACCTCGCAGGCCACCATCTTGAGAAAACGGCCCCTTTGGCGGCCGTGTCTGCGTCTGCACTTCTCTTCAAATCCGATAAATTTTAATGCAATTCTTGTCTTGCTTGGGATCGTGGTATGTTTTTGACAAACATTTGGAAGGCGTTGACAACATTTCCAGAGACTTGCTCTCTGACATTAAGGGATGCACACAGACTGAGGGTGTTGAGAAGAGGGTGTTGAGGAGAATATTTGGCCGAAGAGAGATGAAGTGACAGGAGGTTGGAGAAAACTACATATTGAGGAGCTTCATAACTTGTGCTCGTCGTCAAGTGTAATTAGAATGATCAAGTGAAGGAGGATGAGATGGGCAGGGCATGTAGCACGAATGAGGAGAAGAGGAATGCATATACGATGTTGGCGGTAAAAGGAAAGAAAACACTAGGAAGACCAACACGTGGGTGGATGGATAATATTAAAATGGATCTTAAATAGGATTAAGTGGTATGGACTCTACTGCTCTGGCTCAAGAAAGGGAACAGTGTTGGGCTCTTGTGAACACGGTCATGAACCGCACAATTGGCGGTTTCTGAAGAAGGGCTCAGCTCCATGAAGTTAGTTATGTATATAGAAACGTCAATCACGGAACGAGTTCCTCCTCTACTTGTATATCGTCAGGTTTTTTCCGAAGTAGATAGAGGCGAGTGGTCAGCTTCACGCCCCTGCCGCTTTATTCCCGGGGAAGGAGCCCCCGATACGTATTGGATAAGAGACTGGGAGGGCCCCAGAGTCGGTCTCGACGTTAAAGTAATTAAAATTTGTATGCTGCATTGTGCGCAGTAATAGCAGTGGTATTAGTCTCACAGATGTTGGCAGCATGGATGGAATTTATTAAATCCCGTGGCTCTAAGGCCTTTTCTCTTCTGTACATACAGCATGGGGATTTTGTATTTGCTCTGTAGTAGCTTTTGGAGCGGGTTTTTGAGAGCATTCCGGAAATTACCCATTAGCCATGTCTGTATTTATGTATCGTGTGTTTATCTGTGCAGTTCTTGGAATTTCCGAGGGTGCAGTGTTGCATTGAATACGTAATGTGTTACAAATGTGCAGGAGTTTTATTGCTTTTGCTGCCGCACGTAGACTTGTCTTTGAGTGTTTATCTGTGCATGTTATTGCTATGACAGATTATTTTGGCTTACTTTCCTTATTTTGAAAGAAACAATGTTAGGCTTATGAGATCACCTTGCAGTCTGTTTGTGCGTGTCTCTGTATATTTATCTCCCGCTACGAATTGTTGAGGGCCTTTACAGATATTTATGAACCCTTACCCGTGTATCGTGCAACTTGTAAAGGCGTACTTCATAAGTTTCCTCAATCAGTAATACCAACATTTCACCGTCTGAAAATTGTGAGGTAATAACCTTAGTGTTACTTGAATGTCTGAACCGACCGTCATGAAACTTGGTATGTACATCATGCCATATGAGGCAGTTTTAAAATGGTAGCTCACAAGTATCTTCCTTGTGTGACACCTGTTATTACGACCGCTCAAATTCTTCACGTGGAATCTGTAAGATTGATCATGTCTAGACACGTGTTTCGTGGATACAATATCCAATGTGGTCCTTCAGTGGACATCTTTTATATAAAATTGTGAAAAATGAAACTATCAGAATACAATAAAAATAGTCACACTTTCAAACCAATAAAACACTGTGTTTCCATGGTTGCAGATCTGTCTATAACCGTGTATAACGTAACACCTGTTACCACGGTATTAGTGTAACATGATTTACAAGGAATGTCACGTGGCTATGTAGAGAGCTGTGTAATTGCTTTAGACTAGCAAATAAACAAAGCGGTTTCTGTAGAAACTCGTGGTTTTATATTGAAGTACTCATTCTGGCGAAAATGTTACAACTTTAAATTCTATTATTAGCCAACTTTCCTTATAACAAGAATAAAATTACGTTTAGGAGATCACCCTGCTGTCTGCGTGTCTGTGAATCCCCCCGCCTATTAACATTTGAATGCTTGAAGCTTGGCATGTATATCATGGCACCTGAATTCATCCAAACAGCGAACTTCATCAATTCTTCCCATCAGGCTGTGTATACGCTTATCCCTCCTGTCATTGTTAGGCAACGGCTCGGTAAAAAACGTTACCGCGGCAACAGATACACATGAAACAGTAGGGGAATTGCTGGACGCATCGTTTCCTGTGCGGTCCGCGTCTTATCAAAGGAAAATAGGCGATTAGTTCATCTGAGAACTTCATTTTAGCATTATTGTCCTATGCGTTTCGGTAGTACTGACAGGTGTAGAGGCGCTTCAGTAGCGATCTTTTTTTCGCATTCTCTAATTTCGTTCATTTACTAATAGGTTAAAGCGCTTTTATGAGTAGATGTAAAAGTTTTCTTTCATGTTCATGATCCCAACGTTTCTTTGCCTAAGCAGTTTCTTCACGATGGTGCCCATTTTGCAGTAACTCAATACATGCGCGACAAATTGAGAATCCCCTCTGCTTTGTTCTGTGTTACGTTCGTGCTCCAGCGCATACAGTATCCAGTGTGTGGCTTCCGGCAATGCAAACATGCCTGTTTATATACGGATTTGTTGATACTGGGAATTTTGTTAAGTGTACTTCCGATTGCATTTGTTGATCTGGAGGCCGCATTTAAGCTTCTGCTTTCTAAACAGTTTTGTGATCGCTCGGCGATAATTTCCTGACCATAGTGTCACCTGATAGAATGACTGTATAGTGGTTTTGAATTGCTAATTGGATTTATTGAACTATAACACATAACTCGTGGCTTTACTTTACAGTTTACTGTTACACATGTACACTAGGGTCCACAGTCATTTCTTCACTAGCCGTTGTTTTGTAGCGGCTTTCAACAGCGGACGTTCCCCTTCCTCTGGGTTTCCGAACTCTATCCGGGCTCAGTTACCAGTTTCTCACAGCAACAGTTGACAATTGAGCTTCAACGGTTATCTTGCTATCTCACCAGCCGAGTACGCTCCACTGACTAAGTAACTGTCCTGCTTATAGTATCTCGGCACGAACCACACAGAAAATATCCGTCTTCTGTTGCTGTACCATTGTTGCGTTCGTGTCCCTTGGGGTTCCCACTGTTGTAGTATGCAATTTTTGCCTTGGAAACATGTTCGTTTGCAGGGGTCATTTCCTAAGAACGGTTGTTATAAATTTGGGTATCCCGAGGTCATTGCCTAGCAACGTGTCCACATGCCACAATACTAATGTTGCCTCATTTAACAGTGAATTTTGTAGTCTCTGGAAGCAGATTTTATAGGTGTTCTGTAGCCTATATGTTTATTTCTACGGTTCCTTATTTACAATGCTCATTTTATCTGTTTATTGAGGACCGTTGCACTTGGCGGAATTCAGTCTGAGCGCCCTCAAATTCCTCTCGTCTCCCTGCTTGGCCCTTACTTTGCCAAGTCCACAGCCAGCATGAAGACAATAGCGAGCGAATATATAGCAGATGTTGCAGCAACGTGTAGTCACTCTGCCCCCTTTTCCGTATCCTGTGACCCTAGAAAGCAGGGACACTAATGGACTGTTAAGATCTTATCATTCTCCTGACCCCAATCTCTTCTGACAGTCTTTGGAGACCTCAAGTATCTTCTTGACTTCCTACAGGGCACAAAGTGATTTCCTGTTCGTGTAAGAAGGAAGATTTTTTCTTGTTTTTCCTCGAAGTAACCTGCGAGTAGAGTAACAAACAAAAATTACTTTGTACTACATCTGAAGGAATACTGATAGTGTAATGATGTGAGGACCGCCTCTATGGTCCAGTGGTCAGAGTTCCTTGCTACAGATCCAGAGGTCCGGGTTCTATTCCGGTACTACCAGATTTTTTGAGAAGTAGTGGGTCTGGAAAGGAGTCCACTCAGCCTCGTGAGGATAAATGAGGAGATATTTGATAGGAAAAGTAGCGGCTCCGGTCTAGAAAACCGAAATTAACTGTCGTAGGGATTCGTTCCGCTGACCACGCGACATCCTCTCTCCGCTAAAGTTGGCACTAACTTCGCCGACAAGCGGCGGTCGCTTTGTCGGTATAGTTCGCTTGCGGATTGAAACCACTGAATTTGTTCTGTTTTTGTAATGATGTGAGAACGGTGATGATAAATAATGACCTTGACAAAGAGGATAAGAGAGCCGTAACCTGTTTGATGGTCAGGAATTACTTACGCTTGGTTTTCATCCTTCAAGAAACTCAGCTAATGAGTTATGACGCCTGCTTACCTTCTGATGGTGAGGCAGAGTGATTCTGTACAATCCGGGATAGCTCAGTGTGGCGGAAAGATACGGCCTGGGAGACTGATAAATCAGAAGTCGATTCTCGGCAGAGGCAAGAGACTTTACTCCACAGCGCTTGGACCAGTTGTGGAGTCCACACAGTTTCCCGTTCGGCTGGTACCTGGGATAACACGGCCGGACCTTGAAGTTGGCCGCCGATGTTTATCTAACGCCTCCACTATAAGCGCACA
This sequence comes from Cryptotermes secundus, assembly GCF_002891405.2. Taxonomy (NCBI): domain Eukaryota; kingdom Metazoa; phylum Arthropoda; class Insecta; order Blattodea; family Kalotermitidae; genus Cryptotermes; species Cryptotermes secundus. The sequence goes on from NW_019724742.1 coordinate 3,965,549, forward strand.
TGCTGCCGTGCTTGATTCAGTGCACAAACACTTCTACCTTTATTTTACAATTCCACGATCCCTTCTTTGGGTGTGAATGTTGTCTTCTGCATTAGATGATTGGCTTAATTGCCGTCTTCACAATTACAGTCAATTACAAGAGCCCACAATCAAGACTCGGTCCGTTCCTTACTGAGCTACAAGTGCCTTCTCTTCTGCTGTGACTGACTTGTTTCACTTCTTCTGCTTCCGCTGTCCGCTGGTTAACACCCCACAGCTGAACACTCAACCACTCGTACGAATGACTCAATGAATTCATGAATGAATGAACTCTCTTTTATAACTCTGGGAGGACCGAAGAGAGACTACCACCTCGAACATTTCGTTTGTTTCATCCTTTGCTACGAAACGTGCGTCGATCTCGTAGCGACGCTTTGATTTCTACAAGCGTGTTCGTTTATACGAAAGGCGCTATTAGCGAGCCGCTGTCTAGCAATGGAATATCCCGTCACAGTACATTTTTGAGGAACGTACTTCGTCTTGTACAATGAAGACGGAGGCAGCAGGCTTCTTCCGTTTGACGATCTGTTCGGCGTCACTTCCCAGAAGAAAACATTCATGGTAACCGCTGTGACGACTTCAGTCCTATCACATTACTCTGCACAGCTTCGCCGAGAGAGTTTATTCAAACGGTAAGAGCTCTGCCTTGTATTCGGAAGGTGTTAGGTTCGAATATCGGTCAAAGCCCTGACCATGCTCTCCAGGTAAATTTCGGGATAATACGAGTATTATGGCTTGTCCGCTGAATGCTGGAATAGTTTAAGCAGAAGAGACGTCCGTTACTAGGTTACGGCACAATAGACAGTGTCTCAGAAGTGGAATACGTATGCATGTGGACCTGACGTCACAGCTTCGATGTTGCTTCGTAATTCAGCGAACCTTCTGGAAAATTTGAGAGTAATTTTGAAATTGATCCAAAGCATCTCGCAAAACTGGACGCGCGTCGAACAACCCATGAATTAAGTGCGTCAGAAATACCGGACTTCAGTGCGCAATTGAGGAGATATCTTCCGCATAGATTTTTCCGCTCTCTGCACCATCGCTTGCGCCACAACGAGAATATATTTTCTTCTTTGGTTCACATAGATTTCAGCCTACCGCTTCTAGTGGCACGAGAGTGGTGATAGTCTCGCGGACCGTGAACATGCTTACAGATAGGCGTGTCAGGTTCTAAATTTCTCTCGCCTCTTCCTGAAAACAGCGGTTGCACCTCTGTTGTGGGACGTTTTCAGTGTGAAAGCGGCCTGTTCTGAAAGCACGTTCAAGACGAATCAACTTACAGCTACAGCCTCATGGGTACAGGGCACATCGATAGCGACGAGTGGCGCTCACAATGGCATCGTTGGCGATAATGCGAACTACTTAAAAACTGTTCATATATAGGAAAATCAAATGAATATACATGAAAACTGTGAAGTATATGCTGTCTTTTGCACCATGCTGTGGATTTCGCACTGTCGCTGTGTTGTTTTACGTTTTATAAATTTATTACCAGAACAGAAGTTTAGGATTCGAAGATTTGTTACCATACAATATTTCAGAGACTTTCTTTAAGTGAGGGTAGTGTTCTTCCCATCTCAGAAGTTTGCAGAGCGTCATCTTGTTATAATCGACGATGGAAATAATAAAGAGGGAGCGTGGAGTAACTCCCAGTGGCACAGCATTCATGACGAGTTTCACGAAAATCTCCTAACTTGTTCAGAAGTTATTAGCAGCTACACACACACGCAGGAAGATGATGGCCGCTTCCCGTGGCTTAGAAGCAGGCGGGACAAATACCATTATAATCTTAACGATGTGCTGGAGCCTGCCCGGCCCTTTATTCAGTCACGGGCATCAATATCCGTCTTGTTAGTTGATCCTCTTCTGTTAATTTAATTAAGGGTGTAGAGGTTTCTGCTGGGTTTAATCTGCTCAAGTCTTTAAGATGAAGGATCGGCTCCTCGCCAGAAAATGTTTAGCTAAGGCTTCCTTTTTACGCGCGGTTACGCACCCGTCACTCGAGACAAACGAGGAGGGGTCACGTTCATCTCTACTCCACGCTTTCCGGCTCTGGTGAACCATCATCATCAGGCAGTAGTCAGTACTTCAGTTGCACAAACAGCTGCGGGCTGGACTACAAAGTGGTCGGAGTTCGAGTCCTGGTGGGGGCAAGACTTTTCATTTCTCCTTGTGGTCTAGACTGGCCCTTGGGCCCACCAAGCCTTCTATCCAATGCCTACCGAGGGCTCTTTCCGCGGAAGTAAATCGGCCGGGGCATGAACCTCATCTTTCACCGCCAACTAGTATCGGAGTCAAGAAAACGTGGGTCTATACATCCAGTCCACCATACACCTTCGTGGCTTAGTTCTTAATCAGTTAAGCATAGGGACAACTTTGCAATAGGCGGATCGATATTTCTATGATTATCCGTCTCACAGACTTACATAACAGCAACGTGTTTCCACCACAGGCGGTGGTCATCAGGCGATGTCCGCATATGAGGGGCAGTCAAATGGAAACGGGTCAGAAGCCAAAACATGTTAAAGAACATTTCTTACCTCAGAAGTAATCTCCAAAACTGTTAATACATTTATCCCGCTGCGAGATAAGACGGTCAGTACATCCTTGAAAGAGCTTGTGGGCTGTCTACGGAACCACATCTTTACCCAGCCACACGTCTTCGTCCGATGCAAACCGATGGCCACGAATGTCTCTCTTCAGGTCTACAAAAATGTGAAAATCACATGGGTAGAGATCTGGGCTGTAGTGGGGATGTTCAAGCACTTCCCAACCAAATCTCTGTAGCGTATTCCTCACAGAGTTGGCAGTGTGGGGGCGCGCATTATCTTGAAGAAGGGTAATGCCATTAGATAGCATTCTATGGCGTTTTGACTT
>NW_019724742.1:3968471-4017063 GCF_002891405.2 Cryptotermes secundus
CTTGACTTTATGGCACGTCTCGTTTACCGCAAAGTGTCTTCATAGCGTTGTGCACTGATTGTGGCCTCATGCTCGAGAAATTCGACAAGCAGAGGGCCCTTGCAGTCGAAGAAGAACGTCACCATAACATTACCAGAACTTGTCTGTACTACTTTGGATTTCTTCGGAAGGGGAGAATTCACAGGATGAGCCTGTCCTGGGCGAGCATCATCTTGCAGTGACACACGTCCCTCTCGGAATCTCTTATGCCACGCCAGCACACGCGAACGTGACATGCTGTGTTCGCCGTAAACAACAGACATGCGACGATGAATTTCTCATCCTCCTACTCTTACAGCAGTCAAAATGCGCACTACACTTCGCTGTTCTTCTTTACCTGCCTCCATTACTGATGTTGGACGACCACACGTAGAGCTAACATTACTACCAGCACAATAAACAAACGACTAGTGTGCAAGTACTTTTTCGAGTCCCCACCAGCTGTTCGTACCGTAAGCAAATTCCAGTGTTACCAACTTGCGCGTCGTGTGAGTTATGCATGGTGACCCGTTTTCAGTTGACTGCCTCGGCACAGACCTCACGGAAAACACCGCTTCCAACAGTTACTCAATTGTTGCATGTTACACAGCCGTTACCTAGGAATGGCTGTATCTCTGACTCCACATTTCTTGCTTTGAGTAAATGTGCCACGTTACGATTTAGTCTGTAATGACTAAAGGAAAATACAGGAGTGTGTAGTGCGAAGTTATGTAAAAGTCAAACTAAATGATGGACATGTACCTCTATGCGTTGGAGAATACTTAGATTTGGACAAATAATCTTCTTTTCTACGCATGTCTTTGTGAAATTAATTCTAATCCGACCCAACTCATTATTCTAATTACGTGCACTGTGCAATGAAATGATCTCGGGCTATCAGCCTTATCATTAAATAACTGCCAACGTTCCATGTACTGTCTGTGTCTCCCTCATAAGGTTCTGAGGTGACGATGGTCAGAGTCAAAGTCACATTGCGACTGGCGGTAAGTCAGCCAGTTTTTCTTGGCGTCGAGCCCTATTCAGTGGCCCATGGACAGATGCTAGTTCTCGTCAAGGCAGATACAGTTTTGTGTTTGCGTGATGTCCCCTCTGATGAGAGGACGCGTCTGTCATTCATCGAAAGTCATGGTCAGCTACACATGTTAACTATATTTACAATATTGCATGTAAATATCATACATATTTTGTCATTGTCATATATATATTTCCACGTGACTGAGTGTGACTATAGACGGGGTTTGGATCGCGTACTTGGATTTATGGAACTCTTACAAATTGTAACTACAAGTAACTATAGCACTATCACTAATTCACATAGTCTACAGTTCACTACAGCGTAAACTAAGTCTTCTCAGTCTACTGTGTCTTTACCACTGGACGCGCCCCTGCTTCCCGGCTCACGTCCTCGCAGGCTGGCGACCATCTCACACCAACCTCCTACTCTTCTAACTGCCGTCTCAAGCTGCAGAACTAAATTCTGAATTTCAGCAAGCCCTAAAGCTGAAGCCCCCCCCCCCCCGGAAAACCCTACCTGCACAAGGATTCGGTACTTTGGAACCCATTCGGGGTCAAGATGTTTCTAAACTGGCAATTTCACGTAGTAAACTGTATAAACCTCCGAAACTCAGTCGCTTTTGAGAAGCTGTTAGTCCCTTATCTAACCTATCGTTTCAGGGAACCGCTCCAGTTTGGGACAGACGGTGTCAGCATTAGTGACTCTGTCTTCCGTCTCTCCTCCTCCTCCTCCTTCCTTACCTTCTTTATCGTGCTTTATTTTTTTCACTCTCAGATTTCTACAGACGGTAGGACTCCTTGGACGGGTGATCAGCTCGTCGCAAGGCCTCTACCTAAACAGAGGACAACACAAACACAGAATAAACGCACACACACACACACACACACACCAAACATCCATGCCTTGTGTAGGATTCGAACCCACGATCCCGGCTTCCGAGCGAGCGAAGACAGTACATGCTGTAGACCGCTCGAATACCGAACTGCAAATATAAGTTCGAAAAAATAAACGTACTCGCGTTAGAGGTCCAAAGACGAGAAGTATATTTAGTCCCAACGGGCTTTATCGGCCACACTAATCTTGCTGTTCGATATTCTGCAACCAGCAATGCTTTGTGGCGCAACAGTCGAGTTCGGTTCATACGCAACGTAAGCAAGGTCCATCATATTGCAGTAAGTGCACTGTCTTCGCACCGATGTTGCTCTTCGATGACGTAAAGCTTTTGCGGTACCGAAGTTACGAAACAAAATCCGAAGTCTCTATCGGGGCACTTAATCACCCCTCGTGTCTGTTTTTGAAGCCACTGGCTGTCGCTGACGGGTTGAGCCAGTCATTTGTTTGGCTTTGTTCCGCCTCCCTCTGGAGGCCGGTTGGTTCCCATCATGGGGATACATACACCTGGTCATTAGTTACGCGCATGACAGGTCTGCTACATACACCTCCGCTCAGCACTGCACCCGCCAAACTGGTGTGCGCTACGTCCCAGAAACTTGCAAATCTACTAGAATCAGGATTATAGAATTTTATCCCAATCCAATATCTCTCTCTCTCACGCATAGGCACAGACACACACACTCACACACTCACACATTCACATGCGCGTTGTCGCGGACTCTCCCATTGGAACTTGTTGAACTCCACTATGGCAGACGTGAGCCGTTGCTATGCAGTAACCGCGAGACGGACGGATATATTAGGGCCGTTTCTGGACAACGGCTTGGTAAACACGTTCCCGTTGTTAGGCCGCATATTCATAATAGCTAATTTCTTTAAGAAATATCCACGCCTTGCTATTCCTAATGGCTTCCTTTCTTCAGGCATTTCTTCCAGAAGTCTGCACGCGTTTCTTCTCTCTGCCATTACTGACATTCGTGCTGTAGTAGAACCCTGTATCAGTAAGTTAATTACCATTTTTCTCCAGTGATGATACCAGCAGCGTGTCTACAGGCAGCGTCATATCACGCAGTTAATGAATTAAAGCATGACCGTTACATTGCGTATTGTCACGTGTATGAGTGACTATAGATGGAGTTTGGATTGATAATTGGATTTATTCACCATGTACAGATCGTAACTACAGGTGACTAACGCAATCACAAATTCACACTCCGAATTCACTACAACAAGCATTAAACTTTAGTCTGCTGTATGTTCACCAGTCGTTGCCTAGCAACGGCTTCCAACGGCTGGTGACCACACAGCAAACAGAAGGTTTAGTACGTGCTGTAGTGAACTGCAGATTATGTGAATTAGCGATAGCTGTGTAAGTGGTCAATAGATCGAATTACGAATCCAAACCCTGTCACACTTACTTACTTCCTTACTTACTGATGGAGTTGAGCCCTTCTTGAGGAGATGCCAATTCTGCATCTACTCAAGAATTTCCCAGCATTTTATGGAACCCGTAGGTTCATTACCGTGTTCACAAGAGCCCTCCACTTGTCACTATCCTGAGCCAGATCAATCGAATAAATACCATCCCATCCTGTCTCTCTAAGATCCAGTTTAATATTGTCAACCCACCTACGCCTTATCTTCCCTGTGGTCCTTACACACGACAATATTTATATTAATTAACATAGCTTAGTCATTGTCACGGAGAGAACAATACACCGGATATCCTGAACTCAGATGACTGGAGCGGCTTCGTAGTGATACCTGAAGCAACTGCGGTGCCGTGTGCCGCCGTATGAATACGTACCGCTCTTGTATACACTCGTTACTTCCGTCACGGCCATAGAATAACAATTCGAATGAAAGCTGAGTTAAGTTCGCGTCGGTGCACAATTTATCGTTCCCTCCGTTTGTTCAAAAGGTAATCACCATGGTGACGCTGCAGTGGTTCATCGCATTCAATTTGCTGTTATGTGAAGAACTGAGTTAAGCACGTAAATGTTTATCCTACCGGACTTCTGTGGCGGCTCACTCGGTCAACACGTTTGAGCGCCCCCCAGCCCTTGCTGAAGTTCTTTTGTAATTCAGGCAGACTACTGCTAACTTGTTTGAGGCTTTGAGCCTGTTCTGAACACGTGGATTCAACCGAATTATCTGTTTCTTTCATTTGGCCTGACCGAGATTGAACTGACGTTCTGGACAAACATTTGTGACCACACTTGCCCTGACAAGCAGAGATAAAATGTGAGATTCGAATTCGTTGACTGGGCCAAAATTGGAATGGGCTTGTATCGTATGAATTGATGTTTTATAAACAACATAGGGAGTAGTTACTATAGGGTTCTGACGATGCTGTATAACACATAGAGATATTGGGTTTTCGGACTTTATGCATCGTCCTGGTTTTAAGATAACTAAGAAAAACACGACGTTTCGGAAACTGGATCTGTTTCCGTCCTCAGGTGAGGGAAAACACCTATTCTGTTGGGTCCCTTAGAAAGAGCTAGGATTGGGTGGTATGAACAGGATTGATCTGGCTCAGGGTATGGACCAGTAGAGGGCTCTTGTGAACACGATAATGAACTTTCAGGTTCCATAAAGTGCTGCGAAATGTTTGACTGGTTGCACAAATGGCAGTTTCTAAGGTAGGGTGAAGTTAGTTAATTTATGTGAAATGTCCCGAGCGAGCGTGGATGTGCGCGTCCTCCCAATGAGGGTCATCGTAAGAATGGCGGGGGCCAGTATTTATACCCCGCAAGAACGGGGAATCCCGGTTATACTCCAGGGACAGGGTCCCTTTTCTTTTCCTCTTACGACTCGCAGGGTCACGGTGGAACTATACAACCCCGCCTCCACAGGAGATTTATGTGAAACCTGTTCCCCTCAATTATCATTTACACGTAGGTTTTCATGTGAAGTAATCGATACAGGTGCCTGATCAAACTGAGCACTGAAAAGCCTCCGCAAGTTTCCACGCAGTGCTCCAGCCTCACGCCTCACGAGCAGTTTCATGCGCACGGATGGGACGGCAGACGCTCCACGGGATTGCTAACGCGCCTGCTGCAGAGTGGCGGAAACTGTCTCTGAAAACTCGGGCGTCGGTGATTCCTGTTTAAGTTTGTATTGAATGGTGAGATGGTCGGTTATGGTTTCAATGTGTATCGCAGGGCTGCAGACCGGAGCGTCATGAAGGGGGCGTCGCGAATCCTCTGGGGGCCGTTAATCTTCCTCTCGGATTCCGATCGTGAAATATAAATTGATGCGAAAAGACCGCATGATATTAGAAACGTATAATTTAAAATAAATTCACTATGGCGACAGTAAGAGCCTGGATAGCACAGCCGGTATAGAAACTGGTTATGTGTTGACGGCCGGAGTTTGAGTTCCGGGAGGGTCAAGAGTTTTCTACTCTCCACGTCATCCAGACCAGTTCTGGAGCCCACCCAGCCTCCTATTCAATTAGTACCGGGGTAAAGCGGCCGGACTGTGAAGCTGACAACTCATTTCCATCTAGTCCCGACGTTATGAATGTGTGGATCTATACATCCACTCCACCAAACGTTTTATTGGCGGACTCCTTTTTGCGTACTTTAGCAAGAGAAGGAATGTTCACTGCAGGTATATACCACTTGTCCGGACTACGGTTGTTGAATGGGGAGTTTGTAGGGCATTATACTGCTTCTGTTCCGCGAAGTGTAAACACTGTGTTTATAGAAAACTTCAGCTTCCAGTACCAATTAATTTCGTGCTGCACGAAAAGTTCTGAAGATTAAATCCGATGGTGTACTCAATCGTGTGAGAAATGTAATTTATATTGCCACACAGTTCGTCTGAAATAAATTGTAATTCGGGATTTTAAAACAGAAATGCTTTTGGATGGAGCCGGAATAGCTCAGTCCATATAGTGGCTTGGATACGGGCTGAAAGACCGGGGTTCTACCTCTGGTAGGAGGAGGAAGGTCGTGAGTTCGATTTCCCATGAGATCACTGGATTTTTTTTTTTCAATTGATCGAATCCTTTCAGCCGTACTATGACCCTGGGTTCGACTCAGCCTCTAACAGAAATGAGTACCAGGAATCTTCCTTGGGTGGTTGGGTAAAGGACGGCCGGCGTATAAAGCTGACAACCTCACCGCCATCTGTGAGCTGTTTGTCTAGAAAATGTAGAAGCCTCGACGACTCACAACCCTATGGGACTCCACGGAATGTTACCTTTCGCAGTAATTAAGATCTTATCCATCTCTAAGTTGTACTCGTGTAGAGCAGTGGGTCCAGAACCCCATCGCCGGTGTCCCCTGCACTACTCTGTATTAAGCAGTCTTCAGAGTAGCGGTTTGCAGAGCCCTCTATGGAAGAAATAACGTATCATGTTTAGTAAGGAACTTCTTAATGCGATGGATGGGCTTGAGGAAGTGATACCAGTTTATTCAATCATAAGAGGAGATCGCGCTCGAAGGAGCCTATTTGCAGCGCCCCCTTGCCTCTTAGCGCCCTCTAGGTAACCCCACCGCCCCTCCCTCCCATGGGGGGTGGTAGAGCCCATTGTGATGACCACTTGTTTACGGTTTCACGTTAAACCCGAATGCACGAAACATTACCTTACAGCGTGACAGTTCGCAGTTCAACCATTACGAGTATAGTGCGGTCCCCCGTACAGATACGTGTATAACTAATTTCTGCTGATGGAGGGAAACACAAATCCTAAGACAATCACGATAATGTTTACATTTTTAGTGCGAGATCTCGAAAATAAAAATTCTTTATTCTGTAATGTCATATATAATACATAATATTATAAGTTACCTAAGAAATGAAAATGTGCAGTGTAAACACTTCTAGTTCCAGTGTTGCACATTCATTATCGTCGCCATCTTGAATTTCGCACAGAAATATCGCTTCCATGTACACTAGTTAATCGCATACGCCCGAGTTGCTCACCGTCAGCTTCCCCTAAGTACGTACGCCGAGCCTCAGTTTTCTGAGTTCGAGCGCTAGCACACAAACCCACACGCATTCCCTTTTATTTATTACATGCGTTTGGGCCCTTTGGGACCCGTGGAGCAACTGCTTTCGTTAGTGATGGCCTGACGTTAGCAAGGGGCTTGTAGTGATGTCTGACAGCATGGAGCAAAGTATCGGGGAATTTATAAATGGAAATAACGCGGCGAATATAAACAAAATTGCCAGGATCGCTTGCCAGCACGAGCACGAGTTTCCGGACTCGCTCTGTGGCTAATCTATTGCACTATCGGATAGAGGCGCGAGTGTGGCCCCTTATCTCCACTAATGTTATGATTTCATGGTACGATGCCTAACACAGCAGAGGGACAACTTGGCTGCTAGCTTAGTCGTCATGGTGATTACACTCCGTCTCCTGTGGGGACCGGCGTCCGGCATCATCGGTTTGTGATGCAGATCGTTGTCATTTCCAGCTTACTTCCGTATTAATACGCCTGCGGGAAGTTGAGGCATACTGATACAGGGCCTGCCTTCCGTAAGGGAGTCGTTCTGCAGGTAGACGCAGAGAGAATTAAGTACGTAGCCTGTATGTTGCTGTCTCCTCACCAGAATGCAGGGCAAAATCATGACATAAAGACAGCTAACAGATGCTTTGAAAATGTGGCACAGTTCAGATAATTGGGAACGGCAGTAACAAATCAAATTGGATTCAGAAGGAAATTAAGAGGAGACTGAACTCGGGTAATGCTTGTTACCATTCAGTCCAGAATCTTTTGTCTTTTCGTCTGCTGTCTAAAAACATAAAACTCAGAATGTACAAAACTATAAGTTTGTCTGTGGTTCAGTATGGGTGTGAAACTTGGTCTTTGGCATTAAGGGAGGAACATAGACTGAGGGTGTTTGAGAACAGGGTGTTGAGGAGAATATTTGGACCGAAGAGAAATGAAGTGGCGGGAGGCTGGAGAAAACTGCACAATGAGGAGCTTCATAACTTGCACTCTTCTCCAAGTATAACTAGAACGACTGAAGCCGATAACGATGAAATGGGCAGGACATGTGGCACGGTTGTGGTAGAAGAGGAATGCTTATAAGATATTGGTGGTAAAGCCAGAAGGAAAGTGACCACTAGAAAGTCCAAGACGTAGGTGGGCGTACGTGTATAATGTTAAAATGAATCTTAGGCAGATAGGATGCAGTGGTATGGACTGGATTGATCCGGCTCAGGATAGGGACCAGTGGACGGCTCTTGGGAACACGGCAGGTGAGGCACGTCATACACACTGTTGCGCAGGCACACACGTACGTCGGCAAGGTTCGAGCGCTGTTTCTTTAAGCAAACAACATTTTCTGCTACATGTTTTTTCTTTTGCCTTCCACTTTGAAGCTCTCGTCGTCAGAGGCGCGCGGCTCCAGAGCCGACACAAGTAGCACTTTACACGCAAATCAAAACCCCTCCTGTTTACTCTGAAAAGTGTTTGGCGTTACATTTTAACCTCTTACCTTTTTTCAAGAATCGAAAACTGTAGATCTGCTCTTCGGCCCTCTGTTCCGTAATTTGAGGGTGCGGATGGTGTGGGGGTGGGGGAGGTAGCGAAAGGATTGCTCACCGTCATATCACTTAAAAAGTAAAGCTTCAGTATCAGGTGGGGTCAGTCTACTAAATAACTTTTCTTCTTTTGGGGGGGGGGAGTCAATAAATAAGAAAACGGAGCGTTAGTGTAATGATAGTTGGCAGGGGAAACTAAGGTTCTCGAAGAAACCTGCCCAGTGCCAATTTGTCCGCCACAAGAACTGCTCTGGTATGGAACCCGGGCCTCCGCGTTGAAAAGACGGTGGCTAACCGCCTGTCTTGCAGGTGTATCATTGTGTTTTATAATGTGTTTCTTTAATATATAAATGCATGATTTTGGAGAAAACTTTTGAGATCTGGTATCAGATAAAATCGTTTCTTCCCTTGTATCTGGGAGAATTGTTTTGTCTTTTACGTGGTGGTTGTGAAACTGTTGTTAGGACGTGTGGCGTCTTTCGTACGTGTTTCATAGTGTGTGTGAGTTGATGCTATCTGGTGGGATGGTGTTTATTTTTAATGAAATATTTGTCCTACTTGTAGTCTCTGTGGGCTGTGTAACTGCAATGATTGGGCAGGAGTGCAGAAATGTGACGGGAGGTTGTTAAGTAAGTGTTCTCCATCCTGTTATTCTTCTGAGCGTCGTTGGCACTACGAGGCAATCATTCTCTTGGGGTGGTTGTTAGTTGTCACAGTGTCACGTGGTGAGAGTTAAACCAATCAGTGTCAGTCAAGCTTTACGTGTTACTTCTACTGTAAGCCTTCTCTCGCGGCTCTTACTGTTTAATATAATCTGTTTCGTGAGAATACAGTCTCTTAGGTGTACTTTGGTGTTAGTGAAATTTTAATACGTTTTGAATATGAGACACTAAGGACCTATGCTTTAGTCTGAGGCACATGAAGGCGAATTCTCGTTAAGAACATGAGCTAATCTGCATAAATATGTAAATGTTAGTGTATTTACAAGAAAAGCGAAGTGAGGGTGGCTTTGCAGAGCTGGTGCATGGCTTGAGCCCGAAGGAACGTAGCTGTTAATGTATTTCTCAAAATCTTGAGGAAATTAGGCATTTTCAGGATTTAATAGAAGTTCGTCTGGCAGCCGGAATAGGCAGCGAATTTGTAGAAACTCGACTGTTACGTAGCATTGCGTCACCACCCTCTTCTTGAAACCTTTAGCAACAAAACTTTCTTCTGGAACGCCTTAGCAACTCTCATGTAAACATCCACCCTTTCTGAACTCTGTCAGCACCTATGCAACAATATCTCTCTTTGAACTCTCTTTCAACTCTCAAGTAAATATCCTTTCTTGTTGAAACCTTGCTATCAGTTGTATCCTCGTTAAGTAACACTCCTATCCACTATCGAATTTCATCACCCGTTAATTTCGTTGCGAAGTGGAGCAAAGGCTTGTGCGTGTGCGACTGCTAATCGTTAGGTCCATTGGTCACACTGCATCAAACATGTACGGTGAGTTCTTGTTCACTGGCCTCATTAATTCTGCCAGAACAGAACGTGTTTCGCCGTGTGGTCTTGAAAGCACAGAGGCAGCGTGACCACAAAAACAGCACATTTGCAGCAGCGGGTTGCTTGTCGACTCCAAGGGGGCGTGTGAGGCGAAACCGTGTCTCCCCGAGTGCAGTGAAATGTGGGACTTGTTGTGGTACGTCCGGAAAATATTTTCTCTCCCCCTCTTCTCAGTATCTTCCCTTCTATTCTGCACCCCTTAACTGCACGTACTTTCGTCTGTTTTACATATCTTTCTTCTGCCCTACTTCCCTTAATTTCTTCCTTTCCTCTTCAAATTTTCGTCCGCTCTAGCACTTTAAGTCTGCTTTCCTAAAACAGGTTTATCTTTACTTCTGTCTGTCTCTATGCCTGCCTGCCCTTCCGTCCATCCATCCATATCGACTCACCCACACAACTGCCTATCTATCTATCTATCTATCTATCTATCTATCTATCTATCTATCTATCTATCTATCTATCTATCTATCTATCTATCTATCTTTTTTTGGGCCCTGGTATCTTTTTCAGTTTCTTGAACTTTTAGACAGTCGGTAGGACACTTTGGACAGGGGATCAGCTCATCGCAAGGCTGCTACCTGTGTAGAGGACAGCGCAAACACAAAATAACCGCACAAAACATCCATGCCTCAAGGAGAAACATTTTGAGGTATCGTTTTCTCTGCTGTCGATGCCATATGAGAGGAAAGTAGCGGATTCGACCTTCCCAGAACTTCTTGTTCGGCCTGCTTTCCTTCATTCCAGGCAAGTCTTTCATTTGTTATCTCCCTTATCTCTCTCCCGTTCTGTTTCTTACAATTCTGCATCTTCCCTTATATACCTCCTTATTTGAGCATTTAATTATTTTGTATTTCCCGTTCTGTTCTTTTATTCTCTTTACTCTTGCTTCTGCATTTGCTTTCCCTTTCTTCATCTCTCTCTCTTCCTTCCGATAGCCGATCATTCTTCTTTGTGAAGAAAGCAGTCTTCTGGGATTTGGCACCGTGTATATGCGGCGTTAACCGACGTTTCGGAGGAACGTATCGCCTCCATCTTCAGGGTAGGAGGAAAATATAAGAAATCCGCAAGCGAAGAGGCAATGAGAACCAGTAAAAGCAGACCCTGAAGATGGAGGCGATACGTTCCTCCGAAACGTCGGTTAACTACATATACACGGTGCCAAATTCCAGAAGACTGCTTTCTTCATAGTCACCGCCGTGAAAACCTCAAATCTTACATTCTTCTTTGTGTTCATTTTGTTCCTGGGTTACGAGTATGAGCACACAGGCCTCTCTTTGAGAGAGCACAGTTACATACTTCGATTGTACGGCAGTAACGGTTCATTAGAGACATCTCTTCCTTCGTGAGCAACGTTCGGTAGTGTGTGAAGAGTAATCATTACATTCCTGCGTTATCATGTGAAGTTTCACTTTCAGCAGCCTTCATTTCGCTTTGTAACCGTTTTCATGAGGCCGTTCCTTCAGCAGTTGTCTGCCCTGCTTTAACATATCAGGTTAATGTACACTGCCATACTCAAGTCTTTGGGCGCATTCCCAATGAAGTACGCTGTAGCTTCAGCCGTATCTGTCTGTCCTCATGTGACGACACGAGAACTGCTGAATATACTGTCATTGGAGACTTAGTGTACATTTATTGACACATTCCAGTTGTGGTACAGGGGAGAACAAGAATGCATATAGGGTATTGGCGAGAAAACCAGAAGGAAAGAGTCCATTAATTAGACGAAGACATAGGTGAGTGGATAATATAAAATTGGTCATAGAAAAATAAAATTGGATGTTATGGACTAGATTGATCTGGCTCAAAATATTTGCAAGTCGAGGGCTCTTGTGAACACGGTAATGAACTTTCGGGTTCCATAAAATGCTGGGAGAAGTTCTTGAGTAGCTGTATAATTAGCGGCTTCTCAAGAAGGGCTCAACTCCATGAAATTAGTTTTGGTTAATTTCAGTTTTGCTTAAAATCTGAAAACATTAATGGAAGCCATCTGAAGGCAAGGTCTGCATACCTTTTTGCAGATTACTGTGTTCTTGGATATAACGCGGTGTAGTCCGTCAAATATCAACCAACATTTCGGAGTAACATATCGCCTCCATCTTCAAGGTCGAAGAATAAGCCGACCAATAAACCAGCGTGAATCATATTGGCTTATTCTTACACCTTGAAGACCCTGGCTTCGCTTGCCACGCTGGTTTTTTACTCGTATTATTCTTCGATCCTGAAGATGGTGGCGATATGTTGCTCCGAAACGTCGGTTGAATTTTATCTGACTACACGGCGTTCTATCCCAGAAGACAGTCAGTCTGTGAGGACCTCAGACCCTTCATGCTTCTTTTGCTGGTATCCAGGATCTTATCGCGCCAAACAGGTACCGGGGTGAAATGTTTTCCGAACATGAAGTTGCACATGAGCACGTGTTGAAACAAGACTGAGCTAACGAGCTGCGTACTTCAGCCTTTGCTTAGAGAATGAGCGAGGTAAAATAATTATCATCTGCTATTTTCTGTCGCTTAGGTCACTCTCACAGTACGGGATTGTTCGTCTCTCTTATCGCAGGGGCCAGATACCCTCCTGTGGCTTGAGCTGTTGAACCTGGATGTATGGGGAGCTCGGTTCGATTGCCCGGGATAAGTCGGGACTCGCCCCATCTAAACCTAGTCGCGGGGCGCTCAGGAATTATTTAAAGCGCAGTTGTATCTTGGTAAGGTAAGTAAGTCGGGGAGATATTGTCAAGATTTAGGTGTGCGTGACATATAGACGGGAGTATGAATTGGATGATTTGGATTTACTGACCACTTGTGTACACTACTTGCAACTACAATGATCTCGTCGGGAATCGAAACCCCGACCTTCTTCCAGGAGCTTGTCCTCTGTAGTAAAGCGAGCTTAAGAATACCTGGAGGTGTGTCTTTGCTGCCTCATATGTATTTCCGCAAAACACGCGTTTTCCCGCACTCACGTTGTGAGTGACCTTCATGAGATAGTAACGCATATATTTAAATAGGAGGCACTATGCTACAGGTCTGAAAGTCACGGGTTCGAGTCCTGATGCGGTCACTGGATCTTTCAATTGGCATAATCCTTCCAGCCGCACTGTCCGTGGGGTCGACTCCAGCCTCTAACAGAAATTAGTACCAGGAATCTTCCTGGGTGTAAATAGCTGCCGGCACGTAAGGCTAACAACCTCACTGCCTCGGGAGCCTCGGCGTCTCAAAACCCTACGGGTCTCCACGGCCTGTTACAGGGATAGCTTCACCTTCTTATAGCCTTGCATAACCACTACAGTGTTGCTTGATTATATTTTTAAAGTACCATGGAACTCAGAATCGCTGTACCGGAGATCTCGTTCAGCACACAAGACTCTTTTCTTCCGCAAGGTTGCTCACTCCCTCTCAGAAATGTTTCTGGCAGGCACTAATAATTTTGTAACTTAGTCTCAGAGAAATTAGGCCGCAGATATATTGACAGCTAAATTCGCAATCAGCTGAAGTCGAAACTCCTGGCTGTAGAATCCTGAATTACACGAACATTAATTACGCGTGAGACGAAGTTTAATTGATGCTGTATCTGCAATTCCATTTACTGCTGAATGTGCGACTGTAAGCCAATTCATCGCGGATATCGTGTTTATGTCTCCGGGAATAGACTGAGGCGCAGGAAACTATGAACGCAGTTTGTGTTCAAGCAGGACAGGTGTAAAGAAACGCTGGAGCAACAGAGGAGTTTCAGAAATTGAACGCTTCGCCAAATATTATTAAGGCAAACAAATTAAGGAGGATGCAATTGTTGGAACGGGTATGTAGCATGAATGGGAAATGAAAAAATATGCACATACATATCTTACATTCTTCAGGTTTTCCCTATTTACATGTACTTGGCTCGGATCTTGTGATCATTTCAGTTTAGCATGTCTGTCTTGATCCTAACGTTAGAACATACGTGTACTTCCTCGAAGCAAGGCTTGTACTACTTCAGTTCATAACAATCTAGACTGTGATTGGCTGAAATTTTGCTATTATCTCTGATAGTTTCCGAAGCTCTATTAATAGCACACCATCCAAGTTTTTCAAACCTGTAAACTTTTTTGAGATTCTAACTTGATACTGTTCTTTACCTGCTACCTCGGTTAGTTTCTTGAGCGAGGTACACAAAATGTATACAAATACATGCAGTGTACACAACAATTTTCTCTATATAAAACAAAGTAGACACTATAGTATCAACATGTTTTTATTGACGCAACATGTTTCGACCCTTATACTGCGTCATCATCAGGCGTACAATGATACCAGAGTCAGTTATTGCATTGCATCTAACAAATTTTATCCAATTCTTCAGTAAGGATCCTTGTTGGGCACTTGAGTCTATTTAAAAGCATAAATGGAGTCTTTCAGTTAAAATTTGTAAATACTCAGATAATAAAATTAAGAAGTTAGAGACTAAAGATTAAAACATAAAAATTAAAATTATGCTAAAATGGAAATGAAGTACGTATTTTGCGATGAGTCTCTCGAAAACTTTATAATCGCCATGTGTTGACGTGATTTTCTGGAGGTAGAAGCGACTGCAGCGTGGGGCGCCTGCGTATCGGCATCTTCTGACATAAGTTAGGTCGTGTGGTCTTGACCTTACTGTTGTCTTGTGGAGCTTATGCCCGTTATTCTATATGTCACCCAACAGGTTGTTTATTTGGAGTGATGTATATTAGATTGTCTTATGACGATATGTGTAAGGGCCGCTCCCTGTGTCGATGTTGCTGTGTCGTAGCTGTTCGATCTTGAGATTGAATTTGTACATATCAGATTTTTGGCATTGTTTGTTTACTTACTGCCAGTCTGTCCCTAACTTTTGCAACAATGATATAGTGATCGGTATCACAGCCTGCTGGCTTAAAATATGGGACATCAGGTGAACTTGAATGCCTTGCTCTGCCTCTGGAAATAGGATCGATCTGATTGTGTGTCTTTTCGTCAGGAGATATCCAAATTAATTTATGAGCACTCACGAATATCGTTGAGGCTTTAACTGTTCCAACAGTTGCACCACTCTCTCCCAGTTTGGTGTCACGTTGAACACTGTCAACATTCTTCATGAGCCTCGCGGCAAACAAGCAGGACACATCTGTGAGTGGGTATAGTGTAGGTGTGCTCTGTTATCGATTGTACTCAGCGCTCCCAGCGAATGGGGAGAACCACTCCAGAAGCTGAAGATGGCGGAGTAAATAACTGTAACTTGATACGACTGATGAAGGAGCTGGCCGGATACATTCCTCACATTCTCAGCTGCTGCTTTCTCACCCCCCAGAGTGCAACACGGAACCAAGTCAACGCGAGGTTCAAACTGACCTGTATTGCCTGGTAGCCGCTCCTCGTGTGTGAGGTGTGGTGATTTGGAGGTCAGACATTTCAGGTAGTTAGTTAGTTATTGGAGAGGGTGGGTTTCCCCATGCACTTAGACCTGTCTTGGTCCATTGTGCTTCCCTCTATGATATTCTACCAGTCTCTATATCCTACCGGTACTGGTGCTTACCATCAGTCCCGCCCAGCCAGCGAGACCGGCTCTACTAGCTGAGTGGTATCTATAATGCTTCTTCCATCCACCAGAGGTATTAGAGACTACTGTTGGGTAGGAAACGTCCTGGAATTTGGCTCAGTGATCCCCTTTGGGGATGTGAGGTTCTTTTACGTGCCGTAAAGCTACGACACGGGACCCACGGCTTAAAGTCCCTCCCGGAGGACTTGTTCCCTGAATTTTTCCGCCCTTAAAAATTCGACGACCTCCGCCGGGTATTTGAACCCGCGTACTACGAGTCATGAGGTGGGAACGTTACCTCTAGACTACGGAGGCCGCTTGACATTTCAGGTAACTTCCTTCGCTTGTGTAAAGAGATCCCCGTACTTCAGGGATGTTGCTTCTCAGCTCTGACGTTGCGATGTCAGGCCTCTGGAAAGTAGCGTGCCTAGAATTTCGCTGTATCAAAGTATGGATGTTGGTCTGTCTGTCCAACTTTTCCTGTGGAGACTTTAGAGACTCTCTTTTCTCTGTCTTAACCTTAAAATTTTAAATTCATAGAACGTGGTTCTGTTTTGTCTATTAATACAATTATGTAATCTTAAAAATTAATACCGTTTGCTTTTCCGAACATTAAAACCCTCAACAAATTGTTAAGCCATCTACATCTCTGGACTCTGATACAAATGGTGTTGACGGATTTGGAAGTTATGATGAACGAATCACAAATTTAAAATGATGGTTGTGCAGATCATCATTAATCTAAGTTTATATTTAGTTATGTCAGAGGTGACTATAGACAGGGTTTTGGGTTGAAGGATTGGATTTACCGACACCTCAAACCTTCACCTCGGGACTACAGCGCTATCGCTGATCTACACATTTACAGTTCACCGTTACACACACACTAGTGTTCCCAGTCTTCACTAGTCGTATCCTAGCAACGGATCTGAACACAAACTAACATTTCTAATCACTGTGAAGTCTTATTGTCCTTAATTAGCGCTACTCATAACAATAATATAAAACGTGCAACCGTTATGAAGTGGAAAGGAATTTACATTTTATTTTTCTTCAAAATTTTAACATTTGTATATTTAAAATTGTTTAAAATTCTCTTGTCGTTGAATGTAAAATTCTGTGTTGTGTTTGTCCCGCACTGTAGGTTGTCCTTTGCCTGAGGTTCGCTGTTATACTGCATGTTACGGAAGCTACGGATATTCGCAATGGTGCTATTAGTTTTCAGTTGATTCTCAGTTGTCTTCTTGGGTGCGTCGCCGTGATTTTGTTTTTCCCTTAGTGTTTTGTGTATTCCGTCTGTGTGGGTGTTTATGTGGTTGCAATGTGAGCAGTTCAGTAACAGGAGACGTATTTGATGAGACTGCTTGAAGATGGTCCCAAATGTGGGCCGAAACGTGTAGCAGCTATCAAATAAAACCAATGTGAGCAGTTCGATTGGTTTATTTTTATTGTTGGCTAAATATCACCAATCATGATTTTCGTTATTGCTAGTGGGGTGGGACTAAGTCTCTTGCACTGCGACCACTTCTGGCCTATTGTACCAGCCCCAGATGATACTCGTAGGTGAGGGTGATTGTGGAGCAATTGGTGGAATGAAGATTGACAGGGGAAACCGCGGTACTCGGAGAAAACCTGCCCCAGCTCAACTTTGTCCACCATAAATCCCACTTTACCAGACTCGGGATTGAACCCGGGCCGCCGCGGTGGGAAGCCAGCGACCAATCATGATACACAACAGGATGGAAACAATGAAGGTTATAACAAGGTCTCTACTCAGCATACAGGAAAAGTAAACATACATCGATGTCTGTACTGGAATTCGAACCCAAGATCGGAGCGTTGATGCGGCCGAAGTTAGTGCCGGCCCTTGTGACCCCCAAAAGTTCAATTATGGGTGCAGAAGTTATGTTGGACCGCGAGGCCACCGCGCCGTGGTATGAGGTCCTGAAGTCTACACCAAGCCGTGGTTATTCCGCTATTGCATTGAACTCGAAGCAAGTGCGGCACTCCGTGAGCCTTATTCTCCATTACATGATTTCTGAGATCTGAAATGCAAAAGTGCTTAGAGCCGAGAGGTTTCACGCCAAAGTCAAAATAATGAACGTGAATATTCACTCTAATTTCTAAGGCAGTCAACAAGGAAATCTAGCAGCTCGTAATACCACAGTATAACCCGCTAGGGCAGGGCAATCAGCCGACGATTTGCATTCGTAATGAGTTCACATCCCGAGCGGTTCGACTGGCTTCTATAATGTTTGTGCAAGGTACAGGGTGCGTCAAAGGAACCTGACGACTTTCAAAAGTATATAAAGTAGTGAAATTTATTTTAATTTTTCAATTCACTCTCACACACTAAATGAACATTCAATGCCATTTTATTCCACATACATTTCATTACGTCTCTATTTATCTCGTTTCGAACAACTCTTCGCTAAAATGTTTGCTCATTCTTCCAAATTTGCTCACATTTTCTCCAAGTGCTCACCTCGCCGTGTTTTCTGGTGTCGCTGAAATTTGCTTCCGAATTGGATTTTGAGGTCGTCGATGGTCTCTGGTCTAGTCATTTACATTTTCACTTCGAAATGCCCGCAAGGGAAATAATCACAAGCAGATGAATCAGGTGAACGAGTATGCCATTGAGGCTCGCCGCGCAGTGAAAAAATGCGCTTCGGAAATATTTCCCGAACGACCTCCATGGCTGCTCCAACTGTATGCGCCATCTTGCTGGAACCTTATGGTTCAGAGCTCAGTTCGACGCCTACTCAGTTTTCGTGTGAGGAAGTTCCGTAACATTTCAACATAAGGAGCAGATTTGTCTGTAATTGCACGCCTAACTTCGTCATCACAGAACTAAAGGCCTGTGACTCTGAAGTTTGCCACCCCACACCAAAGGTTACTCATGCGCTGTGACGAGGTCGTTGGTGGAGATGCTGTGGATATTTCTCTGCCCAACAGCGACAGTTAAATAGGGCAGAAATGGATATGAAACGTAAAACATGTGATATTCGAACCTTAAAAAAAATGTTTCTTGACACAGCCTCCACCAACTTTGATACACTTGTCCCATCGCTTTACCAGCGCGCCGAAACCCGCAGGATAGAAGTCTTTTCGCTGTTGTCTCAGCAACTTCCGCATTTCGTTTCAACCTCTTCGTCATCAGCGAAACGTTTGTCACCCACTTGTGAATCGCTTTACGCGACAAACACTTCCCACCGTAAACGGGAAATACTTCATTTTTTAATGTCCTTTGCATTGAGTCCTTTTGCCCACAAACACGCAAAGAAACGCAGCTCTTCGGTCGTGAACGCTTTAAACACGGTAGCCATTTTATCTACTGAGAACGCTCTCTGAACATGAGCATGCGCGTCTGCTACCTAGATTGTCATGAAGCTGGACTGTGCTGCTGCATAGTGATACACATAGAAACCCTGTTACGTTCATTACAGCTGTTTTACTTCCATTTGTGCCCTACTTATTGACTCTCCCTGATTTTTGCGCAGTCGCTAACCCGTGTTACACGTATTGGCGTGTTACAGCGGCGCCACGCCGAGCGATGCAATTCCGCCAGATTATGTTGCGATTCAAGTAACAGTGAATGCACTTCCGTCTCACTAGTCTTGACGAGGTAACGTTATGTGTAGGTAGTTTGTACTAAGTAGCCACGGAATGGCGCCACGCGATTCTTTGTAACTCTCAAAGGCCAAAATTATTAAACTTGAGGATTCAGTGAAGCCAGGGGAGTTCTGGCTGCTGGAGAGACTGATGCTGACATTGCTACAGTCGTAAGATTTGAGATTTTCACGGCGGTGACTATGAAGAATACCGTCTCCTGGGATGTGGTGTCTTGTAGATATTGTATAAACCAGCGTTTCGGAGGAAAATATCGCGTCCACCTTCAGGGTAAAAATCCGGGAGCGAAGAACCAGTGTGAGTAGGTGGCTGCAGCCATATCCCAGAAGAGGGCATTCGTCATTGTTACAATCATTTCAATTTTTCAGTTACTGTGTGACGCCTTAGAAATTTACCAGTATAGGAACTAATGGGGTTACATGAATGTGATGAGGTTTGCAGACGCCAAGACATATGACGTTGAATTTGGAAAGGACAGTGTGATACGAATGATATCGAAGAATTCCACCGTTGCACAGAAGTGTGAGCATAAATGACTGTGAACAGCATTGCGATTTGAAACTTGCACGTGCCGAAAAAGTGACGGAAGGATCAATTCTGACATTGATGACGTGGCTAGTTACAGTGCTAGGGACAAACAGTCGGACACATTAGTCTGTTAGCACCTGCGCACGTCGGTTCCTCGCTCGCGGATTTTCTTTTTTCTTCTGCCCTGAATATGGAGGCGATACGTTCCTCCGAAACGTCTGTTAACACAATATCTATACACCCCCACATCCTAGAGGACGGTTTTTTCATAGTCACCTCCGTGAAAACCTCAGATCTTACACAGTTTATAGGACTGCTCATTATTCTGGACATTAGTGCCACATTTGAGGCATCGAAAGCCAACAGTGAGTGTGGACTTAGCCCAATGAGTTTAATTAAATCCATAAACAGATAAGCTGACCATATGGACAGCTTGATGCGAATCAAGTCTCGGTTTTGAGCTAAAGAAACTATTCAGATATTGTATACAAATAGATGTAGAGCGGAAAACTTGCCTCGAATTATCAAAGAACGCCTTGTACACGAGCAGTTCTATAATAAATAAATCAATACTGTGTCAGCATTCATATATTTTGTGGAAGTATTGATACGTGTTTCGAACCTGTTAGTCCACCATCAAGCAGTCATTACATGAATATGTCATTCGATTTTGGGTTGTTTGCCGATATGGATCCAGATCAGTGATTTATAATTTTCTTCTCCTTCGGACTGCATTATAATATTAATTGTAAAATTTTGAATCACAAGAAATGAACATTTAATTAAAAAAAATTCAGTTGGCTCAAAACTTAAAATTTATTATTCTTCTGGTTATATTACTTGACTTAATTGTTTATGACGTACATTTTTGGGCTTTCTTGGGAGTTATCTTTATTTTTTTAATTTCTTAATATATCTGAAAGGAAATTATTGGCATATTATTGCGTTTATAAATTCAAATTATCATTAAAACATAAAATTTAGAAACTGAAGTTCTTCTCTTTGCTTTTCCCGTTGCGTAAAATGATGTATATTGTATAGTACGGGGCCTTCCTGAGAGACGGCGCTGTTCCTTTTAATTTCTCAATGTCTCTACAATATATGTGTGGTGATCTACTTGAAGATATATTCTGTTATTTCTATCATAATGGTTTGGGCGACTGTAGTTGAACTACATTGTGTGTTGTGTTGTGTTGTGTTGTGTTGTGTTATGCTGTATATGGGAGTGCGTCGTCATCCTGGTGTGGTTCTGTGTGGTGTCATTAAACCACAGTACAGACATGCTTATGCGATTTTTACAGTATTTTAACTTTAGGATCCGGAATAACTGTAGTGTTTATATTCTGAGAAATACGAATGCACATTTTAATGGTAAATAAACTCATTGCATAAAATTTCGCCATTCCCTCCGCTCAAAGTTTCTCTGAGTTTAAACACACCGCTCAGAGTGCTGAGCTCCCGCTGAGGCAGCGCAGCAATTAGAATATCAACATTGGGCCGTTTCCGACTTCTCTTATGATCTGGGTCGGATTTGTTTGTGACTTGTTGGCCTGTGTACTTTTCTTTGAGCTGAATGTTCAAGCGCGCGCTCTGAAATCGAGGCTTGGAGCGTGTGTCCATTCCGCGGGAATGCCGAACCATTAGCCGCAGGCTGTCAGGTTTTGATTGAAAGAAATGTAACTCAAAAGCATAATGTGGAAGTAACCTCTGGACATTGTGATGGTAAGTTGCAACTCGAAGAAAAAGGGAAGTTACGTGTTATTTGACGAAATTCATGTTTGTGGACCTTCATCGATCGAAAATTTTTCGTCTAGATGGAAGAACCATTTAATACACATTGTTATTGTGTCAAGTTTGGTGCTTTAATACATGTAGCCATCTTTACGGAGGTTTCCAAGGTTTGGGGGCATAAATATTTCTGACGAAATTAGTTTTTAATAATTTCCTTTCAGAATGTCAACGAACGTTGAGCTATCCGAGCAATAGAAATGTCGAGCTGTTATGATATGAATGAAGGCGGAAGGAGGGGGTCGAAGCGTGGGTTACAGTGGTGCAGCGCGTCTCCTTCCCGGAGGAATTTAATATCAGCACGAGGAAGCATTCCGACGTCAAGTGCGTTCTTTTGAATTATTGACAGAATTCTTCAGTGCAGAGCAGACCCACATCCGAAGTTGTAACAAAGGCAGTATGAGAAATACATTTTAAGGGAACCAACGCAAGACCGCTGAAACATGAGCCCACGTGGCACTGGCAGTTCAGAAAGCATAACGGCGAGCGTGACAGTACCTTACGTCCTGAACTACAGGGTTCACATAAAGTTAGAGCCACTTTAGTTGGTAAGGTACAGGTAAATTTGTCCATGTGCTTAATTAATTAAGGACTTACGTCATGAAGACATGGAGAAGTGGAGGTATAGTTCCATCTTTCTTGGGTCTCGGCACTAGATAGAGCTCAATGGTCAGCTTCACTCCCCGGTCGCTTTACCCCCGGAGAAAGAACCCCTGTTACCTATTGTATGGGAGGCTTGATGGTTCCCAGAGCCGGTCTGGACGCTGTGAAGAAGATGAAACTATTCATGTCGGGAATAGAACCCCGGCCGTCCAGCCCGTAGCCTGTCACTTTTTTTTTTCTGTGGCGCTACAGCCCTAATTTGGGCCTAGGCCTACCTCCATGAAACTCTCCGTTTCACTTTGGTTTACTATCTTAGACATTCTGTAGACTCCTTGGGTTCGTCGCAAGGCCTCTACCTGT
The DNA here is from genome assembly GCF_002891405.2 of Cryptotermes secundus. Lineage (NCBI taxonomy): Eukaryota > Metazoa > Arthropoda > Insecta > Blattodea > Kalotermitidae > Cryptotermes > Cryptotermes secundus. The sequence goes on from NW_019724742.1 coordinate 3,990,911, forward strand.
AGACAAACACAGAAAAACGCACACTAACATCCATGCCCTGAGCGGGATTCGAACCCACGATCCCGGCTTCCGAGCGAGCGAAGACAGTGCATGCCTTAGACCGCTGGCTACCGTGACCGGCAGCCTGTCACTTAACCGACCGAACTACACCAGTCGTACTGGACTTTACTTCTGCTGTATAATTAAAGAAAAATATATATCCTCTGCTCCTAAGCATGACGCTGTAAGAGCGTATAGGTGGTGACGGTAAAACTCCACGTATTCTGCAGGGTGAACTACTCGCAGGAGGCCCCGAATTACTAATCACGAAGCATGCAATGATCTGCCGATGACACTGACCGCGCGGTATGAGGTATGAACTGTCTTCGTTCTTTCGGACTCTGGGGTTGTGGGTTTGAATCTCACTCAAGGCATGGATGTATGTGTGTGTTTACTCTGTGTTTCTATTGTTCAGTGTGTAGGTAGCGGCCTTGCGACGGGCTGATACCCCATCCAAGGAGACCTACCGTCTGTGCAAAAGAGAATACGAAACTGAAGTAGAGGCCAGGGCCCAACAAAGGGCCGTAGAGCCATTCATGAATGAATATACGTAAGTATATTTTGATGCTGACAGTGAAAACAACTGTGAGCCGGCTGAAGATGGCCGGGTACTTCTGCTGTAACATACTTGTAGATATGAATTAGTAAATGCTACTGCAATAGTAACTTTATAGGTGTTTATCTCCTTACCGTTTTGGTGAAAGAAGCTGAAGGAAAGTAGACGTCATACATCTTTCCCATATTTATTGCTCCTCCAAGTTAACTGTTGCCTGGTATAGAGCTGTATGCTTCGTGGGATTCGCGTAGAGTTCATCAAGTTCCCCCCCCCCCACACGGATCAGTCTGCTCCCTTTAACGCGGCAAAGAACATTGCCTCGGGTATCCCAAATGTGCTCCTGGAGTTGGGACAGCTGAGGACTGCAAGCTTTATTAGGTGTGCCAGTGGACGTTAGAAGCGAGGCGTGCGGAAGAAAATTGAATCCCTTATTCTTTTCGTAGCACATGCTCCTGGAAGTACATCGCGGTAACAGCTTGCACTGCAAATGAAAGACACGTGTCCACGGAAGCTGGAAATTTTCTGTTTTGGCATACCAGTGTAGAGAGTATATATGTGTATATATCGTGGCATGTGGACGCGTTGCTAGGTAACGACCACGAAACAAACAACTAGATAACGGCCCTTATTAGGCAACGGTTCTTAAACAGCAAGAGGAGAAAAATGTAGTTTTGTGCGGTCGTTGCCGAGATATTATAAGGAGGACAAGTTAAGAGCTGCAGTGAATCAGAGAACTACTGAGGTTCAGTTGCTGTGAGAAGCTGGTAGCTGAGGCCGGGGATATTTCGGGAACCAAGAGGAAGGGGAACGTCCGCTGTTGGAAGCCGTTACCAGACAACAGGTGAACACACAGTAGACTGAGATGACTTAAGTGCATGATCTAGTGGATTGTAAAATGTGTTAATTAATGAAACGGTTAGTATTACTCGTGATTACGTCCTGTAAGAATTAAATCAATACAGTTGCTAATCCAGCCCATGTCTATAGTCACTCTATCACGTGATAATGTTTATAAAGGAACAGTTTGAAGATCGGAGAACACAGTGATAAAAGACCTTTTTCTGATTTTACGATTATTGTGAGAGAACATATAAATCTAATATTGGGCCGTACTGTCAGATATCAGCAATATTACGAGGTGTTCTAATGTAATGGTAGGGCCAGAACACACAGCGAACCTGGGGGAAATAAGAAATTCGTACACAATTTTAGTTGATAAAACTCAAGAGAAGAGAATTATCTGGAGACGAGGCGTAGACGGGACAATGATAGTAAAATCAGTCTTATAGAAGATGACGTGGGTCTGTCGAATGGATTAATGTCGGTGAGGATGGAGCCTAGTAGCGGGCTTTTGTGAACACAGCAATGAACCTTCGCATGTCGTGAAAGACAGGGAATTTCTTGCCTAGCTGAGAGACTGAACTTCTCAGCGAATTTGGACTTTAGAATATATTACGACTTCGTTATACGTCCTTTATACGAAATGCTGAAAATGAAGGATTCTTAAGGAGGAGGAGTGGCTGGGAGCCGCTGTCTGTGAACCTCGCTGCCAGGTTCTGCTTCCAGCTATTCAACTGCACACTTAGTTTGCTGCCGGCCGTCTGATTATCCCTATTCGAGATAGAATTCCTGATTATGCTCATGTAGTGAGATTGACGGTGCGCTCTGCGGGGTGTATGGGGATCGCTCTTCTCTGGAATTGACGCAGATGGAGGCAGCAGGTTCGCCCGAAACAGATAGAAATTCTCTATCGATATGTACGGCTTCATATTCGAAGCGAGAGTAATCTTTTTAGACTGCATTCTCATTGCTTTCTTTAAAGCCTCTTGTCCTTCGTAATTACTGGGTTTTTTGACTTTGTCCATCGTCCTGTGTTCTAGAAACCAGCAGCTCTTTGTAAGGGACCCAACAGAGTCTCTGCCCCCCCCCCTCACCTGAGGACGGAAACAGATGCAGTTTCCGAAACGCTGTGTTCTCTAGTTTCTGGAATACCGGACGATGGGCAAAGCCCAAGAACCCAGTATTTACACCAGTGCTCAAGACCCCTTAGATTGTACCAAATTTTCTTATTTTTGAGGATATTGAAGTATGCATGTGAGATTACTTTGTTGTCTGTGTGTCTGTATGTGTATACCCCTAAAACTGTTGAATGTCTGAAGCAGTCTTTATGAAATTTGGCATATTTATCATGGCACCTGAACCGGTCTGAAGGCTAATTTCATAAATCTCTCATCAACACTACTCTCTCTAAAACTTATGAGACAAAACATGAAGTTTACTTAAACTTCCATACCGATTTTCATGTAACGTGATAAGCATACCATGCCACATGAAGAGACCCCACCGGCGCAATTCATAAATCCATACCCCCAGTATTACCAACATTTCAGTCTTCCAGCTGTTGAGGTAATGAGCTAAATATTTGAATGCCGGAACCAGTCGTCATGAAACCTTAACGACCTACTTCGTAAGTCCCTCTCATCAGTAACATGAACACTGAGGCCTCTCAGGTTGTTGAGGTAATGACTTGAATGCTTGAGTCCATCGTCATGAAACTTGGTATGTATGTCCTGCCACCTCAGACAGTCGCAACGGCGTACGTCATAAGTACGGCTCATTTTTAATACCAAGAACTGCAACCTCTCAGATTTATCGTTTTATTGACTTCATTACGCATACATACAGATGCATTATTTTTATTTGTGTGAAGTATATTGCAGTGAATGGAAAGTAGGCAATTAGTTCTTCCCAGTACTTGTTATTTTATTTATGACAGTATACACGTATTCTATTAAGCGGTTACAAACGTTTCGGAGACACCTACTACCTCTATCATTGAAACGGAAGTTCTTCCTTGAAGATAGATGTCCCTGCCCACTTACCAGGCTGCACGATCTCAGGGCCCGGAAAACAATAATGTGAATTTTCATCGCCCTGAAAACGGCGGTCTAATGCATATTTTTAGAATATGTTCCAGAGACTGGGCTGCAGGCTGGGCGACCGAGGAACCGAGGAACCGTGGTTCGATTCCCGAAACGAGAGGACACATTTCTTCCCCATAGAGTCTGGACCGGCTCCAGACTATTCATCACATTTGCTAAAAGTACCCAGACCGCTTTCCCTAGGGAAAAGGCGGCCGGATCGTTGAGCTATACCTTCACTTCCCAATACATTTTCATAATGTGGTGTCGTAATTAAACACAGGAAATATTACCTCATGAGAGCAAGTGAAGGGTAACTAACTGCATGGAGCTGAGCCCTTCTTGAGAAGCCGCCAGTTGTGCAGCTGCTCAAGAAATTCCCAATACTTTATGGAACCGGGAGATTCAGCTACACACCCCTAAATCGTGACAATATTCTCTATTATATATCTCTATGGCTACATGGTAATCGGTTTATATATTGAATGGTACCATGGCTTACTTCATACAATTACAGGCCCTTTCCCGCCCAAGTAGTCTCCAGTGCCTCTGGTGGATGGGGGAAGCATCAAGGTACCGGGGGCCGACCTCGTTAGCTCTACGGGGGCTGATGATACGCACCGTTACCGGTAGGGTATGGCGACAGTAGAAATTAAAAGGGGGACGCACAAAGGACCAATAACTGGTCTAAGTGCATGGGGAAACCCACCCCCTCTCATAATAAATACATGCAATACATACTTCATACAATACATTTTGACGGTTGCCTAGCAACGAAACGGCTTATACAGAAATCGCTTTACACACTATATAAATCTTTTATATTTTCCTAGAACCACAGGTGGGGGTTTGAAATACATATTGTTGTAAGTTGTACCTGGATAATGTTAAGCGCCTTCAAATGTTGAATTGTGTCTACGGTTTAAAATGTATCATTTTACATACATGTTCACTCGTGTTGTACAGGATTTATTTCGTGCTTTAGCAAGGTCGATGTGAAACAAGACCTTCATGGCAGAATGCTTTTGTTTCCATCCACCTGGGATTATGTGCACTAGAAACACGCCGTATTGTGACGTTGCAATTTTTTTTTTATGTTGGGGCTTGAGCACCAAGCGACACCCTCCGCAGAACTGAAACTTCGTACACTACACAACCCTGACAGCCAAGTCTGAACATTGCTTCTCCGAATGTATGTGACCCTCAGTATATTGCATTTGATACTACATGTTGTGACGTGTCAAATATTTATTGGGCGTGTTCTGGAAGGAAATGTATCACACGCACAGAATAGTTCTCAGATTCGAGTCTTGAGGACGTTCTCGGAACCCAAGGCGACAGAGAACACGTAGCGAGCCTGTACGTACAGATTTCTCCCCTTCTTCAGCTCTGTACATCAGACTTCACTTTTCAGTTGGTAGCAGTCATAGTCAGGCGGTCCCGGGTTTATACCTCGGCCTGGAATTAGGTCATTTAGAGGGGAATTTTCGTGTTTATTTTTCCTTACCCCGCCCAATCAGATGCCAGGATATCATAAATTAGCCCACGACCGCTTCCTTCTGCTACACTTCCATATTATTACATGTACGAGTGACTATAGACGGGGTTTGGGTTTATTGAACACTTACAGATCGTAACTACAAGTAACTGTAGCGCTATCATTAATTGACACAGTCTACAGTTCACTACAGTACGTACTAGGTCCTCTCAGTCTGCTTTATCTTCACAAGTCGTTGTCTTGTAACGGCTTACAACAATGTAGATCACTCCCGTGTTCACGGCTTCATGTCCTCGCTGGCTGTTGCCTATCTCACTGCAGCTCCCGAGCTGAACTAACTGGCTTCAAACTGCCATAGGGTGGTAGTAGTAGTTTCTTGGGGTGGGGTGAGACGGTCCATTTGGTACGTCGGCAACTGCTGGCCTATTGTACCAGCCCCGGATGATGGGTGATGATAAATGTGGAGCAGTCAGTGGAATGAGAATTGGCAGGGGAAACCGAAGTACTCTGAGCTAACCAGCCCTAGTGCCACTTTGACCACCACAAATCCCATGTGACCTGACGTGGGCTCGAACTGGGGCCGCCGCCGTTGGGAAGCCGGCAACTAACCACCTGAGATTTCAACTTGAAAACAAAGAACTGTACTGTAGGTGTAAGGAGGCTGATACGGAAGACGCACATAATAGATCATTGGCCGCCGTAAGACGCCCGTCATATTCATGTACATCATGGTTAAATGGTTGTTCCTGTTCTGTTCACTGAATTGCGCGGTCGAGCATGTGTACAGTAAACCCTGTTCAGAAGTTCCTCGAAAGCGGTGCGATAGGCACTTCAGTGTTGGGCAGTGTAACACCTTTAGGATTCAATGGTTCTCGGCTGGGTTTCTCTTCTGACGACGTATACAGCAAACAGCAGGAGGGCTGTAGGGTCTAACCTTTCTTGTCAATTCGTCTCAATGTTGTCAATATGCACTGACCCCGAGGTGCGTTTCGTGTCCCGGTTGCAGTTCCTGGTTGCCCTGTGTGCACTGTTGTGGTGACTACACTAAACCGCATTCCTAGTTCACTGCATTTGTTTCTACAGACTCTGCTGTGTACTGCTACGTCAGAATTCGCACTTCTCTAATTATAAAGCTCTAGCGTTAAGGCCTTAGCGGCAGTGTCACCACTCGCGAGTTGTAATTGCTAGATACTTCCGTATTCCGTTATTTTAAGCATTTCTGGGACCAACAACTGTTGCCCTGTTGACATTTTCCTGCAAGAAAGACAACTATAATATTCAGAAGAGTGTGAGGTGAATATGCCCCCAGCCAGTGCTTGTACTGCATCTGTATGAAGGAATGTCACGCCTCTTTACGGAGATAATATCCGATTTGAGGCATTTGCACCAAGTCCTGTTGCCTTCCAGGAAGGCGATCAGCCTTCTTCAAGAAATGTTAACTAAATCTGCGCGAACAAAATGTAACAATAGAAGGAGCAATGAAATGGCTTCATCCTCTCGAACAGCAAATTGAACATCTACGCAGATCAATACCCTATTTTCCGCCTTCGTGTCAACCTCGGAATTGAAAAGGAAGTGCACTCAACATCGGAAGACACGAAATACAAAATTCAGATACCATGCAGAGAGATTTCTAACTGCGAAGGAAAGCAGAGGACTACTGCACGACTGATGGCAAGCAGACCCCTGGAAGAGTGCGTTATGTCTTGAAGATTTGGCGGCCTGGAGACACGTGGGTCTCCCTAGAAACTACAGTCATCATGTTATCTGAACATTTTATTTGTCCAAATTGTGCTGAAACCAGAGATGTTGTCTTGTGGGTCTTCCTACATGCCAGTCAGTTATTAAGACCTAATTTACACCTTGATTTTTCAGATTGCAGATCGATAATGTTTAATTATTTCCATATATTTTGGTCAATACCTTAAAGAGCAAATATGGACGTAACCTTTTTCATTGAAACGATTCTTCAAAGTATATTACTTCAGTACGTATATATATTCCTTTCCTCAGATGGGCCTAATCTCCGCAGGCACAGTAGTTCATGTGGGAAATTAATTCTGAACCTTCAGAGATTTCCTGAACTCTTTTGGTTGATGACCGGACAATGGACAGGCATGTGTGCAAAGAGAACACAATATATACTCACTCGTAAAGTACTTCAGTGACCCCAAGAGAATTGGAATCTGTGATTTCAATGCTTAGGCGACCCATTATCTTGGGCCTCTGTGATCTCTTTCATAGTGTGACATTGCGCCTGAAAGCCGGAAGAGTACATTGCTAGGCAACGGCTCGGTAAACAAGTTCCCGCGAAAATAAACACGCACTCAGCAACAGAATAACTGTCGTTTGTATACAACGGCGAGGTAAGCAGATCTCTATAACAATAGAGAACTTGTTAGGAAACGGCATTTTCTGTTGGGGTCCTACCCGAGGCTATATAACGTGGATCCCAGGCCAGCTAATAATTGAGGGAGTCTCTTGAGATGGCAGTTGAGTGATTGAGAAGAAATCGCAGGAAAGGATTAGGCTGTGGAAAGAAGACTTCATGTGTAACACAGTTATAATGAGTCCGATATAATAACTGTGCTGAAATCCGTTGCCGGGAAACGACTAGTGAAGACTCAGAACCGTAGTATGTATGTAACTATTAACTGCAGAATGTGCAGATCAGCGATAGCGCTGTATCACTTGTAATTACGAGTTGAGTGCATAAGTGCAATAAATCCAATCATCCCATCCAAAACCCTTCTAATAAGTGAACCCCTAAAAACACGTAATTACATTAAAGTATATTAATATTAGAGGGTACATTAATTATATTAATTGTTTGGAGATAACTTCACAATGAAACTTCAATGTTATTAATTAATTAATTATTAAAAATTTCATTTGTCTGAATGCGACTGTTGCTGTGAGGAAGAATTTGAATCTTTCGAGACGCTCTTTCCGACGGCTTGCAGTTTCTGCCGTTCAGGAGAATACTAACTTATCTCATACTTCCTGCTCGCATTAATTCGCACCGCACTTGAGAGAGAGAAAACTATTACGAGGGAGCGTCAGTAAATGGTAAAGAACAGACGCAAAGATGTAATATTAGGTTTTCTATGTGCAGCACTAGTTGGAGCACAGTCCAGCTTCATGACAGCCTGTATAGCTCAACTTTGTGGCCACGGCGAAATGCGAAATGTATGACGGGCTGCAAACGGTACGAGGACCTAAGGGCGGCAATGATGGGCATTCTGTCTGAGAACAACAAAAATTATACCCGAACTAATTTACAGAGCTCTACAGGCGTCTGTTAGTTCATATACAAAAGTCCTAAATTTATTAAAAAAAAGGAACTCTTAGAGTTAAGAAATATAATTAAAATGGGGGGGTTTACCGCTATGATAGAATAAGGTGTTTATAAGACTGTGCTACAGAGGGCCGGATGTGCATTGCCTAGGTCTTTTATGCATATACATTTATATTTCAAAATAAAAGTATGGGTAGCAGATGCGTATGCACAGGTTCAGAAGCTGAGCCAATAATCAAATTGGCAACTGTGCTTGAGGCTGTACTACGGAAGAGCAGGTTTCTTTATACGTTTTCTGTGGGTAAAATGACTCAGTTCAAAGGGTATTATTAAAGAAATGTTTCCTGTTTCTGGTGGGAAGTGTTCTTCTCGTAAAGCGGTTCACAACTGGGTGGCAAACGTTTGTCGCCTTTCTCGACCAATTTGTAAACCGCTTTACGCTAAAAGCACTTCCCATCGTAAAAAGGAAATACTTAGTTATGAATATCCTTGGCATTGAGTCATTTTGCCCACAAAAATCGCTCAACAGAACGCTGTTCTTCTGTAGTAGAATCCTTAAACACTGTCGCCATTTTGACTACTAAAACCAGCCTCTGAACATGCGCATGCGCGTCTGCTACCTAGACTGTCATGAAGCTGGACTGTGCTTCTACCTAGTGATATATACAGAAAACTATTACGTCCATTACAGCTGTTTTACTTCCGTTTGTGATCTGTTTCCTGACTCTCCCTTAAACCTGTCCTTAAATTTGAAGTACTGTAGCCCTTAACATCTGATAATGACATGACAACGCTAAAAGTTCCACCGTATTGTTACCACTGAAAACATATTGAAGACCAACAACTTGATAATTGGGAAATATTTAGATTGATTATATTTGCCACTGTTTTCAGTGCGGATAAAGTCACTTTTCAGGCGAAATAATACGGATTATTTGCATTCCATACCGAGGGGTGTTTATAAGTCCCCATTTCATTTACCGAAGCGCTCCGGCAGATTCAGATGTTCTGACGCGTCACGTCACTTCCTCTGACGTGAAAATTTGCGTCTACGGCGGGGCAAGAGGGGAGGGGTGAAGATAACAAGTGACGCGCGAATAGATTCATTCGTTTTATTTTAATTTAACTGGTTCAGAAAATGTCATCTAGAAAGCGAAGTGTCAGGCTCGTTTTGTGGTGGCAGCTGTTACTGCCTCCGTCACCCTCCGCTGAATCACAGAGGACTCAACCCGGAAAATGGAAATATTGTCTCTGAGGGACAGTTGATAATTGATATTACTGAGCAGTGGAAACTTCTATCGCATAAATCACATCAGTTCGCCCAGGGCTTAGCGAGTCTTGACTTGTGTTCGGTACGCGACTGGTTCCAATTTCGGCCAGGACGCCGACTACCACATTCTGACATTACCCCAGAAAGCTGGAATAGTGAAGTCAGAATAGACGTTCATTGCTAGGCAACGACTCGCAAACACATTTCCGCGGCAACAAATACACAAGACACAATCGAATAACTTCCATTGTATGCAACGGCGCTCTAAAACACTTGAACCGTGTTACGGTTCTTTCTGTGTAGGGTCCTTGGATTTACCGTCTCTCTCTGGCAACTACCTATGCTACGACGCGGAGCCGATCCTTTTCCCATCAAGTTTTTGCTAGCAGAAGTCACGTGTTTCCCCTTCCCTCCTGTCCCGACAAAAGCTATGGCTTCCTACGTTTACAGACAAGATTGTCTGTCGCTCTTTCCTCTTCGCTTTCGAGCGAGAAGGTTGGTTTAGGCATCGGAAATTCAGTGTGGTTTGGATTACGCATGTTCCGTAGAAATTCCGTTTCGGCACATTACGTACTATTGGAAGAGAGAGAGAGAGTCCTCTCGAGCTAGTATGAGCTACCTTGCTCGGGAGTTTATTTATTTTTCCTGGTTGTAATAAAATTTATGAAGTAAGTACTTACTGAGTAAGTTGGGCGATGTGTATTGGGACTGCCCTGTATTAGTGAAAGTGCCACGGAGTTACGTGAGTTAAGATTGGCCAATGAGTGCCGCAATGCGGCGGGGGCTCTTTGCTAGGATTGACTGTTTTGTTTCTTTCAGGTCTGTTTTAAGTATTATTCTGAAATCGGGTGTAGTCAGAACATAATGATTGATTTTCATCTTTTGCAATCAGATTATTGCGACAGTTTAAACCCTGTAAATTCAAGGCCATTGATCAGCTCATGTCGGTGAACCTAAGAGGTCGCAACCATCACTTTAACTGCGTGCCCATTCTGATTCTTGATTTGTGTTCATTTGACATTTTTGCTGCCCTTCAAGGGAAGCTGTGGTATTTTCCTCTGTCATACTTGTACAATTTATATTTCTATACTTATGTTACAATATACTTTATGTTATTGAAAAACCAGCTGGATTGTTCTGCTTTCTGTGTACTCTGCTTGATTACTTGTACTGCCTAACGCCTATGCCAGCTAACCCTCTTGGTTCCTCCCTTGAGATCCCCTTCCACATTGGGGAGGCATTGGAACACCACGCGACAAAGAGTCGATTGTGAGCTCCGGCCGTCTTCGACGAGGTGGACCGGCTCACACCCCTTCCAAACAATAGAGGGGCTGTGATTTCTGCGTGGTCCGAGCGACGTGGTTATAAAGAAGAATTCAGTGGTGAAGAGTTAGTCGAGTTTCGAGATGACAGCCTGCCAGGATATGCGCTTGGGAGCAGAGGAATTGAATTGAGTTGGGAGCTGCAGAATAATGATAAGAAAGGAATTAGACTTTGCAAAGAAAACTTCATGTGTGATTCCAAGCGGCAGTGAGATTGTTATAACTCCGTTGCCCGGATACGATTAGAGAAGACTGAGAACTCTACTGCTTGTGTAACGGTGAACTTCAAAGGATGCAGAATAGCGGTATCGCTGTAATTGTCTGTATTCCCGAGTTGTGTCAGTAAATCCAATCGTCCAATCTAGAACCCTTCTATAATCACCCCTATATGTGACAACGCATTTTTCCTCGTGGTTTTCTCAGTCCTGTATGCCTATCACCGTGATAGTACCGCCAATTGGGTCACGACTCCTCCAATTTATGTCCTTTCTGGTTTATTACTCATTGATCCTTCAGTTTTGCCACCATCGCGAGGCGGGCCAGGAAGAAGAGACCTCTATGAAAACACCCAGTGCTGCTGGCACTAGTCGAGTCGTCAGGAACCAACTGCATGCAGGTAGAGACGGATTTGCGGAGAAATCTCGCATTTCCAGTTTAGAATAAGAACTGTTTTCTCTTGCGAACCAAACCACACGACTCCACATGGCAGGGGGATTTAATTGTTTTGGTATTCCTCCCGTAAACCAGTTAGGGTTCTGTAGGGAGAGCAACTCAGGTAACGCCTATCACCATTACTCCTTAATCTTAAAAGGTAAAGTTGTCCCCATGATTAACTAATTAAGCACTACATTATGAAGGCGTGGGGGGGAGTGCATGCATAGATCCACATTTTCTCGACCTCGACACTAATTGGACGTGAGTTGTCACCTTCACGTACCGGCCGCTTTACCAACAGAAGAAAGGCCCCAGGTACCCAATGGAAAGGGGGCTGGGTGAGCCCCAGAGCTGGTCTGGACCATACCGAAACTCGAACTCAGACCCCTCTTTCGTCCCGCCCGCAGCTAGTCTCTATAGCGACTAAGCTAATAAGAGTGGAAGTTTGTACGAGAGGAAATCCTCTTCTCTCTTCTCTGCTGTACGCACAGGACATATTTACTGTTAATTTGGGAATCTGCTTACCTTTGTCAGTACAGTTGCACTCTGTAATGCCAACCGTGCGTTATGGTTATCAATCTCAGAGAACCGGAAATTAGCGAGATCTCTGTGATCCAAATTCGAGTCTGTTGGTATCTGCAGTAATATGAGTGGAGATTGCTACTGCACTCTGTAGGCAGCTTGAGTTTCTTGGGATCTACTTTTTTTCCCCGAGTCCGTTTATTTCCTGCACCCCATTTTAAATAGTTATAATGTTTTTCTCTGCAACGACTGAGAGCAATTCAATTTCGTTAACTTCATTCCTCTTCAATTTCTTTGTTTCCTTCCGTTACCCCCACCATCACTTATTTTGCAAATCTTAAACTTCTAATTAATTTCATCTGTGTCTGCGTTTTATTTCTTTTTCTTTTTCTTTCGTAGAAATTCATTTATCATGCAGGCTGTTTTGCTTCTCCCTTGGACTTCAGTAGGACAGGAGGGCCACGCGGTAGCACAGTTGGTTGAGGCACTATGCTACAAGCCAGAGGGGCGTGGGTTTGATTCTCGGTGAGTTCACTGCATTATTCAATTGACCTAACTTCTTCTTGCTCTTCTTGTATTCCTGTTGCTGCCATTGGAGCGTAGGGCATCCGTGAAACGCTTCCTTCACTTCAGTTACTTAATCCTAAGAGAGTCGAAAGGACTCCTTAGATGGAGGATCAGCCCGTCTCAAAGCCGCTACTAATACAAACAGAATGGACACAATCATCCATACCTTGAGTGGGATATGAACCAACGATCCCAGCGTTCCAGCGAGCGAAGATATTTCATACCTCAGACAGCGCGGTCACTGTGATGGGCTCCAAAGATTTTGTTCTGTCCAGAAACCTATATTGCTGATGTTTCCTGCAGAATATCAGCTTGCTATCCAGGAGTTTCACGAACTGCATCATGGCCTAAAAGTCGTTTCACAAAGCTGCTTGTAAGGGAAAGTCTGTGCACCGTTTTTCAACGGGTGGAGTCCATACTGTAAAGAAGATATACCTAAATGCATATACGCACCTATATATGTGTGTTAATATAAGAGTATGTAGATATGTGTGTACAGTAAACCCTCGATAATTCGGATCCAGATTAGTGTAGCAAAATATATCCTTAAAGGACAAAAAACATAGAAAACAAATAGAAAATGTAATATCATAGGTAGTGGTGATGAAAATAAATAAAAATACCATTGCTATAATTCCTTCCTCTGTCGGAAGCTGAAATCCAAGCTGTCCTTCATCCAGCTGAAGCCAGTTTTGAATATTTTCTTGTGTGGTTTCAGTCTCTGCAGCTGCCCGCAACACAGTCTGAAAGTCCACTTGCTCCTAAACCCCACATGTCTTTTAAAAGTATATACTCAACTATGAACAGAGTTCTTCATTTCTCATATTTCGATCCGGATTAACTATAACCGGATTGGCGGGGATCTACTCTATTATGTAGGTAGGAGATGGATATAGGCAGGCACGTAAGTGTAGATACGTCCGTCATTTACGTATTGGGGAGGAAAGGTGCTGTATATGAGATGCTGGTTGACAATTACAAAGTGAAGCTGTGCAGACGTATGCAGTTCACACTTGAGCAGTGCTTCAGCATCGGAAAACGCGATATTTCATAGCAATGAGGATGCAGTTTGTAACGAAGTTGGCACGTCACAAGTTAGGACACCAGGATATCCAAACATCAGAGAGTATCTCATTTTTTTGCGCTCATTCAGTGTTACATCTCCCAGAACTGCACATGTTTGAGCCACATTATCACTGTCTAACACTGTGTAAACGAATTCATAACCCATGTTTACATTCCTGAAGTGCAGACAATATTAAGAGCAACATAAGAAGAGAGCGCTGAAAGCAATGTTCTCTTCTCCTTTTGACACTAAGCTCTTCACTAGCGTGAGCCAAATCTCTTGAAGATATCTGCTTCATTCTTGCACGAAAAGTTTGAAACGCGTTTCTTAGATGTCAGCACCTTCCTAATACGATTACTGAGGAGCCTCAGGTTAGGGCTACGTCTCACATTTGGCACCTTTCCTATACGTGTTTGTTCTCTCGTGGGATTATTTAACGACGTTTAGAATATCGGTTATATATGCCAGTACCTCTAGATTGAGTATGTTGTGTCTTTATATATATATAGGTAAGTACGGCTGTGTATGTATGTATACAGAGTGTCCCAGGAAGAAAGGTCAATATTCTGGAAGGTCATTATCGGTCATTCTAAGCAAAAAAGTGTATATGTACATGTGTTCTGTTCCGAACGGTTTCCGAGATAGAGCTATTTCACTGTGCAGTACATTGTACAGACGAGCAACACGTCATGCCCTCACACGAGTTGCACCGAGATACAGCTATTTCACTGCACAGTACATTGTACAGACGAGCAACACGTCATGCCCTCACACGAGTTGCACCGAGATACAGCTATTTCACTGCACAGTACACTGTACACTGTACAGACGAGCAACACGCCATGTCCTCACACGACTTGCATCGAGATAGAGCTATTTCACTGCACAGTACACTGTACACTGTACAGACGAGCAACACGCCATGTCCTCACACGAGTTGCACCGAGATAGAGCTATTTCACTGTACAGTACACTGTACACTGTACAGACGAGCAACACGCCATGTCCTCACACGAGTTGCACCGAGATAGAGCTATTTCACTGTACAGTACACTGTACACTGTACAGACGAGCAACACGCCATGTCCTCACACGAGTTGCACCGAGATAGAGCTATTTCACTGTACAGTACACTGTACACTGTACAGACGAGCAACACGCCATGTCCTCACACGAGTTGCACCGAGATAGAGCTATTTCACTGTACAGTACACTGTACACTGTAGAGACGAGCAACACGCCATGTCCTCGCACTAGTTGCACCGAGATAGAGCTATTTCACTACAGTACACTGTACACTGTACACTGTACAGACGAGCAACACGCCATGTCCTCACACGAGTTGCACCGAGATAGAGCTATTTCACTGTGAAGTACACTGTACACTGTACAGACGAGCAACACGCCATATCCTCCCACGAGTTGCACCGAGATAGATCTATTTCACTGCACAGTACACTGTACACTGTACAGACGAGCAACACGCCATGTCCTCGCACTAGTTGCACCGAGATAGAGCTATTTCACTACAGTACACTGTACACTGTACAGACGGGCAACACTCCATGTCCTCAAACGAGTTGCAAAGTGCATTGATGTTGACGGTGGAATTTTTTGAAATGTATTTTACTAGGTAAATTGTACCAACTTTGTCACTTGAACAAAAAATACCGGCATTAGAAACAGTACGTAATATCGCTCTCTTATCAACAGTTTCATATAACTGCTTTACTGTTATAATTTGAACTTTTTATAATGTCTCAGTATTTGTGACAGTAGCCTATTCATTTCACCGCCAACATATTTGGTGAAACACTACATTTGTCAAAACCGTGCTTTTCAAGACCACTGCCTTATGAGAGATCGGGTTTACGGGAACCGCGATCCCTGGCAGCATTCATCAAACCCCGAGATGCCTGTTCCTTCACTGAACACAGATTTGTGGTGACATGTTTGAAAATAATTTATGTTCAGGTAAAAACTCTTCAGAAGCTAATTATTGCTTAGCTAGTCAACGCTTCCCAAGCATTTTACGAAACGTCTCAAGACTGTCTCGTAATCACGGCTGCTTCTCGTTATATTGCATCAACACGGACCGTTTATACAGTAGAGTATGTTTCACTTTTCTACTGTTTATGTATGCTGTCTGTTGTCTTATTGCAGTACCACTGCCACCAGGTGAAAACTCATTTGCAGTTAAATAATAATAATAACAATAATAAAAACACCTCTTCAAATAGTTATATTGCTGCGTGCATGTCTGTTGCGGATATTGCCTAGCAACGACTGTTGTATAGCTGCTTATCTCGCTGTTGTTGTCTAGCAACGGGTCTGTATGCTACGGTATTAAGCGAGTGGTTAGTTTCATATAATTTTCCACAACTAAGATATAGGTAAAATGTAAGTTGACCTTGTGCTTAACTAAGTACCATTCTGTGAAGACGTATCATAGCTCGACCATTCTTGACCTCGGCACTAGATGGAGGTGAGTGGTCAGCTTCACGCCCCGGTACCCACTGGATAGGAAGGAGGGTGTGCCTCAGAGTCGGTCTGGACGACGTGGAGTAGGAAGAAATCTCTTGCCTCTTGAACTAAGAGGTAACCTTGCAAAATGACTTTAGTGCTCCATATGAAAACAAATTGTTCAAGCGGTCCACAGGTTTGAAAGTCACAAGTAAATGTACGCGAGGGTAGGGTTTTGTCGCGCAGGTCCGAGAAATGGAGCACGATGCTTTCGGGTGGCGGTAATCTTGAGGTCAGCACGGCTGGGAACATGGGAGTTCTCCCACGACGTCCTCACGTCCGTGCACGGAACATGAGAAGACTCTCCTGTATCTCAAGTTTCACTGTAGGTGGACCTTATTAGGGAGGCGAGTCTGGTTCTGGTGTCGTAAAGTAGCAATGAGAGAGAGAGAGAGGGAATGGTCGTAAACTACAGTCCCGCCATCTGAAAATGAAGTCCACCTATAGGTAAGAGCATAACCGGACCAAGAGCCTTAACTTAAAAATTAAAAATAAAAATCTCGCTTTCAGCTTTCTGTGAAAGTCTTACAGTGTCCTATGAGCCAGGCGGTTTGGCGCAGCGGTAAATATATGCTAGTGGGAGATGCTTGGTTCGAATCCCGGCCGGGGTACCGCCTGCACTGGCAGGCTTCTCTTGGTTTTATTCAGTCGAGTCAAGTTTCTGGATAGGAGTACAATTAGGCAGCTTTCTTGCAGATGGTTTCAAAACATTATTCACGGTTCATCTTACGAATTATCACTGAGTGTTCCGGATACTGGGAGCATCATAAAATAAGGCGCACAAATATCCATTATATATATATATAGATGGAATTATAATTATGATATTCATTTATATGATCAACCACGTACGAGATTCACGGATTTTTACATTTCGCCAAATATTGTTACAGTGATGAAGTTAAGGGTAAAATAGGAATGAACAGAGAATTTTGGTGGGAAAGACAGAAGGGAAAAACTACTGAGAAGACCGAGGCGTAAGTGGAAGGACAATATTGTCACGTGTAAGAGTGACTGAAGACGGGGTTGTGATTGGTAATTGGATTTATTAATGACTTACAGGTCTTAACTACAAATACTTATTACGCTATTACTGATTTACACAATGTGCCATCACTCAAAACAATCTCTTCAGTCTGTCTGCACTAGTCTTCACGGATTTATAGCACAGGAACTATAAAAGTCTCACTGAATTACTCACTCCATATATAAAGTCTTCTAAACACACGTCAGTTCTTTACAGGCCGAATTCTAGTCCTTCTTCAACTACGAACTTCCCGTGACTATCTCCTACGGAGAGCTGACTTGTCTGCTTGTTCGCGTGCTTCTGCCGCTACTACTACTGGTAACTGCAACTGCCCTGAACAAATTCCATCACTTACTTAGATAGCCGTGGAACGGACATGGACCTGCAGTAAACACATATCACATGATCACTATCCAGCTCGTCTATTGGCGCTTCGGTCGGATCTACAGAAAACACAGCTTCCCCTATTGTTGCTTGTTGGACCATGTTTACATAGCTGTTGGCTGATAACGCGGTGATCAAATCCGTTACAATATTAAAATGGAACTTCGAGAAATAGAATGGGGTTTTATGGACTGGATTGATCTGGCTCAGAATAGGGACTAGTAGGAACTCTTGTTGAAACAGCAATGAACATTCGGATTTCATAAAATTTTCGGAAATTCTTTAGTAGCGCAGAAACTGGCAGCTTCTCAAGGATTCAGCTCCATGGATTTAGTTAATTGGATCATAAACCACAATGTTTCGAAAAGGTTTAGGCATACAGAAAACAGAAGAAACAACAGGCGAATTTGTTTGAAATACTTTTTATGAAGTAGAAATGTTGATTTTGTGTGATATAGTATTTTTTGCAGAATAGGAATATTATGCAGTAAGTCTTGATTGTTATATTTCTAAGTGGATTCATTTGGTACATCAAATGAATGGATAGAGATGTGATTAGAAAGCGTAGAGACTCTTATTTCATGGGGACTGGTGTGCAATCTTCTCTGCTATAAAAGTAGTGGTCCGCGCTCTCTCTGCTTCATGTTCGCGAATATACATGAATTGGATCACGTGACAAGCCGTTCTCTTTCGGGAACCATTCAATATGGCTTCGGGCCGTACACACATGCTTTAATCATACCCACAGCACCATGGAGTCATTAACATGTTCTATAATCATACTATATTAATGCATACATTCTACACGAAATATTATATTTGCCCTGAATAGATATATAGCATAAAGACAGGTATATTATATTTGCTCTGTGATGTGTTGTCGGTAAAATTTATGAAATTAGTTTGTGAACGCCACTAAAGATTAAAATGTAATATTCTAGGATTCTTTTCAGCGTATGCGATCATCGTCAGGAGAACTTTCATTAGCTGAATTACGAATATGTAACATGTGACTTCTTGTTAGTATCTGATGTATTTATATCGTCTCCGGTACGAAGCAGCTTTCGGACGTTTTGGAGAGCGTCTCTGCTCCGACCACTGTCAGTTTTGCAGTCCAAATTCCTACCGAACACGAAGGTTTCATATCATTATACTGCGTTGTGCATTTTGTACAAATCCTAAGCCGCCCTATGCAGCTGCATTATTTTGCGGGCCCAAGCCTGCTTGTACTACATCACCATCTCGTTTCATGCTGCCTGCTTTTGTACTGCTGTACCGCTTTTATAAACCTATTCATTTCGTCATGTTCCGCCAGCGTGACCGTATATGGGACCATCCGTTATCATAGCATTCTGTGTTCCAATATATATATATATATTTTTTTTTCGAAATTATAATTTTCCGGCGTCTGCATGTCAGATAAGCCCACATTTCTCTGAAGCCTCCTCACGCTTTTCTGCGCAGTTTTATTTTTTTTATTGGTATTCGTCCCTGGTCAACCGTGCGTCCTGACGCTGACATTGCAGTGGTTCCATTAAAACGAAATGAGATTAAGTTGTCGCCCCGCGAGAGACAGTGATGCCTGCAAATTGCATGACGGCCTTTCTGCTGAAACAGTCGGCGTTCTACTGGTTCCAAGTCCACAGCCAAACAGATTTCCTATATCGAACTCACATTTAGTTTTGTTCTTCATCTCACTCGTCACTGGCTCGATGAGCAAGGTATCGGAGTTTGATTCCCAGTATATATAATCATTTTCATCTTGTCCACAAACTCCAGAAAGGCTCCTGCCTCGCTCAGCCTTTTACACAATGACCACTGTGGTTCTTTCCCCGACTAAACGCGGCCAGAACTCGAAGCTGACCGCACACCTCCATATATTTTGTGTTTTTGTAGAAAGTTTTGCAGTTCTGGTTTGTGGTTTGACAGCCCGTTGGCATCCCAGAATAAAATTCATAGCGAATTTTCCATTATTGGGCGATTTTATTTGTAAGAATGCTTATCATATATAATACCATGCTGCTTTCATTCATTAGTTGGTTGAGTATGCTTTGAAATCATTTCAGAAGGTTGGGAGCTGCTCTGATATGTTGGGTGACTGCAGGTTTTGTGAGAGTATTCGGGAATAGGGGGGTCTGTTAATTTGCTGGAGTTAGGACTGGAGGTTTATTGTGGTTTAAAGAAGGGAATTGGTTATTATTGTTGATGTTAATATTCGGGTTATGTGATTGAGTGAAGTTTCGTCGTGGTTGAATTGCTGTTTTGCTTCTTGCTTTTTGTTAAGTTTTTATGTATGTCGCAACCTTTATAATTGGTGGGGTGGTTTCCTCCGCCTAGGGCGCATTTTGCTGGAGTATTTGGATTTTCTTTACACGGGGTTGTGTTGTGTTCGCCTCCGCATTTAACATAAGTATACGGTCTAGTATACCGTATTGTTTCTGTATTCTTGTTTCTGTATGCCTGTAGCACTGGTATCTTGTGCATTGTACAATACCGTTTTCCTTTCTTGGGGCTTCTACCGTTATTTTTATATCGCATAAGTACTAATTTCATATATGCTCTTATTGTTTTCTATAGGTTCTATGTGTATGAGAGACAAATGCAGTGGTTCTTTTGCTTGACGATGCCTAACGTTTAGTAGACTGCGGTCAGTACGACCCTGTTTTTCTAATAATATTATATTTCAGCATCCTGTTGCACTCTATACGATATGTGATATGACTCCGTCCTAAGTGCAAACAATATATTATAGGTCTTTCGTCTTGTTCTCCTCCACACTACATGTTTCGGCCGCAAACGGCCATCATCAGGCGTATACACTCACGTAGCTTCAATTTTAAATTTTAAAATAAGTGCAGTGTAACAGCTACGTGAGTGTATACGCCTGATGATGGCCGTTTGCGGCCGAAACATGTAGTGTGGAGGAGAACAAGACGAAAGACCTATAATATATTGTTTACACTTAGGACGTAGTCATATCATGTACCTGTTTTTCTAGTTCTTCTATTTCATTCGTGGCTAATGAGTGATGTAGATTTCGTATTACTTCATTATAGGCCCTTTCTACTCTGATCTGGTATATATGATGTACCATATTTTCTTGTTGGATTTGTCTGATTAATTTCCGATACGATTCTGATGTGGTCACATTGATTTTTATCGTTTCATTTGAGAGTGCTTCCCAGTAATACTGTTTTCCGTCTATCGTTGTAGCTAGGTGTTTTACCATTTCACGGTAGTTTCTTACCCCGTATCTTCAATCTTCTATATAAATAAAAATGTAAATGTTCATTTGTTCAAAATCTTAAATCCCCGAAAATTCTTTACCGATTGCTTTGAAATTTTGACACAACGTTGCATTCGAATACGCGCGTGTTTTTATATACCTATTATATGGATGTCACTCCTGTGACAGGTAAAAACATGCTTCTTTTGAAAAACAGCGCCATCTGTTGGACGTAAAAGCAACACACGCTATACTGAATTTTTTACAATTCCATTTCAGTGTTTCCGATTGCATTGTAAAATTGGATTTTCATAGATTTCGATTTATTTTCATTTTGATTTAATTATTTCGTGTGACATTGCGTTGGAATTGAGCTGTGTTGTTTACCATAGCGTTCATTTCGTGAGTATAGTTTATTT
The DNA here is from genome assembly GCF_002891405.2 of Cryptotermes secundus. Lineage (NCBI taxonomy): Eukaryota > Metazoa > Arthropoda > Insecta > Blattodea > Kalotermitidae > Cryptotermes > Cryptotermes secundus. The sequence continues at coordinate 4,012,203 of NW_019724742.1, forward strand.
TTTTCTTCTTTCGTTGTTTTTCATTTCGTTTTCTTAAATGTTTTCCTTATTTTTCAGTGCAATTGGCGGTGGAATTGAGTTGTGTCTATTGATCTGCGTTTGAATTGAAATATTTCGTTAGTATTTTTTTATTTTTTTTTTTTTTTTCTTTGTTTTCCAGTTCGTGTTCTTTCCTTTTTTAATGTTTTTAAATTTTATATGTTTTTGTTATAACTTTATTTCTTCTTCTTCAGTGCAATCGATCTGCTTTAGTTCATCCAAATAATGCCTCGCAGAAGATCAAACTTAGGTCGTCGTACTCGCGGAGCGGAAGCAGTGCGAAGGCATCATATGGTAGCTGGATTGTTGAAACTGGTTCGGTGGTACCGAGCCTGCGAATTGCTGTTGCTCTTGGTCTGTATTACAACCCAGTCCCGGTGCTGTCCATGTGCAGGCAACCTCACAGAATAAGATGCTTAAGAGAGGCTTGATCTACTTTGCAAAGACAGTACCGACAAAGGTCTTGTATATAGTGCAGAAGGAAGAATCTTCAATAATATGGTATAAGTGGATTACGTACATCTTAAGAGAGGCCAAGCATATTCAAAAGTGCCGTACCAGAGAGGATGTTACATAAGGACTAGTACCGCAAGGACTCAATTGAAAAAAATATTGTTGGTTGTGGGACTCAAGGAGTTGGACACCAAGACGAATTGCTTGACGGTAAAAACGCAGTCGTAAGGTGAATTTAACTTTGAGAGATCAAGTCGAAATTTGCTGCTGTAAATTATGCATTTGATTTCTTTCATTCTGGTCCGTCACACTAACAGTATTATAGAAGATAAAACAATTCCGTCCAGTGTGGCTGGTGAAGTTTTTATTTTAATTCTTGATTCCCTTACATATTTCGATCATTAGAGACCATCATCAGAGGGACATCGATACAGTTTGGAAACCACTATTACAATGGGTATTCTGATTATTAAAATATACATACATGCAATCTTTACAATACAAAAATGGATACAAAATCCAAAGTTTTCACAACTACAGCGGCTGTCTTGATATAGTAATTTTCTTTTCAATTATGAAGTTTGTAAATACTGGTTTGTGTATATATATTGTAGTGTGGTTTGCCACTGTAGACGCCGTTCGGATTGTTAATTGGTTTATTTAACAACCTACAAGTCTCGGCTGCAATTAATTATAACAATGTTACGGGTTTACACACTTTACAAACCCTACACACAAATCTCTTCACACTGTACTCAGTAGTCTACACGTATTCACAGTACGATACGGGAGCTATACACGTGTCACTAAATTCCAGACTCCCAATTATTTCTGTGATGACCCAGGCATTTGCTTCTCACGCTGTCACTTCAACTCACACGTTCCGATATTCTCCTTTCCGCTACAGCTGAACCCGGCGGCGGCTACCTTATAACTGTGCCACTCCTGATCACACACTGACTGACTGACTGCTGACTCCAACTGTCTTCGGCGGCTGCTTACACTTTAACTGACTTCGTAGGTGGTGTAGTCCTCTTATAAACCCTCAGCCGGACAACGGGAAAACCCCTTGCTTCCTTGTAGCCTAGTCGCGTGTTTACCGGAGATGCTGGGCTTCGCTGCCGGGAGTTGTATACGGCTACGTAGCAAATACGGCGTCCCGTGTTACGTCACTGCAGGGAAAGGGGTGTTGACTGGCCTATTACCGTAGCAGCGGCAAAGTTCCGAAAGTGTTACGTCACCGCTGGCGGGGTAGGGGAAGGAGTGTTGACTTGCCTGTTACCGTAGTAACGACAGCGCTCCGATGCCAAGTCACCGCTGGGGAGGAAAGGGGGTGTTGCAGATAATCAGAAATTGGACGGCCGGGTAAGATTGGAATCGGCAGCGAATGCCAAGAGTGCCTCAACGAAGCCGGAATCTCGAGGATTCACGAGTAACCAGGCCTCACGAGGCCGCCCTATTCTGCACTATCCCATGCCCGATTGGAGTAAAGTTAAGGCGAAAACTGACTGCAACAATAAACCGACCACTGGAAGAGCAAACAGAGAGGTGAGTAGTGCGGTAGCATGCTGCGACGTTCAGATGGAAGCGAGCAACCCTCATGGCATGGGGTGGACGTGCTGGTTCTAATTGCTTCATGTGGCATTTATACTGGTTTCATATTTAAATGCTGGAAATGGTTGAAACAAATTAATCCCCAGCGTCCGTTGCCTATCAGAGAATGAATGTTGCTATATTCTAGAAGATAGAGCACTTCTTACAACCGTTACGAGTGCCTTAAATTTCCCCCTCAAACTCTTCCTTCCGTTTCTTGTTGTATTATGACGAATGTTTTGTGTTTAAGAGCAAACAGTTATTATCAATATCACAGCATCCAACGCTGAGAATAAGCATTTCAAGTACACTTATATTCATGCTATTCTCCTGCCCATCAATATGTGGTCGACCTGAATTCGTTTCCGTTTCTATACAGAGATCGCCGTCTCATGCGACCCTACGAATCCCAGAGGTAGGGAAGCTTGCGTCTGTGGATTCCACCCCCGAGAAGAGGGTGACTCTACAACAGTGGAGCGGGACATCGAAAGGGGGTGTGTATTACTTTTCCGAAACTCGATCACGTTGTATTTCCTCAATATTCAGTATAATCATATAGCGGGTCAATGATTCTTATAATTATCCCTCTATTAGTATCCGCGTCCCAGATCTGTTGCAATATTTTCCAGCATTCCCTTTCCTGATCTTCATGACCCCTTTACGCATTTGAAATTGAGTGACATCAGTCTCTTTTGGTTGTGTACAACGGACTCCAAGACAAAGTGAGAATCACAGTGATTGTTTTCGAGAACCTACTGAACAGAAAAATACTTTAATTTGAAGTACCGGGGGATGGGTGGATTGAAGCATTTCATATAGAGTAGGTTCATATTTCCGCACCAAGGGTATCATTAACCGCTAAAATCGGACCGTTCATTCGAGGCTAACTTCACCAGGTTCCATGAATATATATATATAGTAGCAGCGCAGTATATCCCGGTACACTCCAAAGGACACATCTTCATATGAGTGCATACAGTTTGCAGTGTGCTCCTGAAGCCCCCAGATTCTGACTTCGAAGACAGTCTCGTGGCATTCGCTGGCGGTGTAGATATCATCGGGCGAATTGTTGTCGGAATTTCTGTAAGAGACCGAGGAACCTATTAGTAATTATATTTTCCTTGATCTCCGAAATGAACGACACCAGAAGACTTAAGCGCCGTATTTATGTTTAAGTGAGAGGGGGAAGGGTTTGAGATCAAGAGTTAATGGGAAATAGAAATTTGGAGAAGGCACTTAAATAAAATATTCTGTCCATTGACTTTTCCTTATTTTCGTCTTTTCTTTTGCTTATCCTCTTGTCATCTATGGCATCCCTTTGAAATTTCATAATTTCTTTCTTTCTCTTCCTGTTTATGTGATTATTAGTTTTTGTATTATTTATTTTTATTATTATTATAATGCACAGCAGGCCAAATAGCAATCAGCTATATTGCATTCATCACATACCAGAATATAATTTGGATGCGATGAGACTGTATGTCAGCTAGAAACCCCGCGGATTAGTTGGTAAATTTTGCATAATTTTCTCACAGATTTCGGAGTTCACTTGGATTTATTTAGGCTGACTGAATTGTTTTAGTGAAACCTGTAGTAAAGTGCGTACAGGTAAATATTTTAAGATACGTTTTCCTATCCAAAATGTCCTAAAAAATAGATGCTTTAACGTCGTTACTTTTCAATTTTGCTTTAATATAGGCCTCTAGGTGTTTAGAATGATTGAGTGAAGGAGGACGTGGAGGGCGGGGCATATAGGACACGTGTTAGTTAATTGGATTTCATATAAATTGTTCGCAGGGTAAGCAGAGGAAGAGAGATCGTCAGAGAGACCTAGACGCTGTTGAGTGGAAATATTAAAATGAATCCAAGAGAGACAGGATATGGTGGTCGTGGGTAGGGTATGGTACACTGGAGGGCTCTTGCGGAAACAAAAGTAAATGATTGGGGTCAATAACGTTTTGGAAAATTGTTTATTAGTTGCACAACTGACGGCTTTTCGAGAACTGCTGTGCTCCATGTAGTTGTTATTATTACTTACTGAGCTCAGCGTTCCTTGAAAATCCGCCAATTGTGCAGCTACTCCAAAACTTCCCAACATTATGTAGAACCCGAATGTTCATTACCGTGTTCACAAGAGCAATGTACTAACTGTTCCTCTATCCTGAGCCACATGGATCAAATCCATAGCTCCCATCCTCTTCCCTGGGATTTATTTCAATATTGTCCACACACCTACCTCTTTTTCTTCCTAGTGGTCTCTTTCCTTCTGGCATTCCCAATAATATCCTAAATGAATTCCTCTTCTCCCCATTTTTGCTACATCCCCAGCCCATCCCATCCTCCTTCACTTAATCATTATAATTTGGAGAAGAGCAGAAATTATGATGCTCCTCGTTATGCAGTTTTCCCCAGCTTCTTCTCATTTTGTCTCTCTTCGGTCCAATTATTGTCCTCAGTACCCAGTTCTCAGATCACTTAATTCTGTGATCCTCCCTTCATGGCAGACACTAAGTTTCACACACAAACAGAAGCGCACTACGCACCTCCCTCTTTTGGATGACATTACTCGGTGTGTTGTATGTATTTGTTTTGGGCTTAACTTTACTCAAATCAGGAATGGAATTGCGCAGAATAGGAAAGCCTCGTAGTAACCGGTTGCATGTGAAGTCTCGAGATCCCGGCTCGGTGAGACACTCAGGGTATTCGCTGCCGTCTAATTTCTGATTATCTGCAACAGATCGAACCACTTATTAGTATTTATATTTCCGTTCTTTCC
>NW_019724742.1:4017402-4017964 GCF_002891405.2 Cryptotermes secundus
AAAGTTGAGAACGTCATTATGAGAGGGTGCAATTGGACGAGACCGAAAGTTGGCCTCAGAGTAACAATTGTGCAACCTGTTAAGTAAATGCCGATAACTCAAGGCTTAAGGCGTATTTTACTTTAAAAGATATATGAAAAACTAGGATAAAATCTGCTCTATCCCGAATGACATTAATTTCTCTAGCAAATAATATTGTAGACTATTTAAACAATTACCCTAAACGTGTAATAATTTTCCCAAATTTATAGATTTTGAAACCCCTGCCATGGCTAAACCGAGAGAGATGCATCGGGACATATTGCGAATAAAACTCGAAAATAAATGCGATGGTCTCAAGAATGCAATCATTTTTGGCGCATGTGTAGTCACTTTTCAGTACCTCCTGGATTCTGTACTCGGTTTCTAACTTGTGTTCCTATTTGTTAGGCGGCCGTTATAGAGGCCACTGACCCGAAGTGTGTGAGCTTCATATATTTACCATCCGAATATGCGGAGAGAATGTCTTGCAAAGTTTAAGAAAGAAATATGGCGGGGGTTAGGTTGTAGGGGAGGGGTGTAC
>NW_019724742.1:4019227-4036830 GCF_002891405.2 Cryptotermes secundus
TGACTTCTAATTCTTCTAATTTCCTGTGGCCATCTCCTTCCGTTAACTGACTGAACTGAACTAAATTTTTAGCCTCTCATTATATAGACTCGGGTTGGACTCCTCGGAAAACACATGTCTTTTCTTTTGTTGCGTGGGCACTTTCCGGCCGTTGCCTACAAATATATCTAAATTTCATAATATTTACCTATAAGGAATATAGCACAGGTTTTTCTAACACACTTCAGCCAGCCTATATATATATTTCATGAGTACTTCGAAGTCTGTGCAAACTTACCAATTCAATCAAGAAAGTCGTTTTTTGGGATCTGGCGCCGTGTAATCTTTGTTTCAGCCGACGTTTCGGAGGAACTTATCGCCTCCATCTTCAGGACAAGTGACTTGGCTTGCGAATGCAGAGTGCAGTAGCTGTAATGATAGGAAGTGAAAAGAGCTGCTAAGTATAGGAAGTAGGCACGGGGGGTGGTTACGGAGAGGGGACCAATGGGAGCAGTGAAGAGCGTTTAAGGCCATATATGCTCTTGTTGGCAGTGGGTGTGCGTGTGTGGGGGGGGAGGACTGCCAGTGAATCCAGGCAACCTGGAGGTCAATGGCACTGAAGTTGCAGTTAGACAAGAAGAACCGGTTGGCTGGGGGCAGGCTACTGACGCCAATGACATGATTTACAGGGGACAGGATACTGATGTCAACGACATGACGAAGAACTGGGGTGGTTTGGTGGAGTTCTCTTGAGGGAGAGGCTTCCATGCCATATATGGCCTTAAACGCTCTTCACTGCTCCCATTGGTCCCCTCTCCGTAACCACCCCCCGTGCCTACTTCCTATACTTAGCAGCTCTTTTCACTTCCTATCATTACAGCTACTGCACTCTGCATTCGCAAGCCAAGTCACTTGTCCTGAAGATGGAGGCGATAAGTTCCTCCGAAACGTCGGCTGAAACAAAGATTACACGGCGCCAGATCCCAAAAAACGACTTTCTTGATTGAATTGGTAAGTTTGCACAGACTTCGAAGTACTCATGAAATATATATATAGGCTGGCTGAAGTGTGTTAGAAAAACCTGTGCTATATTCCTTATAGGTAAATATTATGAAATTTAGATATATTTGTAGGCAACGGCCGGAAAGTGCCCACGCAACAAAAGAAAAGACATGTGTTTTCCGAGGAGTCCAACCCGAGTCTATATAATGAGAGGCTAAAAATTTAGTTCAGTTCAGTCAGTTAACGGAAGGAGATGGCCACACGAAATTAGAAGAATTAGAAGTCAACCTGTGAGGACTTAATGTGGGATTAGAATATTTAGTCACAGTGAGGTTATTAATTCCGGTACTAGAATAGGACTAGTGAAAAATGGGAAACCTAATGCGTGTGTTAACAGTGAACTGTAAATTGAGTAAATCAGCGACAGCGCTGTGTTTCCTGTAGGTACGATTTGATTGCTTAGGGTGCTAATTAATCTAATAGCAAACCCAATCCCAGTCTGTACTCACTAATAAATGTGACCTTATTTTCCTGTACCTTATCCTATCCAAAATTGCCTAAATATAGGACATGCTCTATCGCCATTAAATTTCAAATTTCCTTTATTATTGTACGCCATTAGGTATATGCGGGAATATCTAATCGAATTAAATTAAATGGGCATATCAGCTGCTTGTGTATGGTGATGATGTAAATATGATTGGAGATAACGTGTATTCCATAAAGAAGAACAAAGAAATTTGTTGGTGCTCGTAAGGAAACTTGGAAGAAGTAAATGCAGACAAATCTAAGTGCATGTAGATACTTCATAGCGTAGGATCAGCGGTTGAAAATTTATGAACAGGTTGAGTAGAATATTTGCATCGAACTGTGTTCAAGTGAAAGGTGGCTTGAGAAAATTATATGAGGAGCGTCATTACATTCTAAAAATAGTACATATATTTAGTAGAGGAGGAATTGATGAGCAGGGGATGTACGTACCGTGAATATTTAGTCATTGTGTATAATTGTGTATATCACTATATTATCACTTATAGGACTCCCGATGTTTTTAAATATGCCACCCTGTGCGTATACTTACAGATATAGAACTGTTTTCTAGTTGCTGTCCGTTTTCAATTCTTGACCAACCTCCTCACTGCTCATTTCCCTTGATAATTTACTTGAGAGAAAAACGTCGCTGCTACTGAATTGAATTACTTGAGTTCACTTGTAAATAAAAGTTTCCATCTGGATCTCGAATAATAAAACTTTAATTCAGAAGCTCGTGAACCCTGACTGTTATTTTTAAATTTCTGACACTCAACATTAATTACTCCTCATTATATAGCTTTCGCCCCGACATCACAGAAAACAGCCTGTGTTTGTGTGTACCGCAACATTACTTAGCAACATAGAAAACGCAGCAGTTCTATTGTTGTCTTGCGTATATTCGGTGGCGAGGTGTTTAACGGTCAGTTACCGAACAACGCTCTGTGTAACACGGTACATTATTATTATTATTATTATTATTATTATAATTTGCTTTGATCCTTGGCCTTTAGTTCAAAAGTGAACTGCACCAAACGATCGACCACCGCTTGTCGGCGAAGTTAGTGCCAACTTGTGTCGCGTGGTCAGCACGATGGATTTCAACGGCCGTTAATATTGTCACGGGTTGGATGTATAACGCGATAAATAAATTCACGCCGTATTGGAGGATATAGCGAATTTTATTTAACATTCGCTCTTACACTCACACAATTTACAAGCTCACAATTACCGCTATCTGCAGTATCACAAATACTAGCCTACTAGGTTTGCTCGGAACTAATTCGGAATTAACTGTGAATGGTCTTCACTGCTCCGTATCTAGCCTCGTTCCCGACAACGCAGAAAACAGCCACGTAATAGGCACCATTGTTGCCTGGCGCCGTGTTGCTAGCAACGCTGTCCGGAGTTGTTTACTGCTGCCTAGCAACCGCGGTATCCCTTGTGACGTCACCGCTGTTGACTCGCATTGCATAGCGACCAGTATGCTGGGACTCGCCTAATTTCGGCTCCGCTCGGCGCGTCAACTCCGGGGGGGTGGCGGGCGTCCAGTTAGCGCGACACGTCACAATATTGTAACGTGTTTTGGGTTCGAATCTTGTTGGTCACGTGTGTAAGTCCAAATCCTCATATTTACCAATGTGTTTGACTTACTACAGGAGTCATTGTGGGCACTCAGTAGCTTAGTTGCTTGAGCCGCTATGCTACAAGCATTGCTTTTCTAGTTTATGTTCATTTTCAAATCTTGACCAACCTTCTCACTACCTGATCTCCTCGATAATTTACTTCAGAAAATGAACCCACTGCTGCTAATTAAATTACTTCTGTTCACTTCGAAATAAATAGTCTTCTGTCTTCAAATTCAAGAACAAACACAGTTCGTAAATTTAGAGACGACGTGTTATGTTGTATGGATGCCTGGAAATTTGTAGGCAACAGAGTAATTACATGGTAATTGTATCAGAAGTCCGTATCCTTGGAACGACATAGTAAGAGAACTGTTATCGAAGGAAGTCAGTATCCTAGCAACAATGGAAGAACAACAGCAATATTGTGGAAAGATACAGCAGAATTTAAATTAAGAAAAGGAAGTCAGGATCATAGCAACAATCGAAAAGAACAGCATTATTGTGGAAAGATACAGCAGAATTTAAATTAAGAAAAGGAAATCAGTATCGTAGCAACAATGGAAAAACAACAGCATTATTGTGGAAAGATACAGCGTAATTTAAATTAAGAAAAGGAAGTCAGGATCATAGCAACAATGAAAAAGAACAGCATTATTGTGGAAAGATACAGCAGAATTTAAATTAAGAAAAGGAAATCAGTANAAAAAAAACACAACTTGTAAATTTAGCAACGACGAGTTATGTTGCATGGATGCCTGGAAATTTGTAGGCAACAGAGTAANGGAAATCAGTATCGTAGCAACAATGGAAAAACAACAGCATTATTGTGGAAAGATACAGCGTAATTTAAATTAAGAAAAGGAAGTCAGGATCATAGCAACAATGGAAAAGAACAGCATTCTTGTGGAAAGATACAGCAGAATTTAAATTAAGAAAAGGAAGTTAGTATCCTAGCAACAATGGATATACAACAGGATTATTGTGGAATTTAAATTAAGAAAAGGAAGTCAGTATCGTAGCAACGATGGAATAACAATAGCATTATTGTGGAAAGATACAGCAGAATTTAAAGTAAGAAAATGTCTATTAATGTTGAACGTTATACGAGGTCGCAAATGGAATTAAGCTGTACGTAACAGAAAATATAACAATTTGTCCGTATGTAACAGAAATTGTAACCATTTGTGATTATTGATACATTCGCTACTAAATAACGGAAGTTTTATTGTTGACTTGGTTACCTTTGAAATGTGCTCAGCGTAGCACGTGGAAGGATCCGGACATATTTTGTGTGAAATGCCTGAATAATTGCGAGCTTCCGAAAAGTGCAACCCGTTTTGGTCCCTCTCACCGTTTAGCAGTTACGTTCGTGCTGCATATTTGAGAGAGTAGATTAAAAGGAAGTGGTCACAAGAAGACAATTGTAATTATGTACCCAAAGAAACAAACAAACTAAAATTTGTTGGTGCTGGTAAGGAGACTTGGAAGAAGTAAATGCAGACAAATCTAAGTGCATGTAGATACTTCATAGCGTAGGATCAGCGGTTGAAAATTTATGAACAGGTTGAGTAGAATATTTGCATCGAACTGTGTTGAAGTAAAAGGTGGCTTGAGAAAATTATTTAATAAGGAGCGTCATTACATTCTAAAAGCAATGCTGTGATTTAGTAGAGGATGGGTAGGGCATGTTCGTACAATGAATATTTAGTAATTGTGTATAATTGTGTATATCACTATATTATGACTTATAGGACTATCGATGTTTTTAAATATGCCACCCTGTGCATATACTTACAGATATAGAACTGTTTTCTAGTTGCTGTCCGTTTTCAATTCTTGACCAACCTCCTCACTGCCTATTTTCCTTGGTAATTTACTTGAGAGAAAAAATTCGTTTCTACTGAATTGAATTACTTGTGTTCACTTGTAAATAAAAGTTTCCATCTGGATCTCGAATAATAAAACTTTAATTCAGAAGCTCGTGAACTCTGACGGTTAAAGTTCAATTTCTGACATTCAACCTTAGTTACTCCTTATTATATAGCTTTCGCACCGACCTCACAGAAAACAGCCTATATTGTTGTCTACGGCAACGTTACTTATCAACACAGAAAACGCAGTAGTTCTATTGTTGTCTTGCGTGTATTCGGTCGCGAGGTGTTTAACGGTAAGTTACCTAGCAACGCTCTGTCTAACACGGTACATTATTATTATAATTATTATTATTTGCTTTGATCCTTGGCCTTTAGTCCAAAAGTGAACTGTACCAAACGATCGACCGCCGCTTGTCGGCGAAGTTAGTGCCAAATTGTGTCGCGTGGTCAGCACAACGGATTTCTACGGCCGTTAATATTTTCATATCCTCATAATTACCAATGTGTTTGACTTACTACAGGAGCCATTATGGGCACTCAGTAGCTTAGTTGCTTGAGCCGCTATGCTACAAGCATTGCTTTTCTAGTTTATGTTCATTTTCAATTCTTGACCAGCCTTCTCAATACCTGATCTCCTTGATAATTTACTTCCGAAAATGAACCCAATGCTACTAATTAAATTGCTTCTGTTCACTTCGAAATAAATCGTCTTTTGTCTTCAAATTCAAGGAAAAACACAGCTTGTAAATTTAGCAACGAGGAGTTATGTTGCATGGATGCCTGGAAATTTGTAGGCAACACAGTAATTACGCGGTAATTGTATCAGAAGTCCGTGTCCTAGGAACGACATAATAAGAGTACTGTTATCGAAGAAAGTCAGTATCCTAGCAACAATGGAAAAACAACAGCATTATTGTGGAATTTAAATTAAGAAATGGAAGACAGTATCGTAGCAACGATGGAATAACAACAGCATTATTGTGGAAAGATACAGCAGAATTTAAAGTAAGAAAATGTCTATTAATGTTGAACGTTATACGAGGTCGCAAATGGAATTAAGCTGTACGTAACAGAAAATATAACAATTTGTCCGTATGTAACAGAAATTGTAACCATTTGTGATTATTGATACATTCGGTACTAAATAACGGAAGTTTTATTGTTGACTTGGTTACCTTTGAAATGTGCTCAGCGTAGCACGTGGAAGGATCCGGACATATTTTGTGTGAAATGCCTGAATAATTGCGAGCTTCCGAAAAGTGCAACCCGTTTTGGTCCCTCTCACCGTTTAGCAGTTACGTTCGTGCTGCATATTTGAGAGAGTAGATTAAAAGGAAGTGGTCACAAGAAGACAATTGTAATTATGTACCCAAAGAAACAAACAAACTAAAATTTGTTGGTGCTGGTAAGGAAACTTGGAAGAAGTAAATGCAGACAAATCTAAGTGCATGTAGATACTCCATAGCGTAGGATCAGCGGTTGAAAATTTATGAACAGGTTGAGTAGAATATTTGCATCGAACTGTGTTGAAGTAAAAGGTGGCTTGAGAAACTTATTTAATGAGGAGCGTCATTACATTCTAAAAGCAATGCTGTGATTTAGTAGAGGATGGGTAGGGCATGTTCGTACCATGAATATTTAGTAATTGTGTATAATTGTGTATATCACTATATTATCACTTATAGGTCTATCGATGTTTTTAAATATGCCACCCTGTGCATATACTTACAGATATAGAACTGTTTTCTAGTTGCTGTCCGTTTTCAATTCTTGACCAACCTCCTCACTGCCTATTTTCCTTGGTAATTTACTTGAGAGAAAAAATTCGTTTCTACTGAATTGAATTACTTGTGTTCACTTGTAAATAAAAGTTTCCATCTGGATCTCGAATAATAAAACTTTAATTCAGAAGCTCGTGAACTCTGACGGTTAAAGTTCAATTTCTGACATTCAACCTTAGTTACTCCTCATTATATAGGTTTCCCACCGGTAGATGTGAGAAATGTGGTAACAACACTACCAGGGCAAACTTTTGATGCAGGTCCCTTGTACGGCGTCTTGAGAAGATAAACAGGTTACAATATATCATTTTATTCAAATACAGAGGTCTCTCTCCTAATTGTAGGCATTATGTAAGGCGTATAATTTCAGCCAGAATCTCGTGATGTTTTCCAGATTGTATGTGAACCGACGAGAAATCTCTCCTTCGAGCAGTTATTTGTTTTTTCCGAATTGTCACGTGAATGGCTTTGTTTATATTCGTTGCTGCGTTAAGTTTGTATCAGTCCGTGTCAGCGCGTGCTGGCGAACCGTTGACTACTCCCGCTTTCAGGCGTCATGTCACAATACCAACGCCGCCTTATGATTTTATGTAGACGTACACTGAACAGAAGAGGTCCTTTACGGCACGACATCAGCACCGAATTCCTGAAGGTGTTACACCAATATATTTTAGAACGGTCTCTTTGCTGATATCAAATTTTTTATTGATCGTCCTTCCCATTCTCCTCGCCTATTTTCTTGCCGCAATTAACATTTTTGTTCATTCCGTCTGCCTCGGTGGTTTGAACACTGCTGTTTAATGGAAGTGCCACATCCCCTTCATATTATCACCGTGATCCTTTCTCACGCTGGCTTTCTTGTTGCTCGCAAGACTTTAATAATGACCTGTCAAACAAAAGAAGCAAGCCCTCTGATGAAATATTATGAGCTGGGAATACATAGGTTATCTGTGCGCTTAGTGTCGGAAACTGACACGAGGAGGCGAAATAAATTACTGAAAGAAATTCTTGATAAAATTGTTCACATTTATTCTTTAATGCGACAGGAAATATTGTAGCTTACGTGGACTACTTAAATAATTTTTTCACATGTTTATTATATACTAGCTGTACCCGGTCACGCGTTGCTGTGGCAGATCGAGTGAATTGAAAAATTCTGTTAGATAATTAACCGCTTCATCATTTCCACAACAGTGTGACGGACTTGTATGTGACTGCCTCGCAGTGAATGTTAGACTGAATGATATTGTTAAGATCGTAGACGTCTTTGTTCTTTGCCGCAAGAATAGCTCATTCACTCAGCCAATCGTGATTCTTATAATTGGTTTGAATGTTGGGAAATATTTTTTCAGCCAATTCTTCTTTTGACGTCACAAAATTGCAGAAGTTACGAGGCAACGAAATCCGTCCTGAGGTCAGATCAACCGGCACCTTTCCGTTCCCAATTTCCAGCAATTGATGTGAGAATATCTCAGCTGATCGATCGTTTTGCAGCTGGACACGCATATTTGTAGTTAATTTTAACGTCTTTACATGTCGCCACAAAGTAGAGTATTTCAGACAAGCATTTGTTTCGTCCGCTGGTGTCGATCGAGGAATTACAGGTAATGTTTGCCTGAAATCTCCTGCAAGCAATATTAATGCGTTCCCAAATGGTCTGATGTATCCACTCAAATCTTGCAATGATCGATGAAGAGCCTTGAGCAATTTTTGTGCGCCAGTGTGCATTCATCCCAAGCAATAAGTTTGCATTTCTGCAATACCCCTCCCATGCCTGATCCTTTGGAAATGTTGCACGTGGGAGTTTCAATGAATTGCATGTTCAATGGCAATCTCAAAGCGGAATGAGCAGTTTTTCCACCTGGTAGCAATGTCGCAGCTATTCCGGACGAAGCAAGAGCTAAGGCATTGTCATTTTGGGGTCGAATTGCTACCAGAGTCAATCTAATTAGGAACGTTTTACCAGTGCCTCCTGGTGCATCTAAGAAGAAGAATTCTGCAACCCCGTTATTGACAGTTTGCATTATTTGATCGTAAATGCCTTTTTGCTCAAGCGTTAGCTTAGGAATATTTGATTGCACATACGACAAAAGATCACCCGTGTTGTAATTTTGTTCACGACGCAATTCTACATTGAACGAAGCAGCAGCAGATCGACTCGGTGATGGCATTCCCAATTGATTGAGAACTTTGTTCGCGATTTCCAAGCAAAGATCTTCAAACATTATCAACGCTTCGTTGCAGATTTCTGCTGTGAAATCCATGTTCGTATTGGAATTTTCCTTGCGTATTCAACGGAAAATATCTTCAGCCATGTGCTGCTTTGTTGATTCTGCGATTCCTACGCAACGACCCATTGTTATTGCGTTGTCTCTGTGTGAACGCTCCGTGTATTCGTCGTAACCATGAAGATTCGATACAGTATCGCTATTGTTACTTCCATGCAACGGTCTGTTCTAGCGTTTCCATAGGGGTCACTCTTCTGAATTCCAAATTCCAATTCCGGTTTTCAAAAGAAGCATGTTTTTACCTGTCACAGGTGTGACATGTATGTAATAGATATATAAAAACGCGCGCATTCGAATGCAACGTTGTGTCAAAATTTCAAAGCAATCGGTGAAGAACTTTCGGAGATTTTCGAGGGGTAATAAACGAACATTTACATTTTTATTTATATAGATAATTGCAGGCCCTGCAATAAATGCATATGTTCAATAATTACTGGCTCGTGAATGAGTTATGCCCAGTGGCGTAAATAATATACACGTTTTTCTTTTTGTTCACTGAGGTATAATTTAATTCTTGCATTGGGGTTTTACTCAGGTCTGTCTGGTAGAGTTAGGACGGTGCATCTGTTCAGTCTGTGTGTAGTTTCGCTGTTGTCCAGTAGGTTCGCTCTATTGCATTAGTGTGGCTTTCTGATTTGCTAAAGTATTTGGCGTTCCACTTTGTTATTTCATTGAGCGCTGTGTTCATTTGTAGATCTTCACGGATCCTGTGGTTGCTTGTGTTCAGGGCGCGTTCAGAATGGCTCGTTGAATCTCGGATACTTAAACAAGTAGGAACAATTTACAGTTTTCTTCAAAATAAAGATGAAAATTTTCACGCTACACGGAAATGCTGTAGCTGACTTGTGATACCATGTCTCGCCGATACGAGACCGGTAGAGATTCAAAAGGAGAGTAGTGAGAGAAACTCTGGGGCATGTCACGAAAATGCCTTGGTACGTCAGCAACGGCAGGGAAGTTATCCAAACGCCCTAAGAAGTACTCACAAGTCCGTGTGTTCATTTCTCTTTCATTCAAGTTCGAAAGTCAGTTTTCTGAACCACTGTAGGCAAGAGCTGAGGAAGTCGATTCCATATTAACGGTGCGCTGCCTAATTTGGAGGCCTCCAGAGCAAAGATTTTAATTAGGCAAGAGCTGGAACCGGGTCACCTACACAAGAATCATGTAGTAGCAACTAGGTACTCGGATACCATCTCTCCAACTACTTCATGACAGTGGGAAACCAAGTTTGTTGGTCGCAGAACCTTCCCGATGGCTTCTAGCCACAGAACTAAATCATATTGTGACGCATAGACTCGTTGCTAGGCATATAACCTCGAAACAGACAGCGTACCGTTGCTATGCAACGATCGCGAGAAGGAGCAACGGCTGTTGCTTCGTAACGGTCCGTAAACACATCAACGATATCCGAACTACCGCTAGGCAAGCGCCCATAATAACAATAGTAGAACTGTTGGGGGCGGTGTTTTCTGTTGGGTCCGTCCAGGGGCTAAAGCTCGAGGACCCCATGCCGGCTCAGGGCAATTGAGAGTTCAGTTTTCAGACGGTGGCCAGCCGGGAATTGAGACAGTTCAGTTGTAGTATATTGGCCGGACAGGAGGAACCTGAGAGCGGGACTCTGAAAGATCTTTACTGTTAACATCTGTTGCTAGGAAACGGCTGTTGAAGACACTGCAGGCTGGAGAAGACTTAATGTTTGAGCAGTGATCAGTAAAGTGTGTAGATTAGCGGTAGCGCTCTTCCCGCTGCATCTGGAGCACAGGGCATCTCTGAAACTCTTTGTTTCACTTCAGTTTCTTAACCTTACAGACAGTCAGTAGGAATCTTTGGACTGAGCATCAGCAAGGAAACACAAATATGGAAAAAACGCTGAGAGACGTTCATACCTCGAGTGTTATTCGAACCCACGATCCCAGTGTTCTCTGAGAGCCAGAGAGCCCGGATGTAAACATCCGTATTT
Source organism: Cryptotermes secundus (assembly GCF_002891405.2). Lineage (NCBI taxonomy): Eukaryota > Metazoa > Arthropoda > Insecta > Blattodea > Kalotermitidae > Cryptotermes > Cryptotermes secundus. The sequence continues at coordinate 4,030,271 of NW_019724742.1, forward strand.
CCTTCTGCATAATTAATATACATAAAGGCTATCAATTTCAGTTCAGTCTTATAAGACATGTTTAATAAGAATTGTCTTCGTTAAACGTTAAATTTCTTCTTCCTATTTCCGTTTCTGTTATGTACTAGATATATTTCCCGTGTATGTGAAATCAGCCAATCACGTTCTGCCTACACGAAGCAGAAATAGAAGAGAGGAATGTACGAATATCTGGAACGAGATTTGAACCTGCATTTCGAGATATCGAAGGCCTTGAATGCCACAGACCCACAGGATGGCACTAACCTTTTGCTTGTCACCTTCATACAACGAAACTGCGAGTGATATAAAAGGCCTATTATTTAGATACGATATTGATCATAAGATTTCTTGTATTAATCTTCTACCGGAAGCTCGGACAGAAACCACAGAGGGTCAAGTATCATAACAATGATATTCTCTTTAGATCCACTGAGCTGTCTCATCTTTTATTCCTTTACAATTCTTTCTCATTTGAGAGCCGGCCGGCTTGTTACTTCTGGATTACGAGATAAAGTAGAGACTGCTGACAGAAAAGAAATCATGAGCTGCACAAGTTTAATTGAAATGGTTGCAATTAGAGCTAGCAGTTTAATCAGTGGAAACATTTCCTGCGGTTGTATGACGGTCACATACTCCGTGTGTATTGAAGCGCCGCAAGGAAGCAAAATGGAAACCATGCCGACTGACAGCGCCACATGCAGGCAAACTGATCTCAGTTCCGACAGTTTAACTAACGTTCTCCTTTGCCCTCGCACGCCCTTACAGCATTAGTCTGTTCCGTAGGGCTTAACCTAAGTACGCAACATTTTAATTTCCTGCAAAATTTGGTAGAGTAAGGTGGTTTTGGTCCTGTATGACTACGAGCTCTACCAGATTAAAAAAAAATACTTAATATTCTGACATGTGGACCCATTTCTAGGCAACGACTCGGTAAACATATTCCCGCGGCAAGGAATACGCAGACAACAATCGAATAACTTCTTTTGTTGTGCATTGCGCTCCAAGTACAATAGAGGAAGAGGTGTTTCGATGTGGTTCGCATATATCCATTTCTATGCAAAGGGCTAATAAACACGCATTCTTGATAACAAAAGACAGTGTTTTCCGTGGGGTCCGTGCTGAGGAATTATAAGAGGAATAGAACGGAGAATGATCCTTGCGTAGACGCCATGCTAATCTTTTCTGTATCGTTGAAGTTTTAGTACACACTGACAACAGACTTATTACTGCTGACTGTGACTGTGGCAAACGACAGACCCGTCCTCTCGTCAGAGAGAGCGCCCCACACCAACAAACACGCAGCTGTCCGACAGTAATGAAGATCTGGTCTTAAGTCCCAGAGGGGTGCGTTTTTCCAAAAGAGACTGGCCGACTCGGTCGTAATAGAACTTTCACTCTTGAGTACAACGGAGTACAACGGAGATCGAGAGTGGGAACGGAGCGTGTCCTAATGATTTGTGAAGTGGGTAGATTAGCGATAGCTCTATGATTGTGATTAAGGGACATTGTAAAAACAGGTGTCAATACATCCAGTTAATCAATGCGAAATACATTATTAGTCACACGTGACAAATTATGAGGTGACTGACTCTAGACGGGGTTTGGAGTGGTGACTGTATTTATTGAACACGTGTAAACACAAACCATAACTCTAATCGATTACAACTCTCTCTCGCTGATCTACACTCTTTACTAATCATTACAGCATCCACGTGGTTCAAATTTACAGCTCTGCTTGAAGCAAACAGAAAGAAATTTTTATCTGCTGATGATATTTGAAGACACAGGAGCCATGATCGGATAATTTCGAGCTTGGTGTGAAAGCAGGCAGTGCTAGAAGCTTTGCAATGGAAGATTAGGATGTGTAGGCAGAAGCAGAAGGCGAAGTCTGCGAGAAGACTCTTGGCTCTGTGAGAGCGGTCAGACTTCTGCTCCCATGCGCCACTGCTCACTGCCTCGAGGCCGCCTTTTCTGCGAAGGTCAACTTTGAAACATGGGCAAGAAACTTAGTCATGGTTTCAGAAATGCGTTAGCTGCGACATAGCCACGCCAAGTGAAACATTATCATTCTTCACACCGAGAATTACTTTTACGAAATTCCATTGGCAATATTGAGGCATGTAGACCCGTTGCTGGGCAACGACCGTGAAATTAGCAATACGACTATAAACAGCAACAGAGAAACGATGTTTTCTTTGTGTTTCGTGTTATAAGCAGGACAATTTAGGAGTTAGTGACTTAGAGGAGTGTTGCAACTCAGTCTTAGTGAGCTGTTGCTGTGAGAAGCTGGTAGCATAGGCCGTGGACCGTTCGGGAAGGGAAATGTGCGCCGTTAGAAAGCGTTATAGAGCAACGGCTAGTGAAGACTCTAATAGACTCAGAAGACCTGATGTGTCATTTTTCTTCCTTGGGCGCTACAGCCCCAATTTGGGTTTTGGCCTACATCCATGAAACTTTCCGTTTCACTTCGGTTTACTAGATTTTGGACATTCGGTAGGACTCCTTGGGCGGGTTATCAGCTCGTCGCAAGGCCTCTTCCTGTACACAAACACAGAAAAACGCACACACACACACACACAAACACTAAATATCCATGCCTTAAGTGGGATTCGAACCCACGATCCCGGTTTCCGAGCGAGTGAAGACAGTGCATGCCTTAGACCGCTCGGCTACCGTGACCGGCGTTGTGTCCTATAGTGAATTGTAAAATGTAGTCACGCCCTGTAACAGAGTCCAATAAATCCGGCAATCAGGCCAAAACCCTGTCTATAATCACGCAATCATTTGACTTTTTTTTTGTTTATCATTTTCTGAACAACGAAATTAATATTTAAAGGACTAAAAATGAATAGCTAAATTGCTGTCCAATTTTATTCAGTTCGACGCCTGAGGAACAGAAATGCAGTGAAAATGATTAATGATAATTTTTGCTTTGTTTATTGCCATTTCAAATATCAGGAAGAATATTTTAATTTATTTGTTAAGCTTAAGGGGTAGCCTTCTGGTCAATTGAAACATCTCTCCGTCCTGTATGCTGCTTGAAACTTAGTCACGAATCGCACCGCATGCACACACACACCTCGAGTCCCGCAGACTTAGTGAAAACGTTTGTTAAATATGAAACACGTGTTTTATTTTACTCTACAACACGTGTTCCTAGCATCCTCCCGGATGAATATATTTAGCAAAATATCTCTCAGGAACGCATGTATTTCTTCATGTAGTGCGCTCTGTTTTAACCAAAATTAAAGGAATTCAGCAACTTTTATTAAAACATCCCTCTCAATTTTAATGAAGCCGTTCTGCGGTTCTCGGGCTGTCCCATGCGAAAGAACGGGCAGAACGGAATGCGTCTCTCCGACCCCGGGTTTCCAGACACACTTGAAAGTACTTCACTAAAATTCTCGAAGCATTAGGCTTACGAGTTGCCCGCGCCGGTTTATTAATCTCTTACTACACATCTTCATTGCTCGGTCCTACAGCGCAGAACATGGACACATAAGACGTACTTATTGGATTCCGAAATAAATTATTACGTTTAATCTTATCACTCGTCACCCCGCAAGGTGTGCAGTAGTCGTGACCACGCAGCACATTATCACATCCTCCGTCTTCAGTTCTAGAGCCTACCTCTGATCAGACACTCGTTAGGAAGTTTTTATCTTTAGGATTTGTCTTTCCCATAATTTTGCCTGTGGTTCTGTATGGATGTGAAACTTGGTCTCTGACATTAGAGGTGGAACATAGACTGAGGGTGTGTGAGAACAGGGCGCTGAGGAGAATATTTGGACCGAAGAGAGATGAAGTGACAGGAGGTTAGAGAAAACTGCATAACGAGGAGCTTCATAAATTTACTCTCCGCGGAGTATAGTTAGAATGTTCAAATGTTGTAAAATTAAATGGGGCGGGCATGTAGCAAGAATGGGGAGAAGAAGAAAGAGACTACTAGGAAGACCATGACGTAAATGAGTGGATACTATTAAAATGGATCTTCAAGAGATAGGACAAGGTGATATGGACTGAATTCAGGTGGCTCAGGATAGGGACCAGTGGAGGGCTCTTGTGAACACGGCAATAAACTTCCGCGTTCCATGAAATGTTGGGGAGTTCTTGAGTAGATGCACAACTGGCGGCTGCTCAAGAAGGGCTCAGCTCCATGGAGTTAGTTTCTGTTAGGTTCCCGCAACGCTTACTGTGAAAAGTAGCGTTTCCTGACTTATATCGTGTAGTCCGGCAGCTCACCGACGTTTCGGACGAACGTAATTTCTCCACCTTCAGGGCCTAATAATATGCCAAACAAGCAGATCTTCTGCCTTTTGCTAGCTCAGTATAATTCCTATGCCTTAATTTGGAGTCAGTTCCTTCGAAACGTCGATGAACTTGTACCGGACTAACGATGTCACAAGTCCCTTGTCATTTAGTTGCTGTGAAGCCACATCATTGCATATTTACGGAATGTTCATATGGCTGTACGTTGAACTGAACTTAACTCTGTGATTATTCAATATTTCTGTCCGTATTATTTTAGTTACTGTTGATCTCTTTCGATCCTGTAGGCTGCTTGTGGTGTCCGTCATCAAACACCAATCTTACACGCACTGGATAATTCACAAGACGGCTCATCTTCCTTAAGAAATTTAGTAGACTCAAAATGTCGTTAGTACGTAGTAAAAGAGACATACACCTCCCGTCCCAGCGAGTAGATTATTGGTAGGTTTTATCACCACCCAGTAAAAGAAACGCACCTACATGCGGGTTCACGTTGAGCGTGTGATACTGTTGCTGGTAATGGCCCATAAAAGAGTTTGGTCTGTTTTTAATGCTTTGGCCCGTCTTGTTTGTGCATGTTGGGTCTTATCTTGAAGAAGAGGAAGTAACTGGAGGATGGGAGCATAGCTGCTGTGGCCACCATCATTATCAGAATGTGGAACTCCTGAAGCCGAGATGGCCGTAGCGTGTGGCACAGAGCAGAAATGCTACCACATTTTTGTCAGAAAACGTGAAGGTAAAACGACTGTTTCAAGACGGAGACATAAATGGGGGACACGGCAGTGTAATTGGTTGAGGCACTATGCTACAAGCCTGAAGGTTGCGGGTTCGATTCCCCATGAGGTCATTGCATTTTTCCTTCCAGCTACCCTATGTCCCTGGGACCGACTCAACCTCTGACAGAAATGAGTACCAGGAACCTTCCTGGGGGTAAAGGGTGGCCGGCGCGTAAGGCTGACCTCGGCCATATGTGAGCCGATTAAAATGCTGGAGCCTCGACGTCTCGCAACCTTACAGTCCCCTTACGGCCTGTTACAGGGGTAGCTTTACTTTTCTTGTATCTTTTACACATAGATGGCCGATCGCAGTGGCTGCGCGGTCTCAAGTATATGTGTTCGCCCGCTCGAACACTGGGATCGTGGGCTCGAATCCCACTCGAGGCATGGATGTATGTCTGTGTTTATTCTATGTTTGTGTTAGGTAGCGGCCTTATGACGGAGTCCTTCCGTCTGTCTAAGATTAAGAAACTCCTCGACAGTAGTGAGTCCGGGCTTGAAGCTCGCCATTTATTTCTACGCGTAGCGCCGAGTTTAAGCATGTGTAAAGGCGCGTCCACATTACTCGTGCTCGTGCTCGCCAGGCTTCGGCGCGTGAGGATCCGTATATTTACTCGCAGTGTGTATAGGCTGTAGTCGTATTTTAATTTATTGGCTATAGTTTTTAAATTAAAAATTAAAAATTTGCTTGTCTCGTGACTTGTCATATCGTCCACATTACTCGCGAGTATAGCGAGTCACACGAGCACGAGTAATGTGGACGCGCCTTAATACTTATTTAAGCAAAGGGACACCGTTATCTCAGGGGTACATACACGTACAAGTAGTTACCACTGCAGCGGCTGTGGTGTGTGTTTGCTTATTGGGCAAGGAAGTAGCATACTGTGGCATATTCACTCAAAGCAAGAATTGTGGAACTACAACAGTCGGCCGTTACTAGGCAGCGGCCCCTAAACAGCAACAGCGGAATGTTTTCTGCGCAGTCAGTGCCGATGTTTGCGCACGCAACAATGGAATACGTCATTCCATCGCTAAGCAACATCTACACTCCAACGGACGAACGGTGTTTATACGCGGTCCCTACCGAGGTGTTATAAGCAGGACAAATGTGTGTGTGTGTAATGCCCTAGCGGCGCAGGGGGGAATGGAGGTATCCCTCCCGCTGCTGCCGCCGCTGTAATGCCGTGGTACAGGGGGGCGTGGAGTCAGCCCGCCTCTGTCACCACGGTAACTCCGCATGTAGGGGCCGTGGAGGTATCCTTCCTTGCCTCCACTGGTTATGTCGTAAACTGGTACTCCTGGTAACGTCGCGCCGTCGGGGGTGTGCAGGTACCCCTCCTTGCCTCCACTGGTTATGCTGTAAGGCGTTAACGCAACCATCCTAGCTTACCCTTAGCTAGGATTCTCCTATCTCGGAGTTTCCTTCTGTCATACAAGCTGCCACCATCTATTCTCTGTTCTTTCAATTGTTGGTACTACTCCCTGACATATAGT